>NC_036868.1:19045580-19224246 GCF_002910315.2 Salvelinus sp. IW2-2015 | reverse complement strand
TGTGTGTGTGTGTTTCGGTCCACAGGCAAGCGGCAGATCCACAACCTGGGCAGCCAGCTGCAGCTCAACCAGCACTGCCTGGACACGGCCTTCAACTTCTTTAAGATGGTGGTGAGCAAGCACCTGACGCGCGGACGCAAGATGGCGCACGTCATCGCCGCCTGCCTCTACTTGGTCTGCCGAACTGAGGGCACGCCCCGTATCCTTGGGACTGGGACCACACCCCCTGCTACCCTAAAGGGGGCCAAAGGGGGAGATTGTCTTTTACCAAAGGGGGTTGGGGGGACGGTGTTTCCAAGGCATATCAATGGTTACAGATTAACGTGTGTGTGTGTTTTTGAGTACTGTATGTGTGAAAGAATAAGGGTAATCTCTGTTAACCCAGAAGTACAATCTTTGGTCAGCTGCATGATTAACTGTATTCATATGTGTTAGAAATTCTGACAAAAACAAAGTTTCCACCCTCGCTAAAGGAAACTAATCTGTGTGGGTACATGCGCAAAGCACTCGAGGTGAAGCACCGCCTTCGCCCAATCCAGGTACATCAAAATAACCAGTGACAAAAACCGGAACTATGGCTGTTCGTTATCTCTCGCATCTCATTCAGTCCCGGCAGATTCTTCGGTCTACACGCAGAATCTGCCCACGGGAGATTAGAGGAAGGGAGAATGATAATATTTGTGACGTATTGTCTGTGTGTGTTATTGTGGATGTGTGTATTTGTGGATGTGTTTGTGCATCCATGTGTGTAATAGAGAGGGTGTGTTTGTGAGTTATTGTGGATGGATTCTCAGCACGTGCTTCTACACACCCATCTCTTAGAGACCCATTATTTTCCGATCAGGTCCAACGACACACCTCCCAATTCCAAGGCCGCAGAAGACCAGGAATGTTTACCGCAGCGTCCAGATCAAACCACTCAGTGATCAGAATGCATTATAAGCTTCCCCTCTCCCAATTATATCCTTAACCATTAGTGGAGGAAATGCAAAACTGACCCAAGATCAGTGTCTACTAGGGGCAACATCACCCTACTCCAGATTATAAATCACATAGGCTGCGTTTACACAGGCAGCCCCCATTCTGATATTTTTTCACTAATTGGTCTTTTGAGGAAGCTAATCTGCTTTCTGTTGGTGTCGCGTTGAGGAAGCGCCACTCCTGCCCTCCCACCTCTTCCCATAAGAGCCATTACAGTTATAGTTCCACAACCTTGAGGATGTCATCAGCGTTTTAGTTATTGCTGTTAAACGGTGGAGAGTGGAATAACAAATGTTTTTCTCAGGTGCGACAGTGTGGACGAGTGTAAAGCAAGCAAAGGTGTAAGTTTGGTGAAACTGTTGTCATAAAGGGAGGCCATCTTGTCTGTGTGAGGAATAATATATAACAATATAATATATGCCATTTGGCAGACATTTTTATCCAAAGCGACTTAGTCATGTGTGGATGCATTTTGAGTTGTGGCCCCAGTGGAATTGGACCCATTATCCTTGGCGATGCAAGCGCCACACGACCACCATAAGTAATTCTACATCAGAGGAGGCTGGTGAGGGGAGGACGGCTCATATTAAAGGAGTGAATGGAATGGAATCAAACACATGGAAACCAGGTGTTTGATGTGTTTGAGACCATTCCATTAACTCCGTTCCAGCCATTACTATGAGCCTGTCCTTCCCATTTTAAAGTGTCACCAGCCACGACTGATCTACATCAAGGATATTCAAATATAAGCCTGAAGGTCTGGAGTACCGCTGTTTTTCTTCCTCCCATGGAAGTGAATTGATTAAGGTCGCACTGATTGGGCAGAGATTCTACTCACCCTGGTCGTGCTCAGTAGTACCTTTTGCAAAGTAACATGAAAGTCTTCTTATTGACCATTGACCAGCGTTTTCTTCATATGTGTGTGTGTGTGTTTGCATGGACTCTTTTAGAATGACAAGGGGAGGACCATATACGTTGTAGATTATCTTCTATTTACAGTCAACGGAACCACATATGGTTAAGTGATGGGGAGAAAGGAATTACTGTACCTTACAGTGACTTGATGATGCCTGTATCTGGCCTACCTCTAGCCATCCCTCTCAGGTCGCTGTGTCCTGCTTCAGGGTATAGCACCACCACATCACTATTGGTGTTAGGTTCACAGTGTAGTGATACTAAGTCTTCATTTGTCACTTCAGCAGTCCAACCCGGGTTCTGTACCACTAACGTTCAAGGCCTGTACTAAAGAGCAATGTGTTTGTGTAACACCAGAGAATCTCACCAGTTGTCTGTGTATTGTGGCGTTGCTGAGAGAAGGGTGCACCTCTTTCCTTGGGGGTTAGGCCGGGTTTGGGTTGGGCTCCTCCGATTAGTCACAGGGGACTCAGATAGAAAGATACAGGTCCTCAGGGGCTTCATTCAATCCTATTGATTTACACACAACCACACCCTTTTACTAGACTACAATACACACAGGCAACCGTTGAAGGGAACTGTCTAGCCTTATCTACATGGATTCATCCAGTAACATTGACACCACTCGCCCAAAGGCGAATGCGTTATACAGGATTGTCTAACCTATCACTCTCCTTGATATTGCTATTCAAATCCTCAGTGGATTCGAACTACCCAAAGAGTCCATTGGAGAAGAACTATCAATGCAACAATACAAGGTACAATTCCTAGTTTTTTTTCTCGTGGACCACTTCGGAAATAAGCGTTTTCGTTAATGCTTTCTGGGAACAAATACACATCTCGTCGCTGTCCTATTATTTTTAACGGCAAAACAATTTTATCACTAACCCAAAGTGTAAAAACATTGCCCCATGCCTGTCCGACCCTCTTTGAAAGCGAGCTATGGGCAACTGACAGTACTATGATACTGGCAGGGGAACCCCCTACTTGTGAGTGATTGACTGCATCTCAAATGGCACCCTATTCCCTATATACATGTTGGTAATTTAGCAGACACTATTATCCATCGTAACTTACATTAGTGCAGGTGTGTCAAACAGTTTCTTCTGTCCAGCTCGCTAATAATCACTATGCACAGTCAATGGACCTACATTCATAAAGTTTATTGAAATCACTCGACAGTCAGGGAGCATAAAAAATTCCATAAATGATGGAAAGAGGAAAACATTTTTGCAAATTTTGACAGCAAAGACATATTGCACATTTTCAGTGCAACCCTCTGGAACTCATTGAAGACCGAATTCAGTTAAATTAGTTAAACACCCCTGCATTAGTGCATTCATCTTAAGATATCTAGGTGTGGCAACAAAATATCACAATCGTAGCAAGTACATTTTCCGTCAACAAAGTAGTTATCAGTGCTAGTAGGAAAATATAAGTACCTCCACTACTTTTGACCAAGGCCCATAGGGCTATCTAGGGAATAGGGTGCCCTGGTCAGAAGTAGTGCACTATGTAGGGATAGGGTGCCATTTGGAACACATCCCTAGTGTGTGAGGTTTAGCGACGGTCTGCATTATCTGTCGAATGGCGACGGAACTATCAGATTATCCCTTTCTGTGGCGCTAATCTAATCTCACCCCGCTGAGATTAATGGACCCTGTAATCTCTGCCGGCCACACGTACTATGTGTGTGTCACCTCAGGTGTCTGTGTATCCGTGTGTGTGTTGCTCAGGTACGAGCGTGTGTGTAGGTCAGAGGGTGGATGGGAAGTGTGTGTTTTCAACTGGCATTTGATTGTTTTCATGTAGCCTATCCGTTGTGTGTTGGTTAGTGTGTGTGCGCGCGTGTTTTTCGGCTGTTTGTAATGGTAAATAAGAGGTTGGTCAGGTGTGTGTATGGCTGTGAAGTTTTCAATATGTATAGTAGTCGTGTACACTAGGTATGTAGTAATTTATAATATGTGTTTCTGTTCCAGGTGTGTGTTTGTGTTCCAATTAGGAATGTATGTTCCAGTCTGTGTGTGTGTCTGTGTGCTTGCACACTTCCGTCCATTCACCGCGTTGTGAGGTGAGCGTCAGCCGACAGTCTTCCCGAGTCAATCCACTTCGCTCCCTCTGTCCCGTCTCTAGGTGAACTCGTCTGCAGGTTGCTAGGGCGGAGCTGAGGCACTGCGGGACCAGTTCTATATTTAGCCGCGCATCGGCAGCCGAAGGGGCCAAGCATCAGGGGAGTTTGAGTCACCCGATGCTTGACTGCAGAAAGACCCCGGCATCAACGTATGCACCGTCTCACTCACCGTAGTAATTGGCAAAAAACAAACCTAATGCACAATTCTAAGGCCCTAGACTTACTTACTTGTCCTGAACACTAGATTTCATGTTTTTACATTATTTTCAGTTTGAAAGGACGGCATTCTCTTTTTAGAATTTGTTTTCTCAGTTTTGTTGATGGAAAAGTACATTGCACCTCTTACTTATTAGCATTATTAAGCATACATTTTTTTAGGTCATTCTTAGAATGTTATGACAGGTCGATTTGGGCCATTTCGGCAAAAAGCATAAATAATTAAAATAGCCTTTGGCTTGTAATAATGTTGTGTACTTTGCTCTGAACAGTATTTGTAAGTGCTGAACCCATTGAGAAATGGGTCATGCTACTTAGTTCATATAGTACCCCACAGTTTCAGACCATTTATTTTCTGTTTAGTGCCTACTGAACACAACCATGGTGTATCTCTGTTCTTTGCGGTAAAGCCCTTGTTGCTGTCACCTTTCCTTCCTTAACGCTCATTCCCTCTTCAGACATGCTTCTGGACCTGAGTGATCTCCTACAGGTACGTTTAGTCTCTGTCTTCGTCCATTACGATTCTCTACCCTTCTCCAGATGTGTGCACTTCACTCCTCATTCATTTAAAAGCATTGGATTGCTGAAAGCATGGCTGGAGGGAGTTCCCACCTTATTATTGGCACCAGTCAATTTCTTTTAAATCCATAAGGGGATAGTGCTCGAGTGTACACATTGTGAGAGGGGTAGAGAAACGGAATGTAGCCATGCAGGACAAACATTCAGGGAAGTAAGGTAAAGGTTGCCTTTAACTACTGATAAAGTGTCACTATTGGGACTACATTGGATCCATTGTACAGCACAGACTAAATCATGCACAGCTCTCAAATATTTGACATATGTATTTGACCCAGGGGCTGTATGTACGACGTGTCTCAGAGCAGGAGTGCTGATTTAGGATCCTTTTAGACTTTTAGATTACAGTGAATAAGATTGCATGGGCGGGGGCTGATCCTAGATCAGCACTCCTAGTCTGAGATGCTTAAAACATACGGCCCCAGGCGATATGTGATATCCACATACTAATGCCATTGGGTATAGCCTCATCACAATGAATGATGTGGTCTGCAGGGAGTGTGACACAAGCAAGTCAGCTGACCACCAAATTAAACAACTGAACTGCCTACCAAAAATGAAAAACCAAATGATATGCAGATTAAGGACATTTTAAATCTCAGATCCGTCATAACCAAACCATTTTCATTTCAGCTCCCAAAACATAATTAAATGTATGAAGAACAAAGTCCTAATTTCTCATGGGGTATCTAGCCACTAGAGTACAGAAAGAGTATGTCAATTCAATGCAGGGAATTTAATGTTCAGTTGTTGGGTCCCTGGGGGAAGCGTTTCTGTCCGACACAGCTGCCGCAGTGCAATATTTTTACCCCCAGTCCAGGCCAGCTGTCCTGGGAGCACGGCCCCCACCCTAGACTCACCCCTGTTTGGTATTGGAAGGCCGTGGTCAGGCCAGGGTGGCAAGGGTGGAGCCTCTCCAGAAATATGCCACCAAATGCACTGAATCCTTAGCCTGGTCCCAGATCTGTTTGTGCTATATAGCCCACTCCCATGGTGGCTGTCATGCCATTGATGCCAAACACAACCATATGACTCTACAAGAAAGCACAAAACGGATTTAAGACCAGGCTACGAAATCGTCAGTGCTATGTGGCCCTGGTCCACCGAGTGGGTCCTAAGTCGCCCATAGACACTGATCTGGGAACAGCTGATGCACCCCATAGCCTAACCTTAACCATTACCCGGGGAATACAAAATTGACCTTAGATCAGTATGTACAGAGTGGGGGCAACTTCTCATGACACTGGGGCTAAGGCACAGGGTGGAAGGGTTTTGAGTAATGTGCTCTTCACCCCCTACACACTTTACCTCTATGAACATAATATAAACATACTTTCTCTACCTACTCCAGTTCCATATACAATTCCTCAATTGTGCTGCTTTGAAATTGAATTAACTTTCATATGACTGCAACTATTAAGCTTTAAATGATAATTAGCTGACAGCAAAGCAATCTTCCTTCCTTGTAGAAATCACTGATCTGCCAAGGTTTGATTGGACAAAGTAATTGGAAACATTACCTTCACTTATCCACCCATGTAGGTACAGATAATTGATTACCTCAAGGAAGGAAGGATGTGTTTCAAAATGATTGGAACAGGGGCCAAGGTCTTGTTTGAATACTTTAAAAACAACCTTCCTTCCTCCGTTCCTTGACATAATCACTGATCTAGCACAAATCGATAGGTCTAAGCAACGGTTCTAACACATAGCTTTCACCAATCCAGCCACGTCAGATCAGGGATTTCTTCAAGGAAGGGAGGCGGGAAGGATGTGCATTCTTTCATTGATGTAATCACAGATCTAACACAAATTGATAGGTGTGGGTAAAAGTTAAATAACATGGCTTTCACCAATCCGATCAGGAATTTCTTCAAGGTAGGCCGGCAGGAATGATGCATTCTTAAAGTTTTGGAACAGAGCCCAACTCTCCTCCGCTTTACAGGTGAACGTGTACATCCTAGGGAAGACCTTCCTCCTGCTGGCTCGAGAGCTCTGCATCAACTCCCCAGCAATAGGTAAGATCTAGGATCAGTTTCCACTATCCTAGCCTTAACCATTAGTGGGGGAAATTTAAAACTGACCCAAGATCATTGTCTAGGGGCAACGTCACCTTACTCCTTATTTTAGCTCAAGGGCTGAATTCCAAAATCGATCCATAGCCCTCCAACCTGGCCAGTGAGTACTTGGTCAGATCTGAAAGGGATTGGATAGGTATAAGCAATATGGTACTTGCTTCACTGCTGATAGGCTGGGTGGAACTTTGCCTTGTTTGTTACAGCTATCCAATCCTTTCCGATTGTAAATGTATCTCACTCATTGTTTTCTTTCTTTCTTTAACAAACCAACTGAAAGCTAAAAGGCTATTTTATGTCCCTACACTTTAAATGACCAACAATACCTTCCATATCAAGTTAATTTCAATTATGGTCACTGAAGGAAGACTGGATAACAGATAGATGAGTCATCTTCTAGAAAGGGAAAGAAACTATTGAAGGATGGGACACATCACAGTGAATCACCACAGAGTTTCTAAACCCAGAGGCCCAACATCAAGAGACTTACGGGAACGCTTACGAAGCAGACCAGGCCGGGGTTTGGGGTATGAGAAGTCAAGGAGAGAAGTGAAAAAATCTTCCATAGCTGTTTCTCGAAATCCAAAAGGCACAACCTAGATTCAAGTAGGTTGAACATGTTATTACTCTAACCTCATTGTGACAAACTTTTTAGTCAAAAACAACTTTATATAGGAGTGATTTGTTTGATTTGCCGGTCTGCACATGCGCAGTTCGGCGCGAGACGACTGTTTTACCCGATGAAGTGTTTCTGCGCATGAGTTTAGCTCGCCAATGTCAAGTATGATCGGGGATTTCTGTTGGCGAAGCAGTTTCTGCCTATCTTCATTCTGTACCGTCTTTGGTATCACCCTGCCAAGAAATATGCAGACCATATGAGTGTTTGCACTTTTACATATGCCAGCAGCCGTTGGACCCTTGGGACATCCTTACCCTGAACCCTAACCATTTTAAATTTCAACTTCAATGGGGTGAAGTCAAGAGTTGGACGTCCCAAGGATCTCCCTTAAGACTTTTCCATTTGAATAGAATACACATTGTGAAGGCAAGTGCAGTACCTCATTTTACAATTTGACCAGTGGGGGCACTGTGGCCCCATGCCTTTCAAGTGTTTTGACGACTTGCTATGCAGTCATTTTATGCCCGCCTCCCATCCCCTCCCGTAAAAGATCAACATTTCTGCTTCGTTCTCATCTGACTAATGTAATGAGAGGGGTACAGAGAGTAAACGAGGTAATCATCCAAGTACACAACCTGGGGTTAATAGACTTAAAATCCCTCCAAGAAGGGCCTCCCGAGTGGCCCACGGTCTAAGGCGCTGCATCGCAGTGCTAGCAGTGTCACTACAGATCCGGGTTCGATACCGGGCTGTGTCGCAGTCAGCCGCGACCGGGAGACCCATGAGGCGGCGCACAAATGGCCCAGTGTCGTCTGGGTTAGGCGAGAGTTTGGCCGGCCGGGATGTCCTTGTCCCATCGCTCTTTAGCGACTCCTGTAGGCCGGGCGCATGAAAGCTGACATGGTCGCCAGTGGTACGGCGTTTCCTCCGACACATTGGTGTGGCCGCCTCCCGTGTTACGCGAGCAGTGTGTCAAGAAGCACTGCGGCTTGGCAGGGTCATGTTTGGCTCTCGACCTTCGCCTCTTCCGAGTCCGTACGGAGGTTGCAGCGATGGGACAAGACTGTAACTACAAATTGGATATCACGAAATTGGGGTGAAAAAGGGGTTAAAAAAAGTACAAAAAACGAAAATAAATCCCTCCACGAATTATAACCCCCCATATAATCTTATTCATTATGGTCTAAAAGGAAAAACTGATCCTATATTAGCAGAACTCCTACGCTCTTTGAATACAGACCCAGAGGAGTGCTGATCTATAATAATAATAATACATTTGGTGGGTGCTTATATTTGTCCTATTTCACACATGTATTATATGCATGAATTGGAAATGTGTTTCTTGCATATCCCAACTCCTTCTGAGACAACCTCAGAGAGAGGGGTCACGGCCAGGGTCAGCCATTATCAACGGCGAACCTGGAAAAATGTGTACCTTGCTCAAGGGCACACCTAAAGATTTTTCACCTTGTCGGCTTGGAGATTCGAATAAGTTGCCTTTCGGTTACTGGCCCAATGCTCTAACCGCTAGGCTACCCTAATATGGTCCCCCCTGTCCATAAATTCATATTGGCAAAAATGCTAAACTGATCCTAGGTCAGAAGCACTCAGACTGTGAATATGGGCCCTGATTAGCAGGTCAGTGTGTCTTCCCTGCTAGGTAATTCCTATCCAGCTGCCTGTCAGCAGAAAGTCTGCCTTTCTACCATCTCCAACTTGCTCTAGTGTTTACCCCTCATTAGAATGATGAAAGCACTGCAAGCACATTTCAATGGGTTGAATTCAAATCCATCTCCCAATTTCAGTTAACAACTTTGAGAGGTGGCACCCAACCAGAAAGATGAGCCAGACAGTACCCTGAATATGTTGGAGATGTGAGTAAAAAGTGTTGGTTGAAACAGGAAAAAAGGGCACTGCGAGTCGCTTCGTCGCCTCCGCAATTTATGCAAATTATTCTGTTTTGATTACAGAGCGATTATGTTGTCCTGTGGAACACTTGAAATCACAGCGTGAGAGAAACGTATGAATCCGTTGTGATTTGTCAGGGTTGTGCGAAGGTCACTTGCCTTTCAAGTTTAAATTGGTGATCAAACCCTCCTAAAAAGGCACAAGTGGCAAGCCGAAACACGATTTTACTGTTAAAGCAATAACATTTCACTATATGAGGTTGTCGGCCTATTCGAAATTGAGTATGCTGCAGCATAATAAAGAGTCATAATTCCATTACGCCTCATTTTGTGTCAAAAAATACATGACTGAGTATTTCAAACTCCAGACTACATGGTATGCGTAATTTTGCTACTGGAAGAGGTGGAGATGACGTTATGTAAGAAAATGGTTCCCTGGTGACCCCTAATTCTCTCTCATCGTCTCACAGCATACTCTCATGTAATCTCAGGGCGTGTTACCAAAGAACAAGTATCAACACCTTTGATTTTGAGTCACAAAAACGTTTTCTTTATGTTCTGCAGTTCCATTAAGCTGCGCACTAAATACAAGACAGTTCATTTGTCAGCCAACCTCAAGCTGTAAACAAATTAGCCTCAAGTTATTTACAAAAAACAACACGCTAACAGGGAGTGGCCCAGTAGGAGTGCAATAATACAACTTCTCTGTAATATTTACACCAGGCTGCATGCCACAGCGCTCAATAGTTAAAATCATAGGTTGTATCTTTATCTCAATAAATAAAAATGGAAAGAGCATTCTATCACTCAAACATTTTGTCAAAGGACTAACAGGCATGTTTTCATTTACATAATTTCTCACTGCTGCTACATTGTTGAAGAAGGCAAAGGAACTATTTTGCTTTTGGACCCTCTAATAATCCCCAGCATGTTCAACGAATCCAGTGGTAGAATGCACTTCCACGTAGGGGGAGGGGATGTGTTACAAACAAACCCCAGGGTTCATGCATAGAAGACCAGTTCGGGGATCTGCCCCCCCTGCACGCCCGTCCCATTGGTACTGTCCGAGGAGCACTGGTACTGGAATGTCACTTTTCCGCACTGCACCTCAGTCATGCCCTCCTGCCCAAAGTAGCTCAGCTCGTTGCCGTCCAGCACGACGCTGACCGTGTAGAAGGTGTCCTGTTCCACTTGGACCGGGTGCTCGAACCACACTGAGAATGTGCTGCTGGAGCCATCCGACACGAACATGGTGAGGTTCTGCGCCAGCGTGGCACCCTGCCGCTTCAGTTCAATCTTGACACTGTACTCAGCCTTGCCGCCGCTTGAGCCATACAGGCCCAGGCCGGCAATGAAGATGCGCTTGTCTACGGCAAACTGGATGCTGTCGCAGCGGCCCCGGTATCGCCACTGGTTGCTCCGGTAGGCCGATGACTGGAAGCGATGGCACCGCTGCGGCGTCAGGCCTGTCCGCTGAGCCAGCGGGAACTCCAGCTTGGGCTTGTTGGCCGCCGTGTACCACAGGAAGATGTCGTGCGTCTCCTCCAGGGTGAGCACGTCAGACTGTGCCGCACCGTCAGCAAACTCCTCCAGAGTCATGGTGGGGAGGCGCACCAGGTACAGTACCTTGCCCAGCACCGCCCGCTTGTTCCGTGCCGTGGCGCCCAGACCCTGGCGCCGGCACTCAGCCACCGCCCACTCCAGCACCGCCTGGAAGACCACTGCCTCGCGCGTGTTCAGCGTTTCACGGCGCAGGATGATCTCCAGGGTCTGCAGGTCGATCTCACAGAAGCCCTCGGAGCGGAGGGCTAGCTCAGCCTGGGCGTCGATCACCTCCCAGCAGCGCTGTGTCAGCTCTGGCTCCTCGAAGAGGCGGCTCTGAGAGAGCAGCACACAGGCGTTCTTGGCCTCCAGGCTGGTCTCCAGGAAAGTGACGCAGGCCTTGGCCAAGGCAGGCACAATGTACTTCTTGGCGGCGTACAGAGTGGCCAGCACCGTGTCCGCCTCCAGTTCAATCTCGTCGCTGTACATATACCTGGAAGAAGGGGGGGGGGGAGTGAGGATTTTAGCCATTATAACCACATCCACCATCACAATGTATGATAGAACGATTGCTAAACATCCAATCGATCAGGGTTGGGGCCCAAATCCATTTCAATGAGCCAATTCAATTAATATCCTGATTGTAAATTACATTGACCCCAACCACAGCAATACATGAAAAAATACTTTATTGTCCAACCCAACCCCCTGAAAAACAAACAATCACACCAAGGGGTTTAAATGAAGTTATAGGGTTACGTTCCTTGCTGATGGGCACTATATAGGAAACTTTGGATTCAAACCAGCGACCCTCAGATTGCAGGCCTGCCTCTCAAACCTCTAGGCTACTTGCCGCCCCTATATATTGGCTATATGACAAAAGCATGGCAACTTTGCTGACAAAAAGGACTGAAATGCATAAGCAAGTCTTACACAGAGATGATGTAATGTGTTACTCACTTTAACAGAATTAAAAAAGCAGCAGGCTCCACGTCTGGGATGTGAATCTCAGACTCCCCTTCTGCCAGGTCTCCATAAAACATGGCACCAAAAACGGAGCTGCCCACCGCCAATACATACTGTAAACACAAGAGGGAAAGTGGGTTATTTCAATATGGCTATGCATATTGTTTGGCAAAATGGGATACATTTTTAATAAAGCATGTGCATATTACACAGTTGTTGTGCTTATATTTACTTAAATGTAAATTATATGACAGTGTAATGTAATTCATAAAACAAATAGAAAATCCAGTGTCCAATGGGCCACAATGGCAGGAAAAGCATGGTAGGCTACTACTATACATATGCCTACATGACTGCTTCAGACTTCTAATCTACACAGAGCCAACACGCTGAGACTTTGGCGCAGAAGAAAAGTGCACTTACTTTATGCGCTGGAACTTTCTGTGATTCACCAGGGGGACCCACAATGAAATGAACATCGGCCATATGTTCTTTATTGAACATCAAGGCATTCCTGAAAGAAGCGAAATAAGAAATGATATCATCCATTCGGCGTCGTACACGCCACGTTAAATCGATGGCATTTTTAATCACGGAGGGGCAATCACTACGCAAGGTTTTGCATAATATAATGTTTGCATTATAAAATAGAACGAGAACTGAAGCTTGACATACCTTTCTCGCAATGTCGGGTGAGTGGACTGCCAACTGGTAGTCTCGACGTTGTTGTTGTTGATATTTTGCTGAGTGGCAGTCGTAGTCGGCACGGTCACAGCTTGGGTGACCTGAACGATGTTTTTCTTGCTGGCTGCAGTCACTACCGCGCCGTTGCTGTTGGGGAGGTTGGTGTTTAAGCTGGCAGGGTACAGTTCTGCAGCCATCTTCTTCTTCACGGACAAAGTCACGATTTCATAGCATACTGGCAGCTTGCCGGACTGCTTCCCACTCTTTTTAGTCCTTTTTAAGGTTTCTGGAAGCAAAAGCAAAAATGTAAAAAACTTCATGATTCGGCCATACAGGCAATCTGGGGGTTCTGGCATCAGAAAACAAATCCACCTATCAACCTTTTGACAAGGCAACGTGCATTTAAAGTGCAAATAAGTATGTCTAACCGTTCAGATTTAAAAAATAATAATTCCACATAATGTAACACCACGTTTATAAACCGAACCCCTACGCACCCTGAAAATATTTGCACAGCAACATCAAGGTGTCCGTCCAGCGGTTACAATTTCATCTATCTCATAGCGTCCTCCTTTTAAGCGACAATGTATCCCCTCTAAAATAATCACATCCACGTTGCACCCAGGGCGAACTGTTACAAAGTGTTACAATGTTGCATAATTCCACTGCGGCGACGATGTTGTCACAATTATTAGATATCCAGGCGGACGCGAGTTCAAATTATTATCCAAATGGTACGTGATCCATCCCTGTGCCAACAATCATTCTACTCTTATGACTGTAGGTACTGTAGTTTTGTGTATCGAGGGCGGGCGCCCAGTTCGAGTTTGACAAATCAGATTCACTAATGCCTTTGCACGTCAGTATTCCGTAGGCGCCTCCCACAGCTGATCTGTACAATATTACACGGCGAAGATCCGAGCAAGAGAGTTAACCCTTACCGTAACGTTCACGTCACTAATTAAATTGCCCACATAAATGGRAGCAATATGTTTCATTTCAGGCATATTTACGTCAGAAGAGGCCCCAGTTGTGCTTTTGGTTTATAGATAACGTATGATATATTCTACATTGTAGCCTATCTATGAAATACATCTGGTTTGTACGCCACAGGAATAGTTTACTGCACAAAGTTACTTGAAAACTACGAATTATGAACCAAAACACGCTCCAGGAAAGCTGGATTGAACAGCCATATATCCTGTTTGTTTTATAGAGCACATTGCTGAGCATATCAAGCTATAGCATATTCAAGGTGCTAAAGCCTACTTGAGAAACAATTAATTTGCTGACAGTGCGGGACATGGCTCGTCAAACGGACGCCGTTTTTAATTGCGTTCCATGTAACAAATGAAGCGAAGTGCTTGCACAATTATGTAAATTGTATTGAAATATTTGAATAAAATTGTGAGATGCAATCGCCAGTCTTTCAGTTAGACACAATGTACACAATTTCAAGTTATGAGCCCAAAATGTTGCTCTCGAATCGGTGCATTTTTAAGAAGACGAAGTAGGCTACACAGAAAATATCTGCTTTAATGTCTTCCCCTAATCGCACAGGCTGTACAGTCGAAGTGATGCCAACCATAGCGTTCGATTCAGCAACATTTCCATTCGTGGGTAACCCCACGAACGAACAGTTAATATATCTTTACCTGATTGAAATGCGGGACGGTCGATTGACAGAGAAAAACGTTCAGGTTCGGTTACTGGAAGCTTGTTCGCAGCCAGGAGCCATGTTAAAATCCGGAGGACTGGTAAACGGTAGGGAGAGAGGGGGGTTGGGCTTCAACTGTTTGTCCTGTTCCCAGGCCAGTTTCCCCTGTTTTCCAACAGAGGGCCACGGAGCTACAAAATGGAATCGTTCGGAAGTGGTTTAAAAACGGACGGGTCCAGAAGTAAGCGGCTTATACTTAATAACATTTCAGACAATGGCATTTTGCCTGGCAGATCTAGTGGTCTTGTTATTGTCTATTCTAAATTCTAAACAGTGGCATGCAGAGGAAGCTAAATCAAGAATAGGCTACATCAATGCCACTGATAGTAGGCTATCCATCATCGTTTAATGGTTGGCAATTGATACCCAGTGAGCACAGTTCGACGCCGACGTCCATGAACATTGGAAAATACATTGACATTTGGTCCGTCTGCCCTGGCCTTGATTTCAACGTCTATAGACGTTGTTTTTTGGTCCGGACTTGATTTGGCCAAAACATAGACGACAAGTCCATGATTGGACAGTACAGTAGAGCACAGCATAGTAGAGTAAAGTATTGACCTACAGAAAAATAATTTGGTGGGTGTAAGGAAAACATTATTTCAACCCACGGGTCAGTTCATGGTTCAGAACAATTATATTGAAGGTTGGAAATGTTTTAAATCAAGATAATATTTTTTTACAAACCCAGGAGCTTGTTGTGTTGCATTGTGTTGTGAATTCCATTCTGTGAGCGGTGGGGCAGACATACAGTACAGTATACGCAATGGATCAAGGAACTGTCCATTATTTGTGTAGTGCTAGAACATATGTTTCACCCCCCCCCCCCCCCCACGTGAGAATACGTTGTCAAGTTTAGACTACTTTCCCTGGCTAGCCTAACGTAACCAGATAAGTAAAAATAAATGTTATGAAATACACCATCTTGGAAACAGGTCCTGCACAAGTGAAATCCCCGGTTTGGTTTGGAAGGATTTACGAGTCATTGTGGACAAAGTCAACAACCCGGTAGATGGATACACAGTCTCCAAGCAGGTATTTATTTACGATAGACTAATTCAGTTTATTATCAGTTAATTATTACGTTAATTCAGGCTTTCCTTCATTAACACCAGGAGTGTCAGTTACATTTTTATTTTCGATGCTCCTTTACTGTCTGTCTAGCTTTAATTTCAGTGATTATTAGCGAGGATTATTAGCGAGGACACAGTCAAGAAACTGTATGAATGAAGGTCCATTATCATCTCTACAGAGTTCGATTTGGTTTTAGTGATTTTAAAGTATATTGAGTTCGTCCCACCCCCCAAAAAAAACATTTAAAAACTAAAACTTTTTTTTTTTTTTTTTTTTTTACTCAAACCACCCGTGGGCCAGATGTTTGAAACCCATGATTTAGTCCATAGGCTATGCAGGCCATATCATGTTTAAACCGGTGCAGCTGGTGAAAGCCTACTAAATAAATKTATTTTTGCAGCCTATTTTCGATCCTGGAAATTGTTTATTTAAGTTTCAATTAAACTATTTGATTATCTAAACAATATTGAATGTAAAGGTATTGTTTTGTTATGTCGGCTATAAGCTGTCATTAGTTAAGAAGGCTAATTAGAAAGCCCTTTWAAAAAAATGTTGAGCGATTTGAGTTGTCAATCCATAGGGGTCAAAATCAGTGCACTATATCAGAAATAGGATGTCATTTGGGAGGCAACTCAGGTCATCCAGTCCAGAGTTGGCACTCAGCCGCCCAGTAGACTTACACTACTCTGCTATTGTTTGAAGATCCTTCTCAACCCATTACCATTCATCACACTCTCTAATCAAAGTTTGACACACACATACATTATATTATCCATGCAGTTACAATGAAATAGTGACTTCCAGATCAATTTCAATTCCAGTGTAATATGGAGCATATCCTGGGGTTCATTCTTCATTGAAACTGCATTATTCTTTGTTGTGAATGACTTCCTTGAAATGTCTGCTTCGGTGCTAATGTTGCTTGGAGCAAAATGTATATGATATGTATGATATGATATGTACACTGGGTGTACCAAACATTAGGAACACCTTCCTAATACTGAGTCTTGCCCTCAGAACAGCCACAATTCATTGGGGCATGAAATCTACAAGATGTCGAAAGCGTTCCACTGGGACGCTGGCCCATGTTGACTTGAATGCTTCCCACAGTTGTGTCAAGTTGGTTGGATGTCATTTGGGTGGTGGACCATTCTTGATGCATACGGGAAACTGTTGAGCTTGAAAAACCCAGCAGTGTTGCAGTTCTTGACACGAACCGGTGCACCTGGCACCTACTGTACTACCATACCCCGTTCAAAGGCACTTAAATATTTTCTTGCCCATTCACCCTCTGAATGGCACACATACACAATCCATGTCTCAAGGCTTAAAAATCCTTATTTAACCTGTTTCCTCCCCTTCATCTACACTGATTTGAAGTGGATTTAACAAGTGGAATCAATAAGGGATCATAGCTTTCACCTGGATTCACCTGGTCAGTCTTTGTCATGGAAAGAGCAGGTGCTCTTAATGTTTTGTATACTTAGTGTATATCAGATCAATAATTACAATCATGTCTATTATGATAAAAGATAGCACAGTAGAAATCCGCAGTAGGTCAATCCGATGATATCAATAAACCACTGTGGAAATTGTTATCATAGGCTAGTATTTATCTAGCCTGAGTGCTGTCTGTTTGTGCCATCATGCCATGTCCTTGTTACTCACGTTTGGCTTGACAATGACAGATTAGGGACCAGACTAGTATTTATCTCTGTTGGGTTGTTATTAGAGAAGCTTTCGAATTGAGCTACTGTTCTTATTTCTGTATCATCAACCATAAACCTGTGTAGCAACACTCTAATTATATTAGTAACAACATTGTATAACATGTTTTTACATAGTACTTAAAGCTATAGTTCAAGATTTTAGTAATAAAGCCCTTTATCGACTTCCCCAGAGTCAGATGTTTTTATGTCTCTGTATATGGTTTGAAGGAAGTTGCTATCTATCATTAGTGCAATTGCTAACTAGCGTTAGCGCAATGACTGGAAGTCTACAGGATCCGCTAGCCAGCGGTTCCTTTAGACTTCCAGTCATTGTGCTAACGCTAGTTAGCATCGCAAAACTACCTCTAACTTCCTTCCTACTGGATGCAGAAACATAAAAATGTATCCGCAAGTTCCGCAAGACTCTGGGGAAGTAGATAAAAAAAATCCCATTTTTTAAATCCTTAGAACTGTTCTTTGGAGGAAGGATTGTTGAGATATACAGTATTTGACATTTGTATCTTATTTAAAAATAATTAGGCTAATTTGAGTTATTTGTGACAATTTGCCCTTACCCAGGCCTCCTTTAAAATGCCATAATGTTTTATCTGTACGTACTACAAAGTGAAAATTGTTGTCATGTAAAGCTTTACCGCTTGCTTTGTAATATAAGTAGTATTTTGATTTCGATAACAATTTTCTAACATTAAAGACATGCTCCGGTACTTTGGCGACTAGTAAGTATTTTTTAAACCTCCCACTTTAGGCTGGATGTGTCAATATGTAGTTCATACATGCATAATTCATCAGCAGAATTACTATATTACCTCAATTAGCCACAAAATCCCTACATTTACCCCCATGTGGGCCAATTATTTAGTAATTTGAGTTTTAGCCAATGAGCTTCAGCCCCTCGCCATGGATGGATGGAAACTGTGGATGGATGGCAGGATTTGCCCAAAACTGAAAGCGCCATCCACCGCATTTAACCATGGAAAGAGGTCTGGAAATATGGCTGAATCTAAACAGTGTAGTTATTCTCTCCGCAAGGCAATCGAACAAGCGAAATGCCGGTACAGGGACAAGGTGGAGTCGCAATTCAACGGCTCAGACATGAGACGTATGTGGCAGGGTCTACAGGAAATCACGGACTACAAAAACAAAAACAGCAACATCACGGACACAACGTCACGCATCTAGACAAACTAAACACCTTCTTTGCCCGCTTTGAGGATAATACAGTGCCACCGTCACGGCTCGCTAACAAAGACTGCGCATCCCCCCCTCTCCTTATCCGTGGCTGACGTGCGTAAAACATTTAAACTTGTTAGCCCTCGTAAGGCTGCTGGCCCATACGGCATCCCTAGCCGCATCCTCAGAGCATGCGCAGACCAGCTGGCTGGTGTGTTTACGGACATATTTAATCCCTCCCTATCCCAGTCTGTTGTCTCCCCACATGCTTCAAGATGGTTACCATTGTTCCTGTACCCAAGAAGGCAAAGATAACTGAGATAAATGACTACCGCCCCGTAGCACTCACTTCTGTCATCATGAAGTGCTTTGAGAGGCTAGTCAAGGATCATATCACCGCCACCTTATCGGCCACCCTAGACCCACTTCAGTTTGCATACCGCCCCAACAGGAACACAGATGACGCAATCACCATCACACTCTTCACTGCCTTATCCCATCTGGACAAAAATAATACCTATGTAAGAATGCTGTTCATTGACTACAGCTCAGCATTCAACACCATAGTGCCCTCCAAGCTCATCATCAAGCTGGAGGCCCTGGGTCTCAACCCCGCCCTGTGCAACTGGGTCCTGGACTTTCTGACGGTCCGCCCCCAGGTGGTGAAGGTAGGAAACAGCATCTCCACATCGCTGACCCTGAACACTGGGGGTAGTGCTCAGCCCTCTCCTGTACTCCCTGTTCACCCACGACTGCATGGCCATGCACGCCTCCAACTCAATCATCAAGTTTGCAGAGGACACAACAGTAGTAGGCTTGATCACCAACAACAACGAGACAGCCTACAAGGAGGAGGTGAGCAGCCTGGTACGGCAACTGCACTGCCCTCAACCGCAAGGCTCTCTAGAGGGTGGTGCAGTCTGCGCATCACCGGGGGCAAACTACCTTCCCTSTATGACATCTACAGCACCCGATGTCACAGGAAGACCAAAAAGATCATCAAGGACAACAACCACCCGAGCCACTGCCTGTTCACACCGCTATCATCCAGAAGGCGAGGTCAGTACAGGTGCATCAAAGCTGGGACCAAGAGATTGAAAAACAGCTTCTATCTCAAGGCCATCAGACTGCTAAACAGCAATCACTAACTCAGAGAGGCTGCTGCCTACATTGAGACCCAGTCACTGGACACTTTAAAAAATGGATCACTAGTCACTTTAAACAATGCCACTTTAATAATGTTTACATACCTTACATTACTCATATCAGATGTATATACTGTATTTTATACCATCTACTGCACCTTGCCTATACCGCTCGGCTATCGCTCATCCATATACTTATATGTACATATTCCCATTCACCCCTTTAGATTTGTGTGTTTTAGGTAGTTGTTGGGGAATTGTTAGATTACTTGTTAGATATTACTGCACTGTCGGAACTAGAAGCACAAGCATTTCGCTACACTCGCATTAACATCTGTTAACCATGTGTATGTGACCAATCAAAATTTGATTTGATTTGATTTTAGTGGCAGCTAGCAAGACGCACACACATTGGAGCGAGGACAGAGAGAGCAATGACGTGGTGCACAGATATGCACATTTGTGACGTAGTACGCAATTTTCGGGGGGCCACTTATGGCTCGTGGGCGCTACTTTTAGAACTACAGGCAAAAAAACATATATAAAAGTTCCTGAGAAGATCATTAATTTATGATTATTGAAAAATGTAAACATGATATTGAATTATATTATATCGATTTTTTTTTTATCTTGCAATTTTTTTAATATATATTGTTGAACACAAACTCTATGGGCTTATCAAAGTTCCAGAGTAGCATCTCTGCTACTTTTAGAATTATGATCCAATTTCTAAACATTACCAACAGAGTGAACATGAAAATAGATTCAAAATGGTCACCCTCAGGATGTGCAATGATTCAAATAAAAGGAGGTCTCTGATTGGTTATATTGCCTAGTATGCCAGTTGCTCTTTATAAAGTGGGCCATAGCTTGGAATAGGCACTGGAATAGGGACTGCAGGGAAATATTAAGCCTTGGTGGGACAGCTACACAGTTTGCCAAGGACTTAGCTAGATCTAGGTGACACTATCTCTCACTCATTTTATATAAGATACTGGGCATMTATCCTTGGTGTGACACCACACCCACAGAGAACAACAGTCCCCACAGAGCAGCACTGCTCTACAAAACAGACCCAGATTTGCCCTGAAGCCGATGATGAGGACTCAAAACTGTGCTTTTCAACACCTTTTATTAATTCCATGACATTTGCCAAAACGCATTGGTTTTAACAAAAAAATACATATTTTTCAGCCAAATCTGCCGTTGTACTACCAAGAGTTGCTGAATGTCTTTTCATCTTCTTCAAGCTCCTTTTATAGAGTAGAAAGGACATCAGTGAAAGGTACTGATGAAAACTCAAATTGAAGTCTGTTCTTTTATGGTATATAGGGGGTATGAGTTCACCAGATCCAGTTTCCTATTTAAACTCGCAGTTTCATTAGCCACACTGTACTTAAAAAAAAGGCCCTTATGGAATCATATTTCTTGACATAACACTACCTCAAGCCCTTAAGCAAAAGCCTGTCTCACCTTATTGCTTCATAACCGTCACTCACCCCTTCAGTAACCTTGGCTCCAGTGGCGAGTTTAGAGTAATCTGCCAAGCATTTGTTATGTTGCAAATGGAATTGTATGTAAATGAGATTTGGGGTTCATTTCATATAAATTCTGAAAGTTAATTGAAATGTCAATTTAAGAATTTAAAATGTCACTTTCTGATTCATCTCCTGAATTGACTGAATTCAAATGGAATTGACTCCAACCCCACGCCATAGTTGAGGTAAAATGTATTTACTCTAATTTCCTGCCTACGTGGGAATTAGAATCATGAAATGTTCATTATGTGTAAGACCAGTGTCCAGACATTGAGCATTGTGAAGTTAGTAATTACACTTTGTATGGTGTATCAATACACCAAGTCACTACAAAGATACAGGCGCCCTTCCTCACTCAGCTGCCGGAGAGGAAGGAAAACGCTCAGGGATTTCACCATGAGAGCAATGGTGATTTAAAACAGTTACAGTTTAATGGAAGTGATAGGATATAACTGACAATGGATCAACAACATTGTAGTTACTCCACAATACTAACATAAATTACAGAGTAAAAAGATGGAAAAGCATGCATCCTTGCAGTAAGGCACTAAAGTAATACTTCAAAAAATGTACTTTTGTCCTGAATACAAAGCGTTATGTTTGGGGCAAATCCAAGATAACACATCATTGAGCACCGCTCTTYATATTTTCAAGCATGGTGCTGGCTGCATCATGTTATGGGTATGCTTGTCATTGGCAATAACTAGGGATTTTTTTTGAATAAAACAGAATAGAGCTAAGCACAGGCAAAATCCTAGAGGAGAACTTGGTTCAGTCTGCTTTCAAAAAGGCACTGGGAGACAAATTCACCTTTCAGCAGGACAATTACCTAACACACGAGGCCAAATATACACTGGAGTTGCTTACCAAGATGACATTGAATGTTCCTGAGTGGTCTAGTTACAGTTTTTACTTAAATTGTCTTGAAAATCTATGGCAGGACTTGAAAATGGCTGTCTAGCAATAATCAACAACCAACTTGACAGAGCTTGAAGAATTTTGAAAATAATAATATGCAAATATTGTACAATCCAGTTGTGCAAAGCTTTTAAAGACTTACTCAGAAAGACAAAGACGATTCTAACATGTATTGACTCAGGGGGTTGAATACTTATTTATTAGAGATACTGTATATTAGTGTTTTATTGTCCGATGTTAGAATTTTTCTTCCACTTTGGCATTACAGAGTATTTTGTGTAGATCGTTGACAAAAAATGACAATAGAGCCCCACAGTGGAGGTGTCATAATACACATAATCCTAGCGATCAAACAGGGAGATGGTTCCAATCGTTTTTCCACTATTCATTGGAAWAACTATTGGAACCATTTCCTTGTTTGACTGCTAGGTTTTATGGGTATTATGACTCATACTGTGGTACTCTATTAAATCTATTTTAGTCAAGGGGTGTGAATACTTGCTGAAGGCATTGTACTTAGGTATTATTATATTTCCGATCATGAGTAACATCCGATCAACTGTCAATTTACAGATACGATTATGAATATGAGTATGGCCAGGTCGGCACATCCCTAATGAAGAGTGCCTTCGTCCTCCTTGTATTTTTATGATGTTACATATTTGTATTGTTAACTTGCTCTCGTCCTTCCCCAAGACCCTTGCCTGTACATCCCTCGTTTCGCCCACATGCTGGAATTTGGAGAGAAGACCCATGAGGTGTCCATGACGGCACTGCGCCTACTACAGAGGATGAAGAGGGACTGGATGCACACGGGACGCAGGCCCTCTGGGCTGTGTGGAGCAGGTACGTTGGTTGCCATGGGGATGAACTTTAGTACGTGGCCTGACCTTTGGAGTGACCAGTCTCTCCACCTGAAGGTCTTGTTCGGCGCAATTGTCCTTACGCAAGACTTCCTGTCCAAAAGTGCCAGCATAACACTTAAAAAAAAGACAGGATGCTAGAACCATAGATTCAACTGTCTTTGTGACTGAAACATTGGTCTTAAGATTGGGCTCCCAATTGGCACAGCGGTCTAAGGCACTGCATCTCTGTGCAAGAGGTGTCACTACAGTCCCTGGTTCGAATCCAGGTTGTATCACATCCTGCCGTCCCATAGGGCGGCRCACAATTGGCCTAGTGTCGTCCGGGATTGGCTGGGGTAGGCCGTCATTGTAAATAAGAATTTGTTCTTAACTGACTTGCCTAGTTAAATAAAGGTTAAAAAATACATTTAAAAAAGATTGAAGTGACAGTTAATAGTCCTTTATGAATGTGCTGTGGGTTATGAATGTGCTGTGGGTTATGACTGTGCTGTGGTTTATGAATGTGCTGTGGGTTATGAATGTGCTGTGGGTGGCAGAGAAGCAACAGTCATGAAAAGCTGTAAAGCCTACTCAGTACCTAGCCTGGAGTCTAAGAACACAGTGTTCAAAACTTAACAGCTTGAGACCCTTCTGCCCTCAAACCCCTAAAGCAGTGCATTTAAGCTTCTATTCTATTCTGTGCTCTGGAGTCAGCAAGATCCCATGATTTAGGAATAAATAGCACAACAAGCTTCCTCCTCAAGTGTAAGGTTCAGCTCTTCAAACCCCCCAACCGCTACTGCCACCCACCTTCCCTCCCAAATATTTGCTGCCTGCTGCGATATCTAAATAATTCATAATTTATTCATTAATCATTCAAAGTATTTGGAGCAAAGGAGGAGAAGTTTAGACTAGGACACGTTGCTTTAAATGGCTTCTGTCCTCTGTCGGTGGAAGAGGAGCTGTAAACAGAAACGCATTCTCCTCTATCCGTGAGGTCTGTTCAGATTTAGAACGACAAAAGTGTGCGCCAGTGCAACGCGGTGATGGCACAACAGCCTCTTTTGTCTCTTCACGCATGGAAACAAGTGATTGGGTCTGGCCTACTTATTGCAGTCCCAACCAGTGTGCACAGAGCATTAGGGTATAGATACTGGTTCACTGGTCAAAAGTACTAAGCATGTACAGTTGAAGTCGGAAGTTTACATACACCTTAGCCAAATACATTTAAACTCAGTTTTTCACAATTCCTGACATTTAATCCAAGTAAAAATGTTCTGTTTTAGGTCAGTCAGGATCACCACTTTATTTTAAGAATGTGAAATATCAGAGTAATAGTAGAGAGAATGATTTATTTCAGCTTTTATTTCCTTCATCACATTCCCAGTGGGTAGTATTGCCTTTAAATTGTTTAACTTGGGTCAAACAATGAGTTGGGTGAATTTTGACCCATTCCTCCTGACAAAGCTGGTGTAACTGAGTCAGGTTTGTAGGCCTCCTTGCTCGCACACACTTGTTTCAGTTCTGCCCACAAATCTTCTATTGGATTGAGGTCAGGGCTTTGTGATGGCCACTCCAATACCTTGACTTTGTTGTCCTTAACCATTTTGGCACAACTTTGGAAGTATGCTTGGGGTCATTGTCCATTTGGAAGACCCATTTGTGACCAAGCTTTAACTTCCTGACTGATGTCTTGAGATGTTGCTTCAATATATCCACATAATTTTCCTACCTCATGATGCCATTTATTTTGTGAAGTGCACCAGTCCCTCCTGCAGCAAAGCATCCCCACAACATGATGCTGCCACCCCCGTGCTTCATGGTTGGAATGGTGTTCTTCGGCTTGCAAGTCTCCCCCTTTTTCCTCCAAACATAACGATGGTCATTAWGGCCAAACAGTTCTATTTTTGTTTAATCGACCAGAGGACATTTCTCCAAAAAGTACAATCTTTGTCCTCATGTGCAGTTGCAAACCGTAGTCTGGCTTTTTATGGCGGTTTTGGAGCCGTGGCTTCTTCCTTGCTGAGCGGCCTTTCAGGTTATGTCGATATAGAACTAGTTTTACTGTGGATATAGAAACTTTTGTACCTGTTTCCTCCAGCATCTTCACAAGGTCCTTTGCTGTTGTTCTGGGATTGATTTGCACTTTTTGCACCAAAGTACATTCATCTCTAGGAGACAGCGCGCGTCTCCTCCTGAGCGGTGTGACGGCTGCGTGGTCCCACTGTGTTTATACTTGCGTACTATTGTTTGTACAGMTGAACGTGGTACCTTCAGGCATTTGGAAATTGCTCCCAAGGATGAACCAGACTTGTGGAGGTCTACAATTCTTTTTCTGAGGTCTTGGCTGATTTCTTTTGATTTTCCCATGATGTCAAGCAAAGAGGCACTGAGTTTGAAGGTAGGGCTTGAAATACATCCACAGGTACACCTCCAATTGACTCAAATGATGTCAATTGGAGGTTGAAAAACGAGTTTTAATGACTCCAACCTAAGTGTATGTAAACTTCCGACTTCAACGGTATACCAAGTGAAAACACTCTGTATGAAAAACAAAAGCTAAAACATGACACTGTCCCTATTGACAATTATGTTAATACTCATCCCTCAATCCTTCCTTTGCCCTTTTTAGCTTTCAATTGTATTCCCTCAGGATTTTTTTTGTTGGGAGCAAACATTTCACTTAGTCAAAGTTTACGCTTAAAACCACTCTAGGATAGGTGGGACGGTAGCGTCCCACTTGGTCAAAATCCAGAAAAAATGTAGCGCGCCAAATTCAAATATATTACTATAAAAATCAATCTTTCATGAAATCACACATGAAAGACACCAAATTAAAGCTACACATTTTGTGAATCCAGCCAACATGTCTGATTTAAAAAAGGATTTACGGGGAAAGCACATCAAACAATTATGTTAGCTCAGTACATAGCCACAGGAAAACACAGCCATTTTCCCAGCAAAAGATAGTAGTAACAAAAACCAGAAATRGAGATAAAATTAATCACTAACCTTTGAACATCTTCATCAGATGACACTCATATGACATCATGTTACACAATACATTTATGTTTTGTTCGATAATGTGCATATTTATATCCACAAATCTCGGTTTACATTGGCGCCATGTTCAGAAATGCCTCCAAAATATCCGGAGTAATTACAGAGAGCCACGTCAAATAACAGAAATACTCATCATAAACTTTGATGAAAGATACATGTTTTACATATAATTAAAGATACACTTGTTCCTAATGCAACCGCTGTGTCAGATTTWWAAAAAACTTTACGTATAAAGCACACCATGCAATAATCTGAGACGGCGCTCAGATAGTAACAACATTTCTCCGCCATGTTGGAGTCAACAGAAATACGAAATTACATCATAAATATTCCCTTACCTTTGATTATCTTCATCAGAATGCAGTGCCAGGAATCTTAGTTCCACAATAAATCGTTGTTTTGTTCRATAATGTCCATTACTTATGTCCAATTAGCTAAATTTGCTAGCATGTGTAGTGCACGTGTCCAAACGCTCGCGCAGATGCAGGCAAATGTCGTACGAAAACTTCAAAAAGTTATATTCCAGGTCGAATAAACTGGTCAAACTTAGTAGAGAATCAATCTTCAGGATGTTGTTATCATTTATATCCAATAAGGTTCCAGCCGGAGAATTCTTTTCAGTCTCTATAAGTAATGGAACGCAAGACGATATAATGAGGAAAGCGGGGACCAAGAACTGGCAATCTGCCAGACCACTGACTCATTCCCCTCCCATCCGGTCCCACAACACAGCATAAGCTTCATTCCACGTTCTACTGACTGTTGACATCTAGTGGAAGGCTTATGAAGTGCAAACAGATCCATGTATTACATGGAATGGAATAGGCGATGACTTTAACAACGACCACTCTCAGAATTTTCACTTCCTGTTTGGATTTTTTCTCAGGTTTTTGCCTGCCATATGAGTTCTGTTATACTCACAGACATCATTCAAACAGTTTTAGAAACTTCAGAGTGTTTTCTATCCAATAGTAATAATAATATGCATATATTAGCATGTGGGACAGAGTAGGAGGCAGTTCACTATGGGCACGAAATTAATCCAAAAGTGAAAATGCTGCCCCCTATACCAAAGAAGTTAAAGTCCTAAATCAATCTAACGAAGTGAGTCTAGCGCACAGCAGAAAAAGGAGGGTCACACTTCATGTGAAGGGTACTGTGCCTACACAAGGACTTCATTACACATTCATAACCCATGCATACAGCATTTATAAGCAGTACATAAAGATTTTGTCATGTGTTATGGACAACCTCTGCTGCGACACGCTAAAGACTGGGCCGTTGTGTAACTCCTACACCTCTCAAAGGAGCATATTGATCAAGACAAGCGTTCATTTTATTAATGCTGGCTAAACATAGCGGAGGCGGCGCACAGGGAAGAAAAAACGTGTACTTGCAGAACAGGTAAAMGCGATGAGCGGTATGCCAGTGTAGAACTTCACTGGTGCAGAAACTATTGAGTCAAGTTGAGACCCATTTCCAATACCAATAGTATCTTTGGAAGTTACACAACCCAGAAATATGGTTTATACAGTGTGTGTGTTTATTTGATTGTGTTTTAGGTAGTATACACTGTTTTCTAAATAGCTTTTAAAAGTGTGCGTGCGTGCATGTGGACGTATGCACGTGTGTCCTTCTGTGGGTGAAAAAGAGAGGTGTGTGTGTGTGTGTGTCCTTCTGTGGGTGAAAAAGAGGTGTGTGTGTGTTGGTTGGTTGATCACAGTGTAATCCCCTCTTCTTCCCCAGCCCTGCTGGTGGCTGCCCGGATGCACGAGTTCCGCCGCACCGTCAAGGACGTGATCGGAGTGGTGAAAGTGTGCGAGGCCACACTGAGGAAAAGGTACGAGCTAAGGAGTGGAGCAGATAAGGGCATGTTTTTAGTCATGGCTGGAATCCTATTCTGGACAGGGCTCATATCCTCTCGCTATCCACTAAACCTTCACTAGCCTACTGTAGCTTAGTAGATCCCATCATGTTGGCAAATGCAGTTTGGTCCATTGAAGACTGTTGGTATACACTGTTGGTAAAGGCCTATGCTTTCCCTAACCCCACACCCTAACACATACACTGCTAGATGACCACGCAAGCTCTGGGGTTATGGTTAAATTAAGGCTTGAAGTTGGTGGTAAGGTTTGAGTTAAGAAAGAAATTGATTTTCAGAGTTATTTATTGCTTTTATTTGAATGCAACAAGAGCAAAATACAAATATTTCAGCTGTTAGGCCATCATCAGTGTGTATAGAGAAAATGTCCACATCCGTCCTTTGTAACTTAACCAGATAGTGACGCCTCTCCTTCTGTTGTCAAGATTGACAGAGTTCGAGGACACTCCTACCAGTCAGCTGACCATCGATGAGTTCATGCGGGTGGATCTGGAGCAGGAGTGTGACCCACCCTCTTTCACTGCTGGACAGAGGAAGGTCAAGATGCAGGCGGTATGTTATCTGACTCTTTCCAGGCATTGTCTTGCTTGCCCTATCAATCACCTGTCAGTGTGTTTGATTGGCACAGCAGCATGTCTCAGATGGAATTGATGGCCAGGCATTGGCTGGCTTGCCCTGTCAATCATATCTCAGTGCATTTGATTTGCACAGAAGCGTGGCCCGGATGGAAGGAGTTGACACTTGATTTAGAAACTTTTCATTGCATGGCGTGACTCGTTCAGTTCTTACCACAAACGTGGATGAGAAGTAATCTGGTAGGTGTGACCAGACTGCCAGTTTCCATATCAAGTGTCAACTCATCCATCCAGAACATGTCACTGTGCAATTCCAATACACTTCTGAAAGCACTATCCATAAATCTGCAATTGACTGAATCCCGTCAATAGTTTTTTTCACTTTGACTCTCCCTTACTCCATTTTAGCTTGAACAGGAGTTAGCCAAAAAGCTGGATGAAGTTCAAGGTATGTTTGTTTTATATTGTGGTAATAGGTASCCTCAGCGCAGGCGTTCTACAACCACAAAGTTTTGGAACTTTAAGTCTGTGAGCGTTTTTGATTAGATCTTTGAGCATTTTGTAAGTAAATAAAACTCAAAAATCTCATCAAAATAATTGTGATATAAAAATGTAATGGAAAATGGAAAATGAATGAAAAATGTAAATGAAATGTAAAATGTCATATAAAATGCATGTGATCAACTAAGATCTGGAGGCACTGTAGGATTGGGAGAATTGTAAATGTGAAAACAAACAATGTAATGTGAAGGGTCATCTCAGTTTCACCGTCTCTCTACCCCTGCAGGTGAAATCAGTTTGTATCGYGACGAGATCGAGACGGAGCTGGAAAACAGCAGGCCAAAGCTCAGAGGGATCTACGCTGCATATGCCAAAGAAATAGGTGTGTGTGTGTGTGGATGTGTGTTTGCGTGCGTATGTGTGTGTGTGCCCACTGCCTTTAGTGTGTTTTTTTACTAACTCAACAAGAAGCACGTCTCTGTGACTTCTGTCGTTTTTTTAATCAAGGCGACGCTGTAGGTCAGTTCTGACAAGGTGCTTCATCAGTGTCATGAGGTCACACTTTTGCCCTTTGAAAATGGCAGGCGGAGAACTGCGGATGATTGTCATTTTGAATTCTCTGAAAAGAGCAGCGTGTGTGTGTGTGCATGCTTGTGTGTATGTGTGTCTAAAGTACAGCTACGCACATAACACCTATGTGACTCAATCCCTGAATATGTGYATGTACTGTATATATCCCCAAGACCCATCCTCTCCACTCTGACCCTCAGACCCGCTGGACGAGGTGCTTTCTCAGGCCTCGTGCTCCAGCCCCAGGGAGGTGGACCCCGAGGAGGACGAAGAGCTGGAGGCAGTCGCCCAACACCTGAACCAGGACTTCCTCTGCCAGGTCATCCAGGGAGAGCAGCAAGGGGACGAAAGAGGGGGAGAAGGAGTGACAGAGGAGGCACCCCCTCCACATCCACCACCCAGAGGAGGCCCCTCCCTGGCTTCCATCCTGGGTCCCTTGCCTAGCGCGGCTAGCCTGGGGCTCAGTGAGTCCATCCATGAGTGCATCGCAGAGGACAAGGACAGTGGTGAGTCCAGATTACATTGCCAAATCAACTCCATAGTCTTTTGGTAAATGCACAATTGCTCATATCACTTCCATTGATTGTTCGCTAGCAGTGGCTTATGTTAGCTGAGTTTGTGGTGGCTGTTTAAAGARATACTTCAGGATTTGGCAATTTTCTTTATCTACTTCACCAGAGTCGGATGAACTAGTGGATACCATTTTTATATCTATGTGCAGTAGGAAGGAGGTAGAGGTAGTTTTACCCAGAGCAGATACCCATAGACTTCCAGTCATTACTTTAATGCTACTTACCTAGTGCGCTGGCGCTAGTTAGCAACTTCCTTCAAATTGCACGAAGAGACATAAAAATGGTATCCACRAGTTCATCTGACTCTGGGGAAGTAGATAAAGGACCTCATTGCCAAAATCCCAAAGTATCCCTTTAAGAGAACTGAACCATGGATTAGTTTCTCCAGGCCCATAGACTACTTTCAGGGTGAGGAACCATCTAACGTCAAATTAAAGTCATAAACTTCCCTTTTAACCGTGTAATAACCCAAGATTACAGTGCGTGTCGTTACCCCTAACCATAATCGTCCGGGAAAAACCTTGAGCTGTGCTTGAGTGATATTGTGAGTCCACCCCCAAACTGGTACGTAAGCTAGTAATGCCAGTGTGCAAAACTGGTTGCAATAACGTCAGGGTGACGTCTTTTGTGTTGTCACAGTCAAGGTTGTATACTGTTTGTGAAAGGACATCATTTAGATGTATTTTTTGTGTGTCTATCAGCATGACGTTTTGGTCAGAATCTCCTATTGAGCGCTTGTCAGTCAAGCGATCACCAAATCTCTCTCTTTCTCTCTCTACCTCTGTCAAGTCTTCCTCTCTCTCTCGCTCTCGCTCTCGCTCTCACTCCTCTTTGAAGAGGTCTCTCACCCCTCTTAATAACTGCCATTTTGGCCTGAGAGTTCTCCCCACACCCCACTCACATCAGTCGCGGGTTGAGGGGTCATTCAAACACAACTTAAAACACTCTCTACCCACTGACTCCCCTATAGCCCTGACCGCATTTGACCACATGCCTTAATTTGTCTTAAGTGGGTTCTATATTTTATTTAACATACCGGATCAATGATGTGAGCAAGTGTGTGCCGAGCGAAAGGCTCTCTGGCTCTCTGCTCCCGACTGGATGGATAAAGGTATTAACTCCAGCACATCCCCTAGCCTCACTTAACCAATCAATACACCCACCACCTCTCTCTGTAGCTGCTTCCGAAATGGCACTCTATACCCTATGAAGAGAATTGATGGGGTTAAGTCTGAATTTCTTGAGGTACAAATAGGTGTATCACAGCGGTCGATTTTGGGACCTGTTCTCTTCACTATGTATACTTCACAATTTATATATACWGAACRAAAATATAAACGCAACATGTAAAGTGTTGATCCCATGTTTCATGAACTGAAATTAAAGATCCCAGAAATTTTCCATACACAATGAAATCTTATTTGTCAAAAATATGCACAAATTTGTTTGTTTACATCCCTGTTAGTGCGCATTTCTCCTTTGCTAAGATAACCCATCCACCAGACAGGTGTGGCATATCAAGCAGCTGATTAACATCATGATCATTACATAGGTTCACCTTGTGCTGGGGACAATAAAAGGCCACTCTAAAATGTGCAGTTTTTTCACACAACACAATGCCACAGATGTCTCTAGTTTTGAGGGAGCATGCAATTGGCATGCTGAATGCAAGCAATGTCCACTAGACAATATCTGTTGCCAGATTATTTAATTTTAATTTCTCTACCATAAACCGCCTCCAACGTCGTTTTAGAGAATTTGGCAGTATGTCCAACCGGCCTCACAACCACAGACCACGTGTAGCCATGCCAGCCAATGTTCTCCATATCTGGCTTCTTCACCTGCGGCATCATCTGAGACCAGCCAACCGGACAGCTGATGAAACTGAGGAGTATTTCTGTCTCTAATAAAGTCCTTTTGTGGGGAAAAACTCATTCTGATTGGCTGGGCCTGGCTCCCCAGTGGGTGGGCCTATGCCCTCACAGGACCACCCATGGCTGCTCTCCTGCCCAGTCATATGAAATCCATAGATKAAGAACAAATTAATTTATTTAAATTGACGGATTTCCTTATATGAACTGTAACTCAGTAAAATCGTTGAAATTGTTGTATGTTGCATTTATATTTTTATTCAGTATATTTATATAAATACCATTGGTCAATCTGTTCAAATGTATTTTATTGTGTGTGTGTACATACAGTACCAGTCAAAAGTTTGGATACACCTACTCATTCCAGGGTTTTTCTTTATTTCTACTATTTTCTACATTGTATAATAATAGTGAAGACATCAACACTATGAAATAACACATCATGTAGTAACCAAAAAAGCATTAAACAAATCAGTCTATTTTATATTTAAGATTCTTCAAAGTAGCCACCCTTTGCCTTGATGACAGCTTTGCATACTCTTGGCATTCTCTCAACCAGCTTCATGAGGTAGTCTGGATTGCCTGGATTGCATTCTAATTTGCAGGTGTGCCTTGTTAAAAGTTCATTTGTGGAACTTCTTTTCTTCTTGTGTTTGAGCAAATTAGTTGTGTTTTGAGGTAGGGGTGGTATACAGAAGATAGCCCTATTTGGTAAAAGACCAAGTTCATATTATGGCAAGAACAGCTCAAATAAGTAAAGACAAACGACAGTCCATCATTAATTTAAGACATGAAGGTCAGTGAATCTGGAACAGTTCAAGAACTTTGAAGGTTTCTTCAAGTGCAGTCGCAAAAACCATCAAGCGATATGATGAAACTGGCTCTTATGAGGACCGCCACAGGAATGGAAGACCCAGAGTTACCTCTGCTGCAGAGGATAAGTTCATTAGAGTTACCAGCCTCAGAAATTGCAGCCCAAATAAATGCTTCACAGAGTTCAAGTAACAGACACATCTCAACATCAACTGTTCAGAGGTGACTGTGTGAATCAGGCCTTCATGGTTGAATTGCTGCAAAGAAACCACTACTAAAGGACACCAATAAGAAGAAGAGACTTTGCTTGGGCCAAGAAACAGAAGCAATGGACATTAGACTGGTGGAAATCTGTCCTTTGGTCTGATTAATCCAAATTTGAGATTTTTGGTTCCAACCGCCGTGTCTATGTGAGATGCAGAGTAGGTGAACGGATGATCTTTGCATGTGTAGCTCCCACCATGAAGCATGAAGGAGTAGGTGTGATGGTGTTGGGGTGCTTTGCTGGTGACACTGTCAGTGATTTATTTAGAATTCAAGACACACTTAACCAGCATGGCTACGACAGCATTTTACAGCAATACGCCATCCCATGTGGTTTGCCCTTAGTGGGACTATCATTTGTTTTTCAAGAGGACAATAACCCAACACACCTCCAGGCTGTGTAAGGGCTATTAGACCAAGTATGAAAGTGATGGAGTGCTGCATCAGATGATTTGGCCTCCACAATCACCCGACCTCAAYCCAATTGATATAGGTTTGGGAAGAGTTGGACCACAGATTCAAGGAAAAACAGCCAACAAGTGCTCAGCATATGTGGGAAGACTGTTGGAAAAGCATTCCACGTGAAGCTCATTGAGAGAATGCCAAGAGTGTGCAAAGCTGTCATTAAGGCAAAGGGTGGTTACTTTGAGGAATCTAAAATATAAATATTTTTAGATTTGTTTAACACTTTTTTGGTTACTACATTATTCCATATGTGTTATTTCATAGTAGACCTACACTACCGTTCAAAAGTTTGGGGTCACTTAGAAATGTCCTTGTTTTTGAAAGAAAAGCAAATTTTTTGTCCATTTAAAATAACATCAAATTTATCAGAAATACAGTGTAGACATTGTTAATGTTGTAAATGACTATTGCAGCTGGAAACGTCAGATTTTTTAATGGAATATCTACATAGGCGTACAGAGGCACATTATCAGCAACCATCACTCCTGTGTTACAATGGCACGTTGTGTTAGCTAATCCAAGTTTGTCATTTTGAAAGGCTAGTTGATCATGAGAAAAGCCTTTTGCAATTATGTTAGCACAGCTGAAAACTGTTTTGCTGATTAAAGAAGCAATAAAACTGGCCTTCTTTAGACTAGTTGTGTATCTGGAGCATCAGTATTCGTGGGTTCGATTACAGGCTCAAAATGGCCAGAAACAGATACGTTTCTTCTGAACCTCGTCAGTCTATTGTTTTTTTTTCAGAAATGAAGGCTATTCCATGTGAGAAATTGCCAAGAAATTGAAGATCTCGTACAACRCTGTGTACTTCTCCCTTCACAGAACAGAGCAAACTGTCTCTAACCAGAATAGAAAGAGGAGTGGGAGGCCCCGGTGCACAACTGAGCAAGAGGACAAGTACATTAGTGTCTAGTTTTAGAAACAGATGCCTCACAAGTCCTCAACTGACAGCTTCATTAAATAGTACACACAAAACACCAGTCTCAACGTCAACAGTGAAGAGGCAACTCCGGGATGCTGGTCTTCTAGGCAGAGGTCCTCTGTCCAGTGTCTGTGTTCTTTTGCCAATCTTTTATTGGCCAGTCTGAGATATGGCTTTTTCTTTGCATCCCTTAGCCAGCATCCCGGAGTCGCCTCTTCACTGTCTTCACACATAATTTTCCATCCTCTATTTTGTGAAGTGCACCAGTCCCTCCTGCAGCAAAGCAACCCCACAACATGATGCTTCCACCCTCGTGCTTCACGGTTGGGATAGTGTTCTTCAGCTTGCATGCATCCCCCCTTTTTCCTCCAAACATAACAATGGTCATTATGGCCAAACAGTTCTATTTTTGTTTCATCAGACCAGAGGACATTTCTCCAAAAAGTACAATCTTTGTCATCATGTGCAGTTGCAAACCGTAGTTTGGCTTTTGTATGGCGGTTTTGGAGCAGTGGCTTGTTCCTTGCTGAGTGGCCTTTCAGGTTATGTCGATATAGGACTCGTTTTACTGTGGATATAGGACTCGTTTTACTGTGGATATAGATACTTTTGTACCTGTTTCCTCCAGCATCTTCACAAGTTCCTTTGCTGTTGTTCTGGGATCGATTTGCACTTTTCGTACCAAAGTACGTTCATCTCTAGTGGTATGACGGCTGTGTGGTCCCATGGTGTTTATACTTGCGTACTATTGTTTGTATAGATTAACGTGGTACCTTTAGGCATTTGGAAATTGCTCCCAAGGATGAACCAGGCTTGTGGAGGTCTACAATTCTTTTTCTGAGGTCTTGGCTGATTTCTTTTGATTTTCCCATGATGTCAAGCAAAGAGGCACTGAGTTTGAAGGTAGGGCTTGAAATACATCCACAGGTACACCTCCAATTGACTCAAATGATGTCAATAAGCCTATCATAAACTTCTAAAGCCATGACATCATTTTCTGGAATTTTCCAAGCTTTTTAAAGGCACAGTCAACTTAGTGTTTGTAAACTTCTGATCCACTGGAATTGTTATACAGTGAATTATAAGGGAAATAATCTGTCTGTAAACAATTGTTGAAAAATTACTTGTGTCATGCACAAAGTAGATGTCCTAACCGACTTGCCAAAACTATAGTTTGTTAACAAGAAATTTGTGGAGTGGTTGAAAAACGAGTTTTAATGACTCCAACGTAAGTGTATGTAAACTTCCGACTTCAACTGTATATTGTTTTATTCAGGGCGAATTTGGAAAACGTTTCAATATGTCTTCCCTGTTAAAATTAAAATAAATAAAACATTTAAAAGTGAACTACTTTTAACCAGAGCCCTATGGCTCCTATTACTCCCTGGTCAAAAGTATTGCACTACAAGTGCGCTACATAGGAAATAGGGTGCCATTTGGTACAAAGCCTCTCTCTGCCTCTGTCTCTTATACACATCTAGATGTGTATAAGAGACAGGTATGTAAACTTCCGACTTCAACTGTATATTGTTTTATTCAGGGCGAATTTGGAAAACGTTTCAATATGTCTTCCCTGTTAAAATTAAAATAAATAAAACATTTAAAAGTGAACTACTTTTAACCAGAGCCCTATGGCTCCTATTACTCCCTGGTCAAAAGTATTGCACTACAAGTGCGCTACATAGGAAATAGGGTGCCATTTGGTACAAAGCCTCTCTCTGCCTCGGGTTCAGCAGCTCAGTGAGGCTGGGCTGGGCTGATATTATCCTGACCAGTGGTCACACTGTTGTCATAAGTCTTCATTAATCTGCAGGGCGCTATCCCAAACAGAGTCACTGGAAGTTCAGGTTGAATTTAAAAGGCCTGTCTCATAGGGTTTAAATAACAGTAGAGTTTACCCTATGTATGTTATTATGGAACAAAACATGCGTAGAGTATTATTTAAACATTTCGAAATTATATGAAGGATTCACATTTTACCAAATTATTTAGATACCAAAGCATTGATCGTTGTCACGTCCTGACCATAGTGCTTATGTGTTTTGCTTGTTTTAGTGTTGGTCAGGACGTGAGCTGGGTGGGCATTCTATGTTGTGTGTCTAGTTTGTCTGWYTCTGTGTTCAGCCTAATATGGTTCTCAATCAGAGGCAGCTGTCAATCGTTGTCCCTGATTGAGAATCATWTATAGGTGGCTTGTTTTGTGTTGGGATTTTGTGGGTGGTTGTTTCCTGTKTCAGTGTTTGTGCCACACGGGACTGTGACGGTTGGTTCGTTTGTTGTTTTGTATTTTGTCTAGTTTTCGTGTTATTAAATCATGGAAACTTGCCACGCTGTACATTGGTCCTCCGATCCTTCTCGCCTCTCCTTGTCCGATGAGGAGGACGACTTAGACTGCCGTTACAGAACCACCCACCTAACTCGGACCAAGCAGCGTGGCAACGGGTAGGAGCGACAGCAGCAGCGGCCAACTACACAGGACTCCTGGACATGGGAGGAAATCTTGGAGGGGAAAGGACCCTGGGCAGAGCCAGAGGAGTATCGCCGCCCCAAAACTGAGCTGGAGGCAGCAAAAGCGGAGAGGCGGCGTTTTGAGGAGCTAGCTCGGCAGCAGGAGCCGGATCTGGGTTACACCACTTGGGAGGAAATAGACAGGTGGTCGGTTGGCCCGGGGAGAGTGCCGGAGCCCGCCTGGGATTCGATGCAGCAATGTGCGGAGGTATACCGGCGAATGAGGTTAGCACGACGGCGCGGTAAGAAGCCCGAGAAGAAATCCCCAAAATGTCTTGGGGGGAGGCTAAAGGGTAGTGTGGCGAAGTCAGGTAGGAGACCTGCGCCCACTTCCCATGCTTACCGTGGAGAGCGGGAGTACGGGCAGACACCGTGTTATGCGGAAGAGCGCACGGTGTCTCCTGTACGTGTGCTTAGCCCGGTGCGGGTTATTCCACCTCCCCGCACTGGCCGGGCTAGATTGAGCATTGAGCCAGGTGCCATGAAGTCGGCTCAACGCGTCTGGTCTCCAGTGCGTCTCCTCGGGCCGGTGTACATGGCACCAGCCTTACGCATGGTGTCCCCGGTTCGCCAACACAGCCCAGTGCGGGTTATTCCACCTCCCCGCACTGGTCGGGCTACGGGGAGCATTCAACCAGGTAAGGTTGGGCAGGCTCGGTGCTCAAGGGAGCCAGTACGCCTGCACGGTCCGGTATATCCGGCGCCACTTTCCCGCCCCAGCCCAGTACCACTAGTGCCTACACCACGCACCAGGCTTCCAGTGCGTCTCCAGAGCCCTGTTCCTCCTCCACGCACTCTCCCTGTGGTGCGTGTCTCCAGCCCAGTACCTCCAGTTCCGGCACCACGCACCAAGCCTCCTGTGCGTCTCCAGAGCCCTGTACGCACTGTTCCTTCTCCGCGCACTCGCCCTGAGGTGCGTGCCCTCAGCCCGGTACCACCAGTGCCGGTACCACGCACCAGGCCTATAGTGCGCCTCAGCAGGTCAGAGTCGGCCGCCTGCCCAGCGCCGTCTGAGCTCACATGCCTGCCAGCGCCGTCTGAGCTGGCCTGCCTGCCCAGCGCCGTTCTGAGCCCGCCGTTTCTGTCCCGAGCCCGTTCAGAGCCGCCCGTTCTCCGCGAGCCGGTCAGGCGGTGTCAGATCACGAGCGCCCGGTCCTGTCCCGAGCCGTCAGAGCCCCCGCCGAGCGTCCCGAGCCGTCAGAGGCCCGCCCGTCTGTCCCGAGCCGTCAGAGCGCCCGTCTGTCCAGCGTCGTCCAGAGCCGCCCGTCTGTCCGAGCCGCCAGAGCCGCCCGTCAGGTCAGAGGACCGCCAGCAGACCGTCCCGTCAGTCAGGAGCCGCCAAAGCCGCCCGAGCCAGTCAGGAGCGGCCCGGCCAGTCAGGAGCTGCCAGAGAGCCGCCCGCCAGTCAGGAGCAGTCAGGAGCTGCCAGAGCCGCCCGCCAGTCAGGAGCTGCCAGAGCGCCGCCAGTCGTCAGGAGGCTGCCAGAGCCACCCGGGCCAGTCAGGAGCTGCCAGAGCTGCCTGCCAGTCATGAGCTGCAGAGCTGCCTGCCAGTCATGAGCTGCCTTCCGGTCATGAGCTGCCCCTCCCAGTCATGAGCTGCCCTCCAGTCATGAGCTGCGCCCTTCAGTCATGAGCTGCCTTCCAGTCATGAGCTGCCTCCAGTCATGAGCTGCCTCCAGTCAGAGCTGCCTCCAGTCATAGCGCCCTCCAGTCATGAGCTGCCCTCCAGTCATGAGCAGCTGCCGCTCCAGTCATGAGCTGCACTCAGTTCCGGAGCTGCCACCCTCAGTCCGGAGCTGCCACTCAGTCCGGAGCCGCCACTCAGTCCGGAGCCACCACTCAGTCCGGAGTTGCCCCTCTGTCCTGAGCTGTCTCCTCTATCTAGGGGGGACCTTTGTGAAGGTTCCTAGACCAGGGTCGGGGGCGAGGGTCGCCACTCAAAGGACGCTAAGGAGGGGGACAAAGACAATGGTGGAGTGGTGTCCTGCGCCGGAGCCGCCACCGCGGACAGATGCCCACTAGACCCTCCCCTTGAGTTTTAGGGGTGCGTTCGGAGTCCGCACCTCAGGAGGGGGGTACTGTCACGTCCTGACCATAGTGCTTATGTGTTTTGCTTGTTTTAGTGTTGGTCAGGACGTGAGCTGGGTGGGCATTCTATGTTGTGTGTCTAGTTTGTCTGTTTCTGTGTTCAGCCTAATATGGTTCTCAATCAGAGGCAGCTGTCAATCGTTGTCCCTGATTGAGAATCATATATAGGTGGCTTGTTTTGTGTTGGGATTTTGTGGGTGGTTGTTTCCTGTTTCAGTGTTTGTGCCACACGGGACTGTGACGGTTGGTTCGTTTGTTGTTTTGTATTTTGTCTAGTTTTCGTGTTATTAAATCATGGAAACTTGCCACGCTGTACATTGGTCCTCCGATCCTTCTCGCCTCTCCTCGTCCGATGAGGAGGACGACTTAGACTGCCGTTACAATCGTGTACAATATCCAAGTTCGACAGATATTACAAGTAAGCATTTCAGTGTAAGGTCTACACCTGTTGTATTCGGCACAATGTGACTAACATTTGATTTGATTTGATTCATGGATGGTTGTTTGCCAACCCTTGTTTTGACAACCTTATTTTGAAGCCCTAGTATTTCTCCTTGATCTGTTGACCAATCCATAAAATGCTTTTATTGGAGACTTATCATCAGTGTTCTTTGAGATTTGGTAGGGGAATTATGTTGGGAAACAATGACAGAATGTTTAATCAGTGCCCTTGCATTAATCCCTTGAAGAGGGGAATGAAGTGCCACAGATATTTATATTTAGGAGTTCAGCGAGCCAATGCTAACTAGTGTTAGCGCAATGACTGGACGTCTACCAGAAACACTAGCATTCATTCCCAAAATATGCTGGATACTGAGAGCCAGCGTTTTGACACTTCATAGGAGAAAATTCCACTGGTTATTAGTGAGGATGATTCATAGTAGACTATAAATAATGAAATACACAGACACCTTAGACATTTAAGGCATATGGGCCGAATTCCAAATGTGACACTGCCTCACCCATTGGCCAATGTTGACCACATAAATGGACATCATTAATCATAGGTTGCATTCCAAATGGCACCCTATTCCCTATATTGCATTATACAACTACAGTCGTGGCCAAAAGTTTTGAGAATGACACAAATATTAATTTTCACAAAGTCTGCTGCCTCAGTTTGTATGATGGCAATTTGCATATACTCCAGATTGTTATGAAGAGTGATCAGATGAATTGCAATTAATTGCAAAGTCCCTCTTTGCCATGCAAATKAACTGAATCCCCCAAAAACATTTCTACTGCATTTCAGCCCTGCCACAAAAGGACCAGCTGACATCATGTCAGTGATTTTCTCGTGAACACAGATGTGTGTTGACGAGGACAAAGCTGGAGATCACTCTGTCATGCTGATTGAGTTCGAATAACAGACTGGAAGCTTCATAAGGAGGGTGGTGCTTGGAATCATTGTTCTTCCTCTGTCAATCATGGTTAACTGAAAGGAAACACGTGCCGTCATCATTGCTTTGCACAAAAAGAGCTTCACAGGCAAGGATATTGCTGCCAGTAAGATTGCACCTAAATCAACCATTTATCGGATCATCAAGAACTTCAAGGAGAGCGGTTCAATTGTTGTGAAGAAGGCTTCAGGGCGCCCAAGAAAGGCGGGTGCCGCTTGCTTGTCTCCCTTCCTGCGCCAGGATCGTCTCCTAAAGTTGATTCAGCTGCGGGATCGGGGCACCACCAGTACAGAGCTTGCTCAGGAATGGCAGCAGGCAGGTGTGAGTGCATCTGCACGCACAGTGAGGCAAAGACTTTTGGAGGATGGTCTGGTGTCAAGAAGGGCAGCAAAGAAGCCACTTTTCTCCAGGAAAAACATCAGGGACAGACTGGTATTCTGCAAAAGGTACAGGGATTGGACTGCTGAGGACTGGGGTAAAGTCATTTTCTCTGAAGAAATCCCCTTTCTGATTGTTTGGGGCATCCGGAAAAAAGCTTGTCCCTGAGACCATTCATGTGTGGGGTTGCTTCTCAGCCAAGGGAGTGGGCTCACTCACAATTTTGCCTAAAAACACAACCATGAATAAAGAATGGTACCAACACATCTTCCGAGAGCAACTTCTCCCAACCATCCAGGAACAGTTTGGTGACGAACAATGCCTTTTCCAGCATGATGAAGCACCTTGCCATAAGGAAAAAGTGATAACTAAGTGGCTCGGGGAACAAAACATCAATATTTTGGGTCCATGGCCAAGAAACTCCCCAGACCTCAATCCCATTGAGAACTTGTGGTGTTCCTCAAGAGGTGGGTGGACAAACAAAAACCCACAGATTCTGACAAACTCCAAGCATTAATTATGCCAGAATGGGCTGCAATCAGTCAGGATGTGGCCCAGAAGTTAATTGACAGCATGCCAGGGCGGATTGCAGAGGTCTTGAAAAAGAAGGGTCAACACTGCAAATATTGACTCTTTGCATCAACTTCATGTAATTGTCGATAAAAGCCTTTGGCACTTATGAAATGCTTGTAATTATACTTCAGTATTCCATAGTAAAATCTGACAAAAATATCTAAAGACACTGAAGCAGCAAACTTTGTGGAAATTAATATTTGTGTAATTCTCAAAACTTTGGGCCACGACTGTAGTGGACACCTTTTGACCAGAGCTTTGACCAATAGGTCATAGGGTGCAATTTGAGACGCATGCCTAGTTCTGTGAGTGTGAAGTGACCCTTGGATGGTATTGTAGAATATTGATTGGCGTTTGAAGGGTTGTGTGAGAAGCCTTTAGTCCAATCAATTCCTTCAGATTCATTGGGGACTGATGTTGACCTTCTTTACACTTTTCTAGTCCATATAAACTATCTAATCATTTTCCTACAGTTCTGCTGCTTCCTTTTGACTATGTAGGCTACATTGTAGTAGTTTGTCCTATTTTTAAATTGTGTTTAATGTGAATAAAAACAGTATTCAGGCTAAGAGCATCATTATCAGGGACAAGAGAAAAACACTTCAAGTTATTTTTCTTTATGATATTATTGATTTGGAGAAATTCCATATTCATTGAAATGGTAATGTGCATGAGAAGTGAAATAGAATGTTATAGTAGTAGATCATTGGTCAGGCTTTGCAGATCCTCACAGCTGCTCGCCTCTTGACCCGACCCTCTTTACCCCTATTTGACCTCCCATTTCCTTCTCCACTTGGCCACTGGGCTCCGGTTGTAACCGGAGTCGCCTGTCCAAACAAACTGGCTCATATTTCCTTGATGCACCCCAACACACTTCTGAATTACAGTAAGCCTAGTAAAAAGCTAGCGCTAGCATTACTAGCACGCTTCCTGAATACAGGAACCCTAATAAAATATTTAGCGCACTAGCACTACTAGCTAACATGCTCCCTGAATACAAGAACCCTAGTAAAACTCTGTGATGTGAAATGTAGTTGGGCTAGCGTTCTTTATAGGTTGCTAGCTAGCTGGTAACGGTAGCTATGCGGAGTRGATGGATATTATTCATCATTGTCCTTGTGCCTGGGAAGCTGAGGGGTGTGTCCCGAATGGCACCCATTTTCCCTATATCGTGCACTACTTTTGACCAGGACCCATAATGCTCTGGTCAGAATTAGTGCACTATATAGGGAATAATTTTGGACAGAGCAGAGCGGCTGGAGGGAGGGAAAGCTTCTTTGGGAGAGGCTCAGGCCCCAGGACTCGTAAACATTGGGCTTTAGTGGCTTTAGCAGAGATAMATCTCCCCAATCCCACACACATGCAGAAATATAGGCGTGGGCTCACTGGCTCAACGTCCTGCTCACTTAAAACCCTGCCGTGTATGTGTTGGTGTGTTTATATGAGTGGGTGATAATGTGTTGGTGTTATTTATTTAATTATTTATTTCAAACAATACAAAACATACACATACAAAAGACAACATACAGATGCACACAAACATCAACGACATCACACCTGCCCAGACCCACCTGTTCCCACCTCTATCTCCACTGCCTGCACTACTCTCCGCCACGTTCTCAAATCGCACCATTTTGTTCCTCTCCAACCCTCACGCTCTTTCAATATTTAGATAATGAAGCATATGATTTTTCCAGTGACTTAAGATGGGGGATTGGTTGATTCCCAATTTTTAAGTATGTTTTTTCAAGATAATTGACGGGAAGAGTATTGTCCAAGCCATTGCGTATCTCACTGCATGTCTTGAAATATGCAGACAGATGGATTAAAGTAAATTTACATTGTAATACTTCTGACAGCCAACTTTCTAACTCTGCCCATAACTTTTTGACTTCATAGCATTCCCATAAAGTCCAAAAGTGAGAGTGTGTCTGCGCAGGTATTTGCCTAAAAGTATGTATGTGTGTGTGTGTGTGTGTGTGTGTGTGTGTGTGTGTGTTGTTTGTGTGGCGGTATATAAATTTGTGCCTCCATGCCTGTCTGTCTCCGCATTATCTGTGTGTGTGTGTGTGAGGTCTACTGGGCACCCCCACCCCCCTCACTCTTTAAAGCTGACAGTCCGGGGCCATCTCTCTGCAGGCTGTCTGTACAGTAGCTCCCGTGGACTCCATTTTATTTCCCGTCACCCCAGCATTCTGGCACCACTAAGTGCATCTGCCCTCAAAAGGCGCTCCGTGATGAGCCAAAATGACCGATGATGTGACGACCTCCTTCGAACCCAGTGCCTATTTAAAGCAGTCCCACTTTCCCAAGGAGAGAACGACGCTTTTAACTCCCCAGAGGCATCTCCCTCAGAATAAAGTTGTAACTAGTTCATGCTGATGTCATCAAAATGTCTCTTCACACTAGATCTAAASAGAAGTAACTAGCCTAAATACAGGATAAGGAGAGACCTATTCCCCAAAGTAGAGCAGCGGCTGTTCACCTGACTTTGACGGCGCTAGCCAGATATATGATTATCCAGTAAATCCAATCCAAGACCAGTGAAACATGGTTATATTCTGCAGGGTTTGAGCAAACTTGTCTTTTGTTGTAGACTGTTTTTTAAAAACGAGGTTTGGCATTAACTTTATGTGAACTCTGCCATTTTGAACAAAACTGTGGCAGACTCTTAGACTACAGGGCTGAGTTTAGCAGAATTTACCTCACAGACAAACCGTCTCTGTGAATTACAACCCTCGCTTGGTGGTGTACTGCAACGTGGGTTTGAGGCTACGGTTGCCAATCCTCCCGATTCGGCCTGAATTTCTTTCTTTCTTTCTTTCTTTCTTTCTTTCTTTCTTTCTTTCTTTCTTTCTTTCTTTCTTTCTTTCTTTCTTTCTTTCTTTCTTTCTTTCTTTCTTTCTTTCTTTCTTTCTTTCTTTCTTTGCAAACAATTCATTTTTATTGGAATCACATAAACAACACAATCAATCAAAATGATGGTACAATTGCCCAACTCCTCCCACACCCCACCTCTGAGCGTTTTTTCCATTACCCCAATGAAATTAACAAATTAAATGTAAACAGTGTTGACTGACTTTTATAATAAAAAAATTACAATGTGAATTACTTTTACAAACCAACAAATGCAACACCAACAATGTTTATGGATTTTTCTAATCTCTCAAAATGAGTTTGGCCTGAGTACGTCTCCCTGAGTGACACCAAAGCATTTTACGTTGACATCAGGGTGTAACATGCAAATGGTGTGGCTTGTAGTCTGAAGGGAAAGCATAGACAGTGGTTCACTTGATGGTATTCCTACTAGTGGCTATACCGTCTGCTTGTTGAATCAGGTTTTCTGCCTTTTGAGCCAATATGCTCCTATCAGCTAGTTGCAATATTTCCTAATATAGACTAGACTTACATGAACTCTGGAACTGGTACCTCTTAAATGTGTTTTTGAAGAAACAGAAAATTATTTACTATAAGATTTTCACAAATATGTATTTGGTACTTCAAATGCATGTTTAGCCAGGCCTGGCTTCTAGCCATGTGTTGTCGAAAGCTCTCACTAAAGACTTTCCTTTCTTTCACTGCAAATATTGGGTGCAGACCTTCCTCACGTTCCTTTTCAATGCAGAAAGTAGTACTATGGTCAACGTCATTGAGTGACTTTCTAGGTCTCTATTACGCTGTCCATGCAGACGGTCCCTTCCTCTCTCCCTCTGTCCTCTATTGGAGCTGCAAGGTGTGTCGGCGAAGGAGGGTGATTGGCCATGCGCTGACCTCCTGCCGTGATGTAATTAGACAGCTGCTCCGGCCAACCTGCCTACCCCCCTGCCAGTGACAGTACAGCTGCAGCTCCGCTCTGCCGTACCACCTGGCCTCCATCTTAAAGGGACAGGAAACACTGTTCCGGCTTGTCTTTTTTGCAGTGTTATCTCAGGAGATTTGCTATTTCTTATATCTTATTGTGGTTCCTGAGACAGAATATGCAGTGTTTGTGTGTGTCTCTGTGTGTGTATACACTGTATCTAAATGTGTGTGTGGAACTGACAGCTTACCACAGAGGAGCTCGCCTTGAACGGATGACAACTGACAGGAAGGGAGACAAGCAAGCGGCACCCGCCTCTCTTTCTCCCCTCCTGGTGTACACAGTCACACACACATCAGCTACACTCAGGGCCTGTCACGCAGAAAACATACTAGGGTTACAAAGCAGAGAAGCCTGAGAAACATTTTATGCTTATAAATGAGAGAATGTTGAAGGGGAGGGGAGGGAGCAAGGGGATAGGGGGGAAAGGTGTGGGGTGAGCTTTACATGCCCCAGTAATGTGTCATGTTACAAATATGTKACCCACCACCTGGATTTGGTCCGATGTAGCAACATTTTAAATTGTGTTTTTTAAATTGCATAAAAGTAGATACTCAGAGCTAGAAATGTGTATATCATACACTGCAGTTGAGGAACAATGGTACAGTAATTCTGCTTTGAAAGTTGATAAACTTGTAACCCCACTTTTGAGAAAATGTCCCTTGAATGTTTTGGTACATCTACTGGAGAGTTCTTAATTTTCTACACCCATTAAGCATTGTTCACACTCTCTTAAGCCTTAGCCGCACCCATCTCTTTAAGGATTCACATGTGAAGCCATGTGCTAAACAGAGTGAGTAGCGTAGTAAACAACCAAAGATTTTAAGACTAAAAGTGGCAAAAGTAGTAGTCTACAATAAGGAAAAACTCCAGATAAAGTGTATTTTTATCTAGTCCGTGGCCTACAGTGCCTTTGAAGAGTATTCAGACCCCTTGACTTTTTGTTAGGTTACAACCTTATTGTAAAATGTATTAAAATGTTTTTTTCCCTCATCAATCTATACACAATACCCCATAATGACAAAGCCAAAACAGTTTTTATAATGTTTTGCTAATTTATTAAAAATAATAAGCTCACATTTACATAAGTATTCAGACCCTTTACTCAGTACTTTGTTGAAGCACCTTTGGCAGCGATTACTTCTCAAGTCTTCTTGGATATGATGCTACATGCTTGGCACACCTGTATTTTGGGAGTTACTCCAATTCTTCTCTGCAGATCCTCTCAAGCGCTGTCAGGCTGGATGGGGAGCGTTGCTGATCATCTATTTTCAGGTCTCTCCAGACAGGTTAGATCGGGTTCAGGCTGTGGATGGGCCACTCAAAGACATTCAGAGACTTGTCCCGAAGCCACTCCTGCGTTGCTTGGCTGTGTGCTTAGGGTCGTTGGAAGGTGAACCATCGCCCCAGTCTGAGGTCCTGAGTGCTCTTAAGCAAGTTTTCATTACGAATCTCTGTACTTTGCTCCTTTAATCTTACCCTCAATCCTGACTAGCCTCCCAGTCCCTGATGCTGCCACCACTGCTTCACTGTAGGGATGGTGCCAGGTTTCCTCCAGGCGGGACACTTGGCATTCAGGCCAAAGAGTTCAATCTTTGTTTCATCAGACCAGAGAATCTCATGGTCTGAGATTTTCTCATGGTCTGAGAGTCTTTAGGTGCCTTTTGGCAAACTCCAAGTGGGCTGTCATATGCCTTTTACAGAGGAGTGGCTTCCTTCTGGCCACGTACCATAAAGGCCTGATTGGTAGAGTGTTGCAGAGATGGTTTTCCTTCTGGTAGGTTCTCTCATCACCACAGAGGAACTCTCGAGCTCTGTCAGAATGACCATTGGGTTCTTGGTCACCTCCCTGACCAAGGCCCTTCTCCCCCGATTGCTCAGTTTGGCCGGGCGGACAGCTCTAGGAAGAGTCTTGGTGGTTCCAAACTTCTTCCATTTAAAAATTATGTAGGCCACTGTGTTCTTGGGGACCTTCAATGCTGCAGAAATGTTTCGGTACCCTTCCCCAGATCAGTGCCTCGACACAATCCTGTCTCTGAGCTCTACGGACAATTTCTTCAACCTCATGGCTTGGTTTTTCTCTGACATGCACTGTCAACTGTGGAACCTTATATAGACAGGTGATGGCCTTTCCAAATCATGTCCAGTCAATTGAATYTACCACAGGTGGACTCCAAACAAGTTGTAAAAACATCTCAAGGATGATCAATGGAAACAGGATGCACCTGAGCTCAATTTCGAGTCTCATAGCAAAGGATCTGAATACTTACCTAAATAAGGTATTTATGTTTTATGTTTTTAATACATTTGCAATAATTTCTAAAAACATGTCTCAGCTTTGTCAGTATGGGTTAGATTGCTGAGGATTTTTATTTATTTTATCAATTTTAGAATAAGGCTGTAACGTAATAAAATGTGGAAATAGTAAATAGGTCTGAATACTTTCCGAAGGCACTGTATATCATAATCTGACTTTGGTGCAGGTCATGTTGTTCTTCACATTACTTTCTCTGGTAAACACACTATATATAATAAAATCTATGTTTATTTGTCACATGAACATGATACAGAAGTTGTGAACGGTACAGTGAAATGGTTTCTTGCATGGTAGCCATATCAAAAACAGAAAGTGTCCAAATAAAAATATTTTATAAATATTTTATAATTATTAGATGATGTTTACCGGACACACTTGTCTAAATTGGGTCACTATTGTCTATAGACATGTACACGTGTTAATGAAATGCAATAGATGGCYGTAATCACCCCCAGACACACCTGGTTAACTTGATGGTCATGTAATCATCTGGCGAAGTGGAGTCTATTGTTTAGACATGTAGCTAGTTGGCTAGCTAGCTAAACAATGAACCGGCATAATCCCAACTCATACTACTACAAAACAAACATTGTCATAGCTGTAGTATGAAACTGCATGTAGCTACAGTTACAGCTAACCAACTAGGTTCAATGTTAGCTAGCTAACATAAGGCTATAACTAGAAATACAATTGGATTACTACACAGATCATACACTTAACATTAGCTAGTGAGCCAGCAAGCAAGCTAACGTTCGCTAGCTTGCTCACAGTAGGCTTTAACTTGCAATGAAAATGACTTTCTGACAAAATTAGAAACGTATAATATCTGAAGATGTAGCTAGACTCTTACCAGTATACATGGATGAACACTTCACGGCAGACAGGAACCATTTAACTCAGTTTTGTTTATAGCTATACTGAACAAAAATATAAACGCAACATGTAAAGCGTTGGTCTCATGTTTCATGAGCTGAAATAAAAGATCTCAGAAATGTTCCATACGCACAAAAAACGGGTTTACATCGAGCATTTCTCTTTTGCCAAGATAATCCATCCACCTGACAGGTGTGGCATATCAAGAAGCTGATTAAACAGCTTGATCATTACACAGGTGTACCTTGGGCTGGGGTACAATAAAAGGCCACTAAACTGTGCAGTTTTGTTACACAACACAATGCCACAGATGTCTCAAGTTTTGAGGGAGCGTGCAATTGGCATGCTGACTGACTGCAGCAATATCCACCAGAGCTTTTGCCAGAGAATCTAATGTTAATTTCTCTACCATCCGCCTCCAACATCCTTTTAGAGAATTTGGCAGTAGGTCCAACCGGCCTCACACCTGCAGACCATGTAACCATGCCAGCCCAGGACCTCCACATCTGACTTCTTCACCTGCGGGATCGTCTGAGACCACCCGGATAGCTGATGAAACTGAGGACTATTTCTGTCTGTAATAAAGCCCTTTGTTGGTAAAAACTAATTCTGAATGGCTGGGCCCCTCCAGTGGACGGGCCTATGCTCTCCCAGGCCCACCCATGGCTGCGCCACTGCACTGTCATGTGAAATCTATAGATTAGGGCCTAATGAATTGATTTCAATCTGCAGATTTCCTTATATGTGTCACGTTCCTGACCTATTTTTATGTTATTTTGATTATGTTTAGTTGGTCAGGGCGTGAGTTGGGGCGGGCATTGTATGTTGTGTGTGTTTTGGTTAGTCTATGGGTGTTGTATGTGTATGGGATAGAGTATTGTTAGGTTGTCTAGTTATGTCTATGGCTGCCTAGATTGGGTCTCAATCAGAGACAGCTGTCATTCATTTGTCTCTGATTGGGAGCCATATTTAAGGTAGCCATAGGCAGTAGGCTTTTGTGGGTAGTTGTCTTGTTTAACGTTTGTTGCTTGTCTGTGCACTTGCGTTATTTAGCTTCACGATCATTTGTTGTTTTTTGTTTGTTTGTATAGTGTTTTCGTTTCATGTTCATCTTCGTTCATTTATTAAAAGAAGATGGCTTATTTTCCTCATGCTGCGTTTTGGTCCGAATCTCAACCACACGATCGTGACAATATGAACTGTAACTCAGTAAAATTGTTGAAATTTTAGCAAGTTGCGTTTATATTTTTGTTCAGTATACATCTTGTTTGGCCAGCATTGTGTCAAGTCACTCCGGTTCACACTGACCATTGCGTGTGCAGAAAGTAGCCCATCACAATTTTTTCCAACATCTGTCTGATCGCTGCTGCTAAATTCAGAGGGCATCAATGTTGTTGTGAAAAGTAGCAAAACTTTTGTAGTTCTCGTTGGCTAACGTTATATCTTTCAAAAGCGCTGAGGTAGAAAGGACTATCAACACACACTGATCAGCTCACGTTATAGACAGAAGCACGCTACATGGCAGGCCAATCCAAACTTATCTCCCTGCACATACAATTCCATCCGTTATCTCAGCCAATCATGGAAGGTTCCTGTATTTTTCCGTGGCTAAATCAACTAGGMTAGTAATTTAACAGTGTTATTTGTATTTACAGATGGAATACAAGTTTGTTATTAAGGCCCATGAAAGTTCACATGTTCCAGAAGGCATTTCTACCAAAAAAACGCAATTGATTAAAAAAATAATACGTTGAAATGTCTCTCTTGTGAAGTAGTGACGTGCGACATACACCTAGCTTCCTGAAATGCGTCATATATAGCCATCTGCCGATCTGATGCAACACTTATTTTTATGTACAGTCGTGGCCAAAATTTCTGAGAATGACACAAATATTCATTTTCACAAAGTTTGCTGCTTCAGTGTCTTTAGATATTTTTGTCAAATGTTACTATGGAATACTGAAGTATAATTACAAGCATTTCATAAGTGTCAAAGGCTTTTATTGACAATTACATGAAGTTGATGCAAAGAGTCAATATTTGCAGTGTTGACCATTCTTTTTCAAGACCTCTGCAATCCGCCCTGGCATGCTGTCAATTAACTTCTGGGCCACATCCTGACTGATGGCAGCCCATTCTTGCATAATCCATGCTTGGAGTTTGTCAAAATGGTGTGGGTTTGTTTGTCCACCTGCCTCTTGAGCATTGACCACAAGTTCTCAATGGGATTAAGGTCTGGGGAGTTTCCTGGCCAAGGACCAAAATATTGATGTTTTGTTCCCGCAGCCACTTAGTTATCACTTTTGCATTATGGCAAGGTGCTCCATCATGCTGGAAAAGGCATTGTTTGTCACCAAACTGTTCCTGGATGGTTGGGAGAAGTTGCTCTCGGAAGATGTGTTGGTACCATTCTTTAATTCATGGCTGTGTTCTTAGGCAAAATTGTGAGTGAGCCCACTCCCTTGGCTGAGAAGCAACCCCACACATGAATGGTCTCAGGGTGCTTTACTGTTGGCATGACACAGGACTGATGGTAGCGCTCACCTTGTCTTCTCCGGAAAAGCTTTTTTCCGGATGCCCCAAACAATCGGAAAGGGGATTTCTTCAGAGAAAATGACTTTACCCCAGTCCTCAGCAGTCCAATCCCTGTACCTTTTGCAGAATACCAGTCTGTCCCTGATGTTTTTCCTGGAGAGAAGTGGCTTCTTTGCTGCCCTTCTTGACACCAGGCCATCCTCCAAAAGTCTTTGCCTCACTGTGCGTGCAGATGCACTCACACCTGCCTGCTGCCATTCCTGAGCAAGCTCTGTACTGGTGGTGCTCCGATCCCGCAGCTGAACCAACTTTAGGAGACGGTCCTGGCGCTTGCTGGACTTTCTTGGGCGCCCTGAAGCCTTCTTCACAACAATTGAACCGCTCTCCTTGAAGTTCTTGATGATCCGATAAATGGTTGATTTAGGTGCAATCTTACTGGCAGCAATATCCTTGCCTGTGAAGCTCTTTTTGTGCAAAGCAATGATGACGGCACGTGTTTCCTTGCAGTTAACCATGATTGACAGAGGAAGAACAATGATTCCAAGCACCACCCTCCTTAGAAAGCTTCCAGTCTGTTATTTGAACTCAATCAGCATGACAGAGTGATCTCCAGCTTTGTCCTTGTCAACACTCACATCTGTGTTCACGAGAGAATCACTGACATGATGTCAGCTGGTCCTTTTGTGGCAGGGCTGAAATGCAGTAGAAATGTTTTTTGGGGACTCAGTTCATTTGCATGGCAAAGAGGGACTTTGCAATTAATTGCAATTCATCTGATCACTCTTCATAACATTCTGGAGTATATGCAAATTGCCATCATACAAACTGAGGCAGCAGACTTTGTGAAAATTAATATTTGTGTCATTCTCAACTTTTGGCCACGACTGTAGTTGTATAATGCAATGCGATATGATATCATAATATTTGCCCAATGTGAATAGAATAGGATTCCTCTGAAAGTCATTAGTACAATGTTTCTAGAATGTTTGTGTTTTCCCATGTTACCCCACTCCTCCGCACACTCCACTGGCTTCCAGTCRAAGCTTACATCCACAACAAGACCATTGCACTTGCCTACAGAGCAGCAAAAGGAACTGCCCCTCCCTATACTTTCAGGCTCTACTCAAACACTACACCCAACCCGAGTACTCCATTCTGCCACCTCTGGTCTCTTGGCCTTCCCACCCCCTTCCCACCCTCTTGGCCTTCCCACCGCTCTGTCCTGGCACCCCAATTGTGGAATCAGCTAGGACAGCAGAGTCCCTGCCCATCTTCCGAAAACATCAGAAAGAGTATCTTAAATAATCCCACAGCGCCCCCTCCCCCCCAAAATGTAGTAAAGCCTTTTGTGAACTAACACTTGCGCTTGACTCTTTTCCCTCTTACTAGCTCTTATTTTGCTGATAGCTACTTTGTTGAGGAAAAATGTACTTACTATGACTGTGATATGTTGTTGTCTCACCTAGCTGTTTTAAGATGAATACAGTAACTGTAAATCGCCCTGGATAAAAGTGTCTGCTAAATGACTAAAATGTAAAATGTTTCTACACATTTCTATTCGGCAGATGTATCCTTGTATAGCCCAAAAGCAGTCTTCCTCTTATTTTCCAATGCTATTATGTAGGATTGCGCTCAATGTTTTACATTGCTAAATGAGATTGAGAATAGCTTAATTTTCCTTTTGTGTAGAGCAGGAGTGTACTGTTATCTCACACTGTGTATGCGTTCATGCATGCGTACGCATTCACTAACATCCCTTCCCATACACACACATACAGTAGATACACACATATCTTACGCTCTGTTCCCAACACACGTTTTAAACAGCTTGTGGCCTGAAATGATCTTATGGACTACACACACACACACACACACACTCTCCCACACACATAAACTTGCACTCATATACCTTCCGCTAAAATGTCACTCTGTGTTCTTTGAGGTGAAAGGAGCTCTTATAGCTCTTATAACCATTACTAGGCAATTTGCTGCAAATGTAATATCATAACACGTTTTGGTAAATTTTTGGAATATTTGTATTATTTTAATCATATTTAGGCTAATTATGTTTACGTGTGTGTCTGTTTGTCTGTGTGTGTGTGTGTGTGTGTGTGTTTGTTAGTTACGACAGGAGTGCCAAGGCTGATTCATGTAAATTTCATAATTATTTACATAATTTGTTATGTAATTTGGGACAATGCTCAGTCAAGTGTACATGTGTAGCTGGAGCACACTCTTCCTTGAAATATGCTGACTGTCGAAGAGGCAGCCTTACTGTAGGCCTGTTCTAATGCGGCCTGTTCCTAGCCTGGGTACTATCATGCCAATCCTTGCCACTCCTTCTTTGGCTTGAATGGCAGCATGGATAAGTCTTGAACATAAACAGTTCTGGGTTCAGGCTAGCATGTTCCCTTGTCTTGGTTAGTGGTAGTACCTAGCTCAGTGATTTCCAAACTGTGGTAGGGGGCACGAAGGGGTCGGTAGGGGGGGGCGCAGCGCCTACAACACCTACTCATTCAAGGGTTTTTCTTTATTTTCACTATTTTATACATTGTAGAATAATAGTGAAGACATCAAAACTATGAAATAACACATATGGAATCATGTAGTAACCAAAAAAAGTGTTAAACAAATCAAAATATAAGTAGCCACCCATTGCCTTGATGACAGCTTTGCACACGCTTGGCATTCTCTCAACCAGCTTCATGAGGTAGTCAAATAGAATGCATATCAGTTAACAGGTGTGCCTTGTTAAAAGTTAATTTCTTTCCTTCTTAATGCATTTGAGCCAATCAGTTGTTTTGTGACAAGGTAGGGTTGGTATACAGAAGATAGCCCTATTTGGTGAAAGACCAAGTCCATATTATGGCAAGAACATCTGAAATAAGCAAAGAGAAATGACAGTCCATCATTACTTTAAGACATGACGGTCAGTCAATCTGGAACATTTCAAGAACTTTTAAAGTTTCAAATGCAGTCGCAAAAACCATCAAGCGCTATAATGAAACTGGCTCTCATTAGGACCACCCACAGGAAAGGAAGACTCAGAGTTACCTCTGCTGCTTAGGATAAGTTCATTAGAGTTATCAGCATCAGAAATTGCATCCCAAATGAATGCTTCACAGAGTTCAACAGACACATCTCAACATCAACTGTTCAGAGGAGACTGTGTGAATCAGGCCTTCATGGTCGAATTGCTGCAAATAAACCACTACTAAAGGACATCAATAATAAGAAGAGACTTGCTTTTGCCAAGAAACACAAGCAATTGATATTAGACTGGTTGAAATCAGTCCTTTGATCTGATGAGTCCAAATGGTTCCAACCGCCATATCTTTGTGAGATGTAGAGAAGGTGAACGGATGATCTCTGTATGTCTGGTTCCCACCGGGAAGCATGGAGGAAGAGGTGTGATGGTGTGGGAGTGCTTTGCTGGTGACACCGTCAGTGATTTGTTTAGAATTCAAGACACACTTAACCAACATGGCTTCCACAGCATTCTGCAGTGATACGCCATCCCATCTGGTTTGYGCTTAGTGGGACTATCATTTGTTTTTCAACAGGACAATGACCCAAAGCACACCTCCTTACACAGGCTGTGTAAGGGTTATTTGACCAAGAAGGAGAGTGATGGTGCTGCATCAGATGGTCTGGCCTCCACAATCACCCGACCTTAACCCAATTGAGATGGTTTGGGATGAGTTGGACCGCAGAGTGAAGGAAAAGCAGCCAACAAGTGCTCAGCATATGTGGGAACTCCTTCAAGACCGTTGGAAAAGCATTCCTCATGGAGCTGGTTGAGAGAATGCCAATAGTGTGCAAAGTTGTCATCAAGGCAAAGGGTGGCTACTATTTTGATTTGTTTAACACTTATTTGGTTACTACATGATTCCATATGTGTTATTTCATAGTTTTGATGTCTTCACTATTATTCTGCTATGTATAAAATAGTGAAAATAAAGAAAAACCCTTGAATGAGTAGATGTATCCAAACTTTTGACTGGTACTGTATATACATATATGTGTGTACAGTATATATATCAATCTTGAACAGGATTATCTATTTTGTAGTGATTTAAAGCAGCTGTTTTAAAACTCTGCAGCTGCAATAATAAAAATCATCTTTACAATTAAAAAATACGTCGACTGGATTCAGATACACAGTGCATTCGGAAAGTATTCAGACCTCTTGACTTTTTCCACATTTTGTTACGTTAGTCTTATTCTAAAATTGATTTTAAGAAACATGTTTAAATCTCATCAATCTACACACAGTATCCGATAATGACAAAGCGAAAACAGGTTTTTAGACATTTTTGTTGATGTATTAAAAATAAAGAACAGAAATACCGTATTTGCATAAGTATTCAAACCCTTTGCTATGAAACTCGAAATTGAGCATTGATCATCATTGAGATGTTTCTTCAACTTGATTGGAGTCCACCTGTGRWAAATTCAGTTGATTGGAAAGGCCTGTCTATATAAGGTCCCACAGTTGACAGTGCATGTCAGAGCAAAAACAAAGGAATTGTCCATAGAGCGCCGAGACAGGATTTTTTCGAGGCACAGATCTGGGAAGGGTACCAAAAAAATGATGCTGCATTGAAGGTCCTCAAGAACTCAGTGGCCTCCATCATTGTTAAGTGGAATAAGTTTGGAACCACCAAGACTTTTCCTAGAGCTAGCCTGGCCGGCCAAACTACGCAATCGGGGGAGAAGAGCCTTGGTCGGGGAGGTGACCAAGAACCTAATGGTCACTCTGACAGAGCTCCAGAGTTCCTCTGCGGAGATGGGAGAAACTTACAATCAGGCCTTTGTGGTAGAGTGGCCAGACAGAAGCCACTCCTCAGTAAAAGGCACATAACAGCCCGCTTGGAGTTTGCCCCAAAAAATTTGGCCTGAATGACAAGCGTCACGTCTGGACGTCTGGACGCTTAGCACCATCCCTACGGTGAAGCGTAGTGGTGGCAGCATCATGCTGTGGAGATGTTTTTCAGTGGCAGGGACTGGGAGACTAGTCAGGATTGTGGGAAAGATGAACGGAGCAAAGTACAGAGAGATCCTTGGTGAAAACCTGCTCCAGAGCGCTCAGGACCTCAGACTGGGGGCGAAGGTTCACCTTCCAACAGGACAACGACCCTAAGCACACAGCCAAGACAACACAGGGGTGGCTTTGGTCTCGGAATGTCCTTGGGTGGCCCAGCCAGAGCCTGGACTTGAACCCGATCGAACATCTCTTGAGAGACCTGAAAATAGCTGTGCAGCGACGCTCCCCATCCAACCTGGCAGAACTTGAGAGGATCTGCAGAGATTAATTGGAGAAACTCCAAAAGCAGGTGTGCCAAGCTTGTAGCGGCATACCCAAGACGACTGGAGGCTGTAATCACAGCTAAAGGGGCTTCAACAAAGTACTGAGTAGAGGGTCTCAATACTTCTGTAAATGTGATATAAAAAAAWAWATATATAAAAATAATTTGCAAACATTTCTAAAAACCTGTTTTTGCTTTGTCATTATGGGGTWTTGCGTGTTGATTACTGAGGGGAAATCAATGTAATACATTTTAGAATAAGGCTGTAATGTAACAAAATGTGGGAAAAGTCAAGGGGTGTGAATACTTTCCGAATGCACTGTATTAGTCCTAATTTTAACAGTAGAATAGGCTATTCTGCAGCAAACGTACCTGACACAAGAAGAAAAGGTTCCAGCTGATGAGATGACACATGCATTGTGAACTGCATTCTATACTGAGATGAGCTGTCTGTCCCCACCCTGAGCGTTGATGACTGATCATGCAGATAGTAGAGCAGAGAAGGTTGTAGAGAGGACAGATTTAGACATCGCATATCATTGAACAGTTCCATTTCACATCATGCTGTTCATAGAAGTAATGTATTATAATTTATGCTCTGATCAAATTGTGTGACCTGCTATCTAACTATGCTAAATCCGAATTATTAATAATGGGCGATGTTAATCTGGATTGGTTGATTCCGGTATCTGATGGGCTTAAAGATATTTGTACTGAGCTAAATCTAACTCGGCTGATAACTAAACCAACTCGCCCCAACTTTAAACACCCTGGAAAATCTTCTCTCTTTGATATTATTCTAAGAATTACCCCTCATGAGTTTACAGCCAATGGGATATATCAGTTCAGTGACCATTGTCCCATTGCCTGCATAAGAGATGTTGCAGATGAACATGCGCCGCACAAAATGCTAAGGGTGAAAACAGTTCTAATCCTTGGTTCACGCATAAATTGTCTGAAATTACCGGAAATACATTTAGTTTGTGCTAACGCTAGACTGACTAATTCTACATCAGATTGGCAGTCCTTCAGACAATTGAAAAATAAATGTCTATATCTGGTTAGAAAAGCAAAATCAACATATTTATTTAATTGTGTATATGAGAGTGGTGGTAATCCAGCTAACTTCAGGAAAGTGGTCAAATCTTTGAAACAAAACTACAACCCCTTCTTGCCCCAGCAGATTTTGACAGTCTCTGGTCCCATACTAAACAAAATGTTCATTTGTAGTGCATTTTGCTTCAGCTGGCAACGTATTTGAAAGGATAATCTCAAAAAAATTCATATCATTGTACTAACTAGAGAGTCCTCTAGTCACCTCAGAAAAGATTGTAGAGAATGATGCACTAACAGACTCACATACTTTATTTTCATTTCATCTACTTGATATCTATGATGTACTAAGTGCTTTGCTAAAGATTGATGTTTTTTTTTAATCCATATGCGCTGACTCACTTAATCCCTTCTTACTGCAGTTCCCTGCACCAGTTCTTGTAGAACCATTGACCCATATTTTTTACTTGACAGTTGTTTCTGGTGTTATCCCTAAAATCTGGAAAGCAGCACATGTCCTCCCAGATAAAGGAGAAGATCCTTCTGACTTAGATAACTACCGTCCAATCTCCAAATGATCTTGTCTTTCCAAAGTTTTAGAATCCCTGGTCAACTGTCAGCTAAGAATATTTTTTACTTCTCACTCTATTCTTAATGTGCACCAATTCAGTTTAGACCTAGACACTGTTTCAGCTGCTACGCTTGTTTTACATGATGTGTTGAATAGTTTAGATCATACAAATCATTGTGCTGCCTTGTTTATAGACCTTTCCGAGGCCTTTTACACTGTTGACAAAAAAACTCTCATTCAAAGGTGAAATAGCCTGGATCAGGCTTCTTGCATGTGGTTTGAGAATCGTCTGTCAGATAGCACTCAATGCGTGATTTCTGATGGTGTCAAGTCTAGTTTCCTGGATATTACAAAAGGTTTTACCGCAGGGGTTGGTACTGGGGCCTGTTCTCTTTACAATTTAATAAATAATATTGGTCTATCTGTATGCAGACGACACTGGTATATATTCCATTACCCCAACTGTTGACCAGGCTATGTTAGAGATGCATTGTGACTTTGTTGCCTTACAGAAAGCCCTTGTTTGTTTAGAACTTGTACTTAATGCAGGTAAGACTGTTGTTCTCCAATTCTCACAAAAAAAGTTTCAGATGGGCTACATATTTATTCATTGGATGGTTCTCCCATCGATCGGGTTCTCTCCTATAAATATCTGAGCATTTGGATTAACAAATATTTAATGCAAAAAAATATATATATATGGATGAGCTAGAAGTAGATCTTGGCTCTCCCTAAATAGCAGGAAGCATATTGTACAGTCAACTTTCCTGCCAGTTCTTGACTATGGTGACACCATTTACCAGATTGCGTGAGCCACTACTCTTAAACCTTTGGATGCCGTCTACCATAGCACCCTTCGCTTTATCACAGGTGACAGTTTTAATACTCACCACTGCATCCTGTATCAATAGGTTGGCTGGTCCTCTTTAAAGTCCCGTAGATCACTTCTACTCAAGATTCCAGTTTACTTAACTTTGTTTCTAACACATAAAAGAATGAGCTACCAAACCTGCTCGAAGGATTGATTAACTATTTAGGTCCCTCTGGTCTCAACCATTTAGCTAAATCCTCCTTTAGTTTTAGTTCCCCCCACCAATGTTGAAATAACCCCCCAAAATCCTTGCATCTTAATTCCCTGGTGCCGATAGTGCAGTTTAGGACTCTAGTGTTGAATGAATTAATTGCAGTTGTTTCGATTGATTGTAGTGGTTTATTTGTAAAAATTGTGGTGTTGAGGTTGTGCCTTGTGGTTATTTTCATTCTTCTTGTTTTATTTGTAATGTACATTTATCTTCCTGTTTGTGAGAAAATGTTTGTACTTAGGTCACCATTGGGAAAGAGACACTGGTCTCAATTGGGCTACCCTGAATAAATAAAAGGTAATAAAAATGAACGTTTATTCATCCCAGGAAACAGGAGTGGGGTTGGGCGGTAAATCTCGGTAACCAGTTTCTCACTATTAAAGTTTTTACCCTTTGGAACTTTCTCACCATCAATGTTCGAATATTGGAAATATCAGTTCCACTCCTCACTCCGAGCAAGCAGTCCACACACAGTCACACACACACAGTATTCCTGTCTGCACGCTACATAGCCCTGTGTCTGTGCAGCTCTGTACTGCCTTGTTGTTGACCCCAAGACGGCCCCTGAACGTGCAGGGAGTCATTTCTGTGCCTGTGTGCATTTGTGGCTAACGCTTACTGGCAGCCCCAACTCCAGTCTTACATAACAGACAGTCTGGCCACTGGGGACCCCTGTCAATATGCTGGAAATATATGCTGGAAACAATCTTGCTCTGCTCTGCTTTTTATTGTCCTCCCCTTTCACTTCTCTTTTCATGTCTGTCTTTGGGTTTCTCTCTCTCTCTCTCTCTCTCTCTCTCTCTCTCTTGCTCTCTCTCGCTCTCTCTCGCTCTCTCTCGCTCTCTCTCGCTCTCTCTCTCTCTCTCTCTCTCTCACCCTCCATTGAATTGGAAGTTAATTGAAAATAATGGAATTGAATGGAATACACAATGGAATTGATTGAACATACAGAACGTTAGAGAGTCTGAGGTATGGCAGCTTTGTTGCCATTATACATGGAAGCACAGTCCAAAGATGGTAGCTGCCTGTGACTAGATCTGTCACCAAGAAGGATACTCTATATTGCTGTGTCATTTGGATTGAAATTCACAGTGACACTTGGATAGATAATCCCCAGATCTGTAAATTAATCTCTCTCTCTCTCTCTCACTCACTCACTCACTCACTCAGCCTCTCTCTCACACACACACACACTCAGCCTCTCTCTCTTTGTTTCTCTCTTTCTCTGTCCCCCACAACTGCTATTTTCATCACAGTACGACGTCCTGTATCAGTCGTTGCAGTGTCCCATCCAAATCCTCCAAATGACAGCATAATGAATGCACTAAGATGGCTGACAGATTGTGACCCATATCTAGGCTGCTATTTCTCATGATGGGTTTCCACCAACCCCGTTCTCTGGCGTTCCCTTGATCTTCTTGGCAGCTTGGCACACACGGCTCGTTCTTTTGAATGCTCGTTTCTGGTTGCCTTTTTCTGTTGCAAAGCTATCAATTGAGATCTATGCTACGTGGCTACTTATGTAGTGAAGGTGTCTTATACCTTATAGGCCCACATCTAAATAACATATGGCTCTTCCCAAAAAGAGCTTCTAAACCAGGAAGTTTCCCCAGTGTTTATGATGATGTCATCTCCCAAAGTCTACCATTACGACATTCAACATTTACTGAACCTGCTTAAGAACATCGGCATAGGTCCCTATTAGTAGATATTGCGCTAAGCTGTTAAACTATCCCAGCATACTACCCTGCATACCACTGCTGGCTTGCTTCTGAAGCTAAGCAGGGTTGGTCCTGGTCGGTCCCTGGATGGGAGACCAGATGCTGCTGGAAGTGGTGTTGGAGGGCCAGTAGGAGGCACTCTTTCCTCTGGTCTAAAAATTATCCCAATGCCCCAGGGCAGTGATTGGGGGCACTGCCCTGTGTAGGGTGCCGTCTTTCAGATGGGATGTTAAAACGGGTGTCCTGACTCTCTGAGGTCATTAAAGATCCCATGGCACTTATCGTAGGGGTGTTAACCCTGGTCAACTTACCTGGTAAAATAAAATTTTCATAGCTCTTAATGATCCAGCAAACCTTGTCTTTATCACACAAAATAAGTATTTGAAGTCAGGAGAGTCTCAGAAACAGAGGAAAGAGATCCTGGGATAAGAATTTCAGGGATGATGCCTCTTTTAGAAATGGAAGCCGTTGGAAGAGTTTGAAAAAGAAAGATGGGTCAAATGAGATTGTGCGCTGCTGGTTTTGAAAGTTGCTCTGTTGTCACAAACCGTTGCTTAGTGACAGTTTGAGGTGAAATGAACTATGGGGACAGGAGAATCTTATTTAGATTCTTATTTAGGTARGGCTATTTATGTTGTTTGGTTATAGTGGTGTCCTGGTCACACATCCAGTCCTTCTATGTAAAGAGTATGTGGACTGTATGGAGAGTATTTTTACTGGATCACTTTTGAGATTGTTAGCCTTTTTCGCTAAGTAGAGGCCAGATCTCTTATGCCACAAGTCAACTTTCTATAGTTTTTTTCCTCAGTTCTACCTTTGGACTTTAACTATTCATTTAACTAAGCATAATTTAAACAACTGATAAACGTGAGCATATTGATGAACTGCATCACACAATATGAATATGTAATGGTGTCAGTCATTATACCAGGCTCTCTGTGTATTTCCCTTGTATCTGCCTGAATATGCAACATTATAATGGGTGCTGGAGATTAATACAAAACACACATTGCAGTGGAAGACAATTCCAAAATCTCTCCAAATAAAACAAAATCCTCTCAGCTCTCACCGCTAAGCCTGTTACGACAATTACAGTATACCACAAAGGCGGCCCGGGGTCCGCCTACATTATTGATGCAACTTGGGTAAATACTAAACAGCGTAGCATCGCATTGTCTCAGAGACTCTGAACACTCCAGACTCCAGCGAGGCGGAGAAGATTATCTCTCCGTTTCAAAATGGCCTCCCTCCCCAATGAATTACCTGACTGCGCAGTAATCACAGAGTCACGCCTGAAGGCATGCAAGGTTCCGAGGGCACCAATAGAAAATGGGGAAATCATTATCAGATAATCAAGCCTTTTGCCCCTTCCCCCCCCGTCCCTCTGGAAACATGGAAATCAAGTCCCTGTCAAATAAAAAATAAAAAAACTGCACTCTTTATTAAAAACAGGAAAACAGGAGGCTTTGGCTGCATTCCAAGTACCACCCTATTCCCTATATAGTCCATTACTTTTGACTAGAGCCTTATGGTCAAAACTAGTGCACTATATTGGGGATAGGGTGTCATTTGGAATGCTGCCCTTGATACGACATTAAACGGAGCCCTGTCTTCCAGAAAATGTGAAGACAAATGTTGTTATTAGACTGGTAAATGTGTTGTTCTCTGTCTCTCTTCTCAGATGGCAAGTCGGAGAGCGGGGAATTGGACCTGGACGGCATCGACGATAATGAAATTGAGAGGGTATGCTCTTCCTCTTAAGTGCTTTTGAGATAAGAATACTTTTAACACAAATCATAAGGATTTTTCTTTAAACACAAGCTTCCTCTACTTATGTCCCTTACATGAGAGCTTTTTTGTTGTTCCATATCCCAATTCCCCCAGAGTGCCAGACGTTATGGGGCGGCAGGTAGCCTAGTGGTAAGAGCGTTAGACTAGTAACCGAAAGGTTGATAGATCGAATCCCCTAGCTGACAAGGTAAAAAATCTGTCGTTCTGACCCTGAATAAGGCAGTTAACGCACTGTTCCTAGGCCGTCATTGAAAATAAGAGTTTGTTCTTAACTGACTTGCCTAGTTAAAAAAATTATACGTTTTTTTATCAACAACGGCACTGGAGTAATTAGGGTTAAGTGCCTTGCTCCAGGGCATATCAACAGATTTTTCACCTTGTCTGCTCAGGGATTCCAACTAGCAACATTTTAATTACTGGCCCTACGCTCTAACTGCTAGTCTACGTGCTACCTACCCTAGCACTTTACCCTTGTAGCACCTTACTAAAACCCTTACTTCCCCCTTGCTTCTTGCAGTATATCCTCAACGACAAAGAAGTGAGAGTTAAGACGGATCTGTGGATGAAGCAGAATGAGGAATATCTGAGGGAGCAGAAAGGTGAGCGAACAGACAAAGGCAAAACCTCTCATGCCCTATTCAAAATTCACATATTCATATTGATCCACCGTGTTACGACGCAGTTCCCGAACAGGTTTTCATATTAGCCAGCTCTGTAACGAACCAATTGTTCCCAATCCTCGATGGTCAAAAATGTTTGTTTAAGATTTTCTGCYGTCATCATGGTCATAAACCTCTTTGTTGAGCATTTAAGTACTTGTACGTCCCTTCAATATATTTATCTATGTTAATTTATGTTAATTCACCATCGCCCTGTTGAACCAATGGAATTTATTAGGCTGTTATTTTGTTGTAAGTGGCTGAATAGCTAGGGCCAACAAAAAAGGATGTGTCCCAAATTACGCCCAATTCCCTTTATAGGGTACTACCTCCCATAAGACGCTGGTCAAAAGTAGTGCACTATATAGGGAATGGTGCCATTTGGGGTCGCATCCTCTATTCCCTCTGAAATACAGCTGTAGCTAAGTCTTCTATTCTATCAGTACCAGAATACAGTAATTACCTATACTATACTATTGTCTAGACATAATGACCTATTCAGTCCTTACTGTCTATTGTAGAGGGGATATATCCAGTTGTTTTGTTCTTGTTTTTTTAGAAAAGGAGGAGAGGATAACTAAAGAGAAAGAGCAAGGGACCTACAAGGAAAAGGTAAGGAATCGAAGGGTGGATATGGTGTGTGTATGTGTGTCTCTGTCTGTCTGGGTTTTATATGCATTCGTTTCATGTGCATGCTTTTGCAGCTGTGTGCTCAAGAATTGTGTGTGCACGTGTGTGTGTAGAGGTGGCCCTTCCTCGGTCCCGCGGCTGGCTACAGACACAGAACAGCTGTTTGTCTGGAGCTGGCGCATATTTTCAGTTTGAGCCAAATCAGCCTGTGCTCTGCTCTGGTCTTCAGTTTCAATGCAGAGGCTCCAGAGACTATATGAATATGACTACTATGGCAGGGGTGCGCTAACCCTGCACTAACCTGTCTCGCCATCTCCACATCTGCCTGCTTTCTACCCGGTTGGATTAGCCGTACTCTAGCAGAGTAGCAGACCGCCTAATGAGGTGCAGAGAGGACATGATACCTATTCCAGATGCTCAGGGGTGAAGTTACCCTTAGGTACAGATATAGGATCAGCTTCCTCTCCCCCCAATATTAACCTTAACCATTACTAGAGAAAATGTAAAACTGGCCCAAGATCAGCGTCTAGAGGCACAACTACGGAGGAGGGGCTCAAGGTCCACAGTAGTTGGGGTCTCATTGTGGTCAAGGCAGTGTTTTTTTTTCTTTTTTTTTTCTTTTCCTCCTGATACAGCGTTCTGTATGACAAACAGGCCCTGCGTCCCGGATGGTGCCCTATTTCCTATATAGTGCACTACTTTTGACCGGAGCCCTATAGGCCCTGTCAAAATTAGTAGTGCACTACATTAGGGTGCCATTTGGGACACAACCAAGGTCTTTTTGAAAGTCATGGCTGACCGAGAGGCATGGAAAGGTTTCAGGGCCTACTGAGCTTCTGTCATCTCGCTAATCACAGACTTTTTTAGGGTGACATCATGCTTCCTGACCCCAAAGAAAAAGGGCGTATCGTCCATGACTTAATACAACACTTAACTAGCTACTGTTGTTATTACTATCAACAGCGATTCTAGTTAATGAGTTTACCATTTGATACGTTATCACTAATATCAATATATCAATCTGTGCATGTAACTCTCAACTTGGTGTCCCACGGCTTGCAATGTCCTACAGCTGAGGTCTCTGGTCTTGGAGAGCTACTGGTTGCTGGGCTGGAACAAAGGTCTACAGGACCAGATTAGAGAATGCCACTCTATACATCTATCATATCTGATATAGTAGTATGTACAGTATATCTGCATCGCATTATTATGTCTCCCAAATTCCTCCCTAAATAAAAAGAATAATAAAGGTAATCTTAATGCTTCCAACAATCTAATGGAACTCATTCAACCAATGTTAAATTCCTCCCGACATATCAGGAGGGTATTCACTAGGAACCAAACGTAAGCAAATGGCTGAAATGGGGATTGACTAACCTGAACTTGTCCAATAACGACCGCTTGTTTCCGTTGCAAAACATTTTTTCTCCGGTTTACKATKGTGTGCACTAATGAACACAACCCAGATCTTCTCAACTCTCCCCCCTCTCTCTTCCCCTTGCAGCCCAAGAAAACGTCCAAGAAGCGGGAGCCCATCCGTGCCAGTACGGCGGGCGAGGCCATCGAGAAGATGCTGGAGCAGAAGAAGATCTCCAGCAAGATCAACTACGACGTGCTGCGTGACCTTAACAGCAAGGGTGGCAGCGGCAACAGCAGCCCTGCCCGACCAACCTCCTCGGAAGAGCCACCCAGTGGCCCCCCTGGGCGGAAGAGGCTGACCCGCCGCAAGAAGCAGCCCAACAAGACCAATATGGGCCTGGCCACCACCGCCAGCATCATGGGCAAAAGGTAAGGGGATTTCAACTAGAATTGTTAGAAGTAACCTAGCCTTCACATATGGATGAGTGTAACTAACGTTTACATTTTAGTAGACGCTCTAATCCAGAGCAATTTACAGTAGTGAGTGCATACATTTACCTACTGGTCCACCGTGGGAATCACACCAACAAACCTGGCGTTGTAAGCAGCATGCTCTACCAACTGATCCACACGGGAGAGTTAGCTTGGGTTGAGCTAATTCTGTTCTCATTAGTAGGTCTGCAGGTTTTATTTCTTAAAGGGATACTTTGGGATTTTGGCAATGAAAGCCCTTTATCTACTTTCCCAGAGTCAGATTAACTTGTGGATACCATTTTTATGTCTCTACGTGCAGTTTAAGGAAGTGGCTAACTAGTGTTAGAGCAATTGCTAACAAGCTGTTACCATAGACTTCCAGTCATTGCGCTAACGTTTTTACACTGCTGCTACTCGTTGTTTATTGTCTATGCATAGTCACTTTATCCCTACCTACATGTTCAAATGACCTCGACTAAGCTGTACCTCCGCACATTGACTCGGTACCCCCTGTATATAGCATCATTATTGTTATTTTATTGTGTTACCTTTTTATTAGATTTATTTATTAGATAATTTTTTTACTTTAGTTTATTTATTGAATATTTTCTTAACTCTATTTTCTTAAAACTGCATTTTTGGTTAAGGGCTTGTAAGTAAGCATTTCACGGTAAGGTTGTATTCGTTGTATGTGACAAAAATTAGATTGGAGTTTGATTTGATTTGAATGCTATTCCTGTGTGAATATAGGAGAAGGTACAGTAGTGAAATGCTAAGGTCAGGACTAAGCTTCGACAGAGAAGGAATTGGAGTAATATAGAAATGTTTAGATTGCGAAAAGTTGTTATGGTTGGAAAATATCCCAATAGCTGGGCTCTGAGAAGCACTTCTGGGATACAAAATGCAACAAGGCTAATGTTGCTTATGATGCCTCTATCTTATCGAGGCATTAAACAGACAGGCTATTCAACAAGCCATTTTTATAATTTCCTGACAACATGGAAACACTTTCACATAACCACAGGAATCAGGCCCTTTTTACCACCAATAATAGGCACCAATTGTGGCGTAAAGGTCCCCTATTGCCTCTGGAGGTGTTCAAATTGTACACCCTCCTCAGTCCCCCACTACCACTCACCCCATTTCTGATCCCTAGGCTGGTTTGCCGAAGACAAGCCAATCTTGCCCTCTGGACGTCATGTCTGAGGTGTCTGTCTTCCCCCCTCTCTCCAATTAATCCTCCAGTTGGACTCCAAATGTCCTTGTGAGAGATGTAATGAATGCAGAGCAGACGGAGCATGAGATCACGACTTCTGTTACTGACACGCCACGACAGACCATTTCTCATTTTGCCAATAATTTCTAGATCATGCCACGGCCACATTAATGATAATTAACATTTTGGTAATGAATTCTGAATTGGTAATGAAAATGAGATGTGAGGCACTGTTGGAGAGCTGATGAGTAGACTGCCGGTAGAATTACAAAGCCCCCATCACCTACCCTACCCCCCCTTCAGCAGGCTCAGGTGCCGGGGTCGGTACTATCTAGTCTCTGGTCAACTCCAACAGATTGGAGCTATCCCTTCAGGCCTCGTTTCTTCATCAAAAGGCAGATGCTGGGTTTATATTCAATTTTCTCCCACTAACAATGGATTGACTGCCATCAGTTATGTATATTATGTGTCCATGGAAGTAGAGCTCATTTGATGGAATCGTGTCACTTCTGGCTATTCAGTGTGTTAATGAATTAGATACAAGCATTACGGTAGGATTTTTTATGAATGTTGACCTAGACATCATGTTTCAACTAAGTAGGGTCCAGCCTTTCATTCGTCATATTTAAGGTTGCACGTCTTCTCCTATTGTTTGAGCACAAAGCCTTACAGTCTCATTGACTCATTGATGCACTTGTGTCCCAACACTGCAACCTTGAAGTTGCTGAGGCTCTGGGCTTCAACCAAACAGACCACCTGTTCTCAGAATGTGATCAGCTTACGTGGGGGGAGGTGGGGAGTAGACGACGTGGAACAAATCAAATGTATTTATATAGTTCTTCTTACATCAGCTGATATCTCAAAGTGCTGTACAGAAACCCAGCCTAAAACCCCAAACAGCAAGCAATACAGGTGTAGAAGCACGGTGGCTAGGGAAAACTCCCTAGAAAGGCCAAAAATCTGACAATGAACTCAAGTTTTAGTTCCAGTGCTACAGCAGCGGATCTGAGCCTCCTGCTGGATTATGGGAAAGCATCTGGAACTCTGTCTATTGGGATGATGAGAGGGGGGTAGGATTAGTTTTCCTGTGTGCACTTTAGCTGGCCAGGGTTTGTCTAGATTGGGCCAGCACCCTGAACTATAAGGTATGCCAGCCTCACTTCTGTGCATAAAGCACCTTCTATTCCCGTCAGTGAGAAACGGCTACGTTTTGTTTCTGTTTCGTACATGTTTCCTCATTGGATTCAAACAAGAATGTGTGCATTTTTAATGCTCCCTCAACTTTATATCAGCATCTAGTATTGAATCACAGCCAGATATCTGAGACTGAGGGAACAGAGTGACTTTCTCTAAGTGTTTCTCTTGAATGTTTGAAAGCTAGCACTTGGTATGCGACTTGGTATACCCGCACAACACATTTCAGTTTGTTGTCACATAAAATGCTCAGTGCTTGTCATTGTGATGCATCTTACATTAGTTGGAGGCAAGATTGCTCTCTTTAAAGTTGTTGCTGCCTCCCATTTGTATGAGGAACCGTGGTGCGAGTCGAGCTTGTGTGATTCAGGTGGCTTAGCCTGCTCTTGGATCTCGCTGTTATACCTGGTACCTCAGAGCGTGCGTTGTGTTTTAAAAGCCCTTAGAGGAAAGGAGTGGAAAGGGAGAAGGGAGCCTGACAGTAAATCCATTGTCGGCTGTGATCCTGTTGGTTAGTGCGCCGCCGCGCTTACACAAACACCCCCCCCAACACCTTCTCCTCGGATGACGCACAGCTAGTGTTGTTGATCATGTCATCCTAGCCTCCCCCATCCCCCCCACTCAGAGCGGAAAACTTTGTCACTGAATTGAAATACTTTCTTAGACACAAAGTTGGAACAGTCTCTGATGCATGTTTTTTTTTTCATCTCATTTGAACCAGGTAAATTCATTGAGAAGTAGTTGTCATCTGCATTAATGGCCTGGCAAGATGTACAGCACACATCAACAGAGACATCAACAAACACAACAGCAGAGTCAGTCCAATATAGTAATTAAACATATATTTCCCCCATTACAGGGCTGAAACTCTTTTCTCACTGACATAACTGGAGCTAACTGTCCGAGTCTGAACGTGCTCAGCTATCCATGGTGCTCTCTCACTCGCAGAGCAGAGACTCTTAGAATTCATTTTCTGTCTTGCATTCAGACACACTCTGAACACTGAAACTTTCCCACAGCCACAGATCACGAGAAGTCTCACCCCYCCCTTTCACTACAAGTCCTCCACCAGCTGCCAGACGAAAGCCCCCTCCGCGCCCACCAAACTAACAAAGATGGAAAAGCGCTCTTCCAGAGAGGGCAAAACTAATTACCCTGTAGTTCTTTGTCCCTCATCAACTCCTCCCTCCCGCCCCATCCCTTTCTCTTTATGAAAGCTACAATCCCTGACTAGTCATGGTTGGTTGTTTTAAGTGTAAATTGTAATGCACGGTGGCAGAAAAGTCTGTGTGCTGATCTCTTTTCAGGGAGTCCCACAGGAGCCTCTCAACCGTACCCTTTACTTGACCTTGATATGATTTTCGTTTTACTGGTAGCATTCAGGACCAGTGACACAGCAGGAAACTTCAGCAGACACACAGAGCTGTTCTGCATTTGAAAGGGCTCGTAATTCCAGCCTCCCGACGACCTTTTTGCTCCTGACTAGCTTCCGATACAATACAATAATGTCAACCTGGGGTCAGGTGTGTTTGTTTGTGTCTTTATCGACCTCGCAAAGGTCAAAGTTTGGAGCAAGAAGCACAGGCTGTCTCGTCTCACGCTGGCCAGAAATAGCAGCCCAGGATCTGGGGCACCCTGATGTGTTTTGCAGGGTTCGTCTCTGAGAGATTGCCTCTCGCCTTCTCCCCCTCAAACTATCTCCAATTTCCTCTTGAAATGTCATCATTTCCATCCGGCTGCTACTTTTCACTCTGCTGTGACTCCCCCTCCCCCTTTGCCTGCTAACCCACTCCCAGCACCCGTGCGAAAGGCTACCTCTGCAAACCAACAGATGACACAGATGCTCTGGGTCATGCCAAAGCCCTCAGATGCCCATCCCGTTGCTGTTGAGGGGACCTGTTATGGAGGCACCCGGGTGTGGAATGTGCTGTGGCTGTGTGTGAATGATGCACCATGCAGTCAGACCCCCTGGTAGGCTCCCCTAGACCCCCACCCCCTTCCATGCCCTCAAGCACAGCCCCCAACCGACAGATTGATTTGTCAACTCTCCACAGCATCTCTGTCATGTCGTGCCACATCCCCAGTATCCCTGCATTGGTAAACACTGGAGTTGTTGACAGACGATTTCCCCAGAGGGCAGGATCTGGCCTATCGGTGTCTCCCTGAGCCATGCCTGTGGGGAGCGGAGGGAAGGCACGCGAGCAGACCCTGTCTCCACCCGTAGGCAGGAAAGGACTTGCAGAGTGACATGTGTGCAGAACAGGACCTGGATGTCTGGTTGTGTGGGCTTTTCTTTCCTATGGACTATACAGATCACATAGCAGACTCTGTAATGTTTTGTCTGCATAATGCACCAGAGAGCTCTTTTCCTGAGATGTATTTTCCGGAACGCTTGGCATTCTTTCTGTTGTCAAACAGTCTGAGGGATGGCTCAAGCTCGCAGATGCATTTCTTATGTCAGTAAATCCCTGCCCACGCTCCACTCTCGCAGTGCCTCTCTTGTCAGGGGCAGCCACTTATTTGTGTGTGGAAGAATCCCAGCCTCTTCTYATCCAGACAGTCACTGTCTCCCTCACTGGCACCCCTTGTCCGTCTGTGCCATTGTGCGAAACAGCAGCTAGTCAGAGTCTTCTCTTAAAGATTAGCAGTGGAGACCGATGGTCGGGTGGAAGTCCTTCTTCAAAGGAACTTGCCTCAGCTGCACTGACATCTGACCTCTCTGTAAAGTGAATGGTAACAGAGGTCATAGATGGCTCACCCACTATTGTTCCACATTGTTGAGGGCAGTGATTTATCTGTAGCTTGTGGTCAGGCAGTCTGGAGGGCACCTTGATGTTTGAGCTCGAAAACCACTTCCTGCTGTTAGGAACAATGGCTGTGTCCCAACTCAAATCAAAGTGCACAGGATACAGCAGGTGTAAAACAGAACAGTGAGACACTTACTTGCAAGCTCTTTCCCAAAAATGCATTATTCAATATGAAGGTAAGATGAAATAATATAAAGTTGAAAAAAAACGAATAATACAAATATGAGAATGTACGCTATATACAGGGTCAGTGCCAGCACCATAATTTCAATATGCAGGGATACTGGAGTAGAGGTAGATATGATATGTACATGTAAGCAGGGGTAAACACATGACTGGTAGCAGGATAGATAATACAAATAAATGAATAACAATTATAGCAGCAAAGTTTGTGTGTAAGCGTGTCAGTGTCGGTGTATGTGAATGTATGGGTAGAAACCTGTTGGTGTGCATAGAGTCAGTGCAGATAGTCCATGGGTGAGGGTGGGCAGCCATTGTTTAGCTGTTCAAGAGTCTTATTTCTTGAGGGTAAAAGCTGTCTTGGAGCCTGATGGTCCGAGACCTGATGCTCTGGTACCGCCTGCTGGACGGTAACAGAGAGAACAGTCCATGACTGGGGTGGATAGAGTCTTTGGCAATTATTTGAGGCCTTCCTCAGACACCGCCTAGTATGAATAGGTAATAGTACCCCTATGGTACTGATAGGGCTCTGGTCCAAAGTAGTGCACTATGTAGGGAATAGGGTGTTATTTGGGAAGCGCCCAATGTGGCAAAGGTGGCTTGGACCATACAATCTCATTGGCTAGGAGCTCTTTGAGGGGATGCTACTTCAGTGGATGTAATTTTGTCAATTTTGCCTTCCATGCTAAACGTTAACACTTATTTAGGACGTATGAAGGAAATATATTTTTCCCCTTATGTATGGTGTGCATTAGTTCATGTTTATTGATTGATTCATGTTTATTATGTTTTAATTCATTTATTAGTGTGTACTCTTTATATCGTAGACAATCAGCCATTCAATTGGCTACATTTGTTAATGTGATAGGCAATATAATCATTATTACATTTGGTATGTTTGCTCTTATTTACCAATGGTAAATTACATTAATTCCCTTTCACAACAACAATCATTCACAACAACAAGCAAGTTGTTAACCATTTGAGGGAAGTCATGAATCCTCATAGACTCAGAGGTTGAACTGCTCAGGGCAACTGTCGAAGATAAATCACAGAGCCTTGGTGCTGCAAATCTATCTATGTGGTGATCCACACACATTTCTGTGCCGGCCCTCTTTCTCCATCTGCTTCTCTGCGTCAAGGGAAGGTGATGCAGACATTTCTTGTGTCTCAAGCTGTCTCCGTGGGAACTCCCTCCCACTCACCGGGTTGCCATGGGCACAGCTCTCAGCTGTAGTCCTACTAGATAGGCCTGGGCTGAACAGGCGTTCTGACCACTGTTAGAGTAAATATTCAGTGCAGGATAATAATAATAATAAAGAAACTCCACCTCTTACCCTATTGTTTTGTTAGGGGTGGAGATTCATGCATAGAATGAGAACATGAGACTAAATGCAATTCAAGAACAGCCATTTTATATTACTGACTGGCAGTGTAGTCGCAGTGGCCATAAAATCTCCCATGATCATGACCCTGTAAAACAACACATTTCACTGCACTTATCTGGTGTATGTGACAATAATAAAAATACAAATAAATCTCAGATGATCAATGTTTTGCAGGGAAGGGCATGGTGAACAGTTCCCTAGTGGATAACAAACCTGACCTGATCCACCAAGCGGTCTGTTCACAATAATATTTGTGAATGTTATTGAGAGTTAGAAAAATGTAGAGGGGGAGCGTGTCTGTGTGTTGGGGGGGGGGGGGGGTTGTGGAAGAAAGCCCCCCACAGGCAGTCCCATTTACAGTTGAAGAATACCAACTGTGAAATTGGGTGTGCAGAGATGGGGGAGAGTGCCGTCACAACAGTGAGATACACCCCCCACCCCACCCCCCACTGTAACTAAATCTCTCCCCGCTGCTGACCTGCTCAGTGGTAGCATCAGATAATCATCACTTCTTTCTTCCTCCATTCCGAAGATTCCCCATCTCATTCCTATCCCCGAGACCCTCTGTGCCCTCCAGAGTGTGTCTGCAGGAAGCGTGATAAGGCCCGCTGGTCAGCCAGAGGAGGTGAAGTCACGTGTGCGGGGGAAAAACTGCTGATGCAAACTCACGGCCCCTGGTCGGATTGCATCTGTATTCTTCCGGGGTAGCCCGTATCGGCTCTTGGATTGGAGACGTTGTACTCCATCTTTAATGGCTTTATCCTTGGGGAAAGGGATGGCTTCATGTTCTCTGAGCCAGCCCCCCACCGAAAAAAGGTTAGAATCCGTAACCTCGCTCTTCAGTGCTGATAGTGGAGTGTGAAAGCAGCAATGCGCTGGAACATGCCAGAAGGCCTCACTTCTGGCTTGTTCCAGCCTATAGCACTATCCTCCAGGCTGTCCCTGGCCGTCTGCCTCCCTTCTGACTCGCACTAGGTGGCTTTAGCCGGCGCTCTACATATTGGCTCTGACTGGCCGTGCCGCAGGAGCGTTTTTCCAGACGCTCGGACACAGTGGTGGAGCTCCGAGGCTCCTGCTAGCCCGTTGGGCCCACGCCCCACAGGTCGTCCGCCTCCACCCACCAGATAGTGAGGGACCTGGCAATACTCGTGTTCCATCTGTGCTCACCCCTCTGCAGGAAGGCAATGGGGGGAAATAATCAGGGTGTGGCCCCTTCATACTGGTACCCACACCAGCTGGACAGCAAGGACCAGTCCTGAGCTAGTCACATTGTGGGTGATCACTGCTACTACCACCACCCACTGTGGTATGGTCGAGTGCACACTCCCTTCAAATATATTTATATCCACACATCTGCTGTGCGATATTGGCTCCAGTGAAATATGGCTTCCCTTCCCCTGCTGTCAGATTGAATTGACAAGCATTATTGATGTGGTGACATATGGGCCTGCCTGGAAAAAGCTCTCGCTCTGAACCAATGGAGGGGAGGGATGTTCTAATAGCACCACCACACATTTTACAGTCAAGTCCAATGGCTGTCATTTAAATGCTTGCTGCAAAGCCCTCTAATATGTATCTCTTAACTGTAGAAGCGTTACATTTCTCTCATTGATATTTTATTTTATTTAACTAGGCAAGTCAGTTAAGAACAAGTTCTTATTTACAATGAGAGCCTACCGGGGAACAGTGGGTTAACTGACTTGTTCAGGGGCAGAACAACAGATTTTTATGTTGTCAGYTCGGGGGTTCAATCCAGCAACCTTTTGGTTACTGGCCCAACGCTCTAACCACTAGGCTACCTGCTGCCCCCAATTGATAACTGTGATGAAGTTTCAATGTTGCCATTATTGATCTGAGCTCAGATTTGCTTTTTAAAAAAGACAGTACTTGTGTTACTTATGTTACTTTGACTTACAAAGCCTTCAGTCTAAGTCCTGAATCTTGGTAATACCCTAACCGACCCACATCTCAGACAGACATAACTCTAAGAAAATATCAGTACAAATAAAATACATATTTTAAGCAGATGGGAACACCCATCCAACCCTGCCTAGCCCCCATCTCAGAGGGTGGTACAAGGGGGAGTTTGGAGAAGCCTAGGAATTAATGATATAATTAACTGGCAGATCTGTCTTTGGTGTACTCGCTCCATTAGAGCTTGTATTGACCATCTGACTAAAGGCTGAGAGGGCACCTGCGGTGCACAGGGCGGACATTTGGGCACATTTGGGCGTGGTCCCTATGCCAGCCAATTCCACTGGAAGATTCCTTTCCCCTTTTGGGTGACCCCCGTTTCACACGAGCGGTCCCATCTCCCCCTTTTACCTCAAAAGATGTTCCTCCATCCTGGTTTCAAATATGATGAAATGAAAGTCGAGGCTCAATTCAATTTAACCTGCAGTACAGTCTTTATGTAGTATCYTTTTTCCAATGGTCAAATTAAATACATTTATATTTTTGTTACATTAGCCTATGAATGTCCTGCTTAACATAATGTTTGTCATTGCAAATGTTATTATTATTTTTTATTTAACTAGAACAAATTCTTATTTACAATGACGGCCTACCTCTTGTGCACCGCACTATGGGACTCCCATTCATAGCCGGTTGTGATGCAGCCTGGAATCGAACCAGGGTCTGTACTGACGCCTCTAGCACTGAGATGCAGTGTCTTAGAATTTCTCGCATGGAATAGCCTTCATTTCTCAGAACAAGAATAGACTGACGAGTTTCAGAAGAAAGCGGGCGGCAGGTAGCCTAGTGGTTAGAGTGTTGGACTWGCAACCGAAAGGTTGCCAGATCGAATCCCCGAGCTGACAAGGTAAAAATCTGTTGTTCTGCCACTGAACAAGGCAGTTAACCCACTGTTCCTAGGCCGTCATTGAAAATAAGAATTTGTTCTTAGTTAAATAAAGGTATAATAAAAAAACGTCTTTGTTTCTGGCCATTTTGAGCCTGTAATCGAACCCACAAATTCTGATGCACCAGATACTCAACTAGTCTAAAGAAGGCCAGTTTTATTGCTTCTTTAATCAGAACAACAGTTTTCAGCTGTGCTAACATAATTKCAAAAGGCTTTTGTAATGATTAATTAGCCTTTTAAAATTATAAACTTAGATTAGCTAACACAACATGCCATTGGAACACAGGAGTGATGGTTGCTGATAATGGGCCTCTGTACGCCTATGTAGATATTCCATAAAAATATCACTCGTTTCCAGCTAAAATAGTCATTTACAACATTACCAATGTCTGCACTGTATTTCTGATTACTTTGATGTTATTTTAATGGACAATTAMAAAAWATATATATATATTTTTAAACAAGGACATTTCTAAGTGACCCCAATCTTTTGAACGGTAGTGTATATTATACATTTTCCTATGCATTCAGAGCAACAAATATGGCACACAATAGCTCACTTTTGGCATTTTCTGAGAGTCATTGCTTTTCAGGCTAGCAACCGTTCACCTCTCTCATACAGCATGTTGTTTATGCTGACGTCACAGTGGAATGGGGCTATTCCTGAAAGGACTGGAATGTACGTAGATTGGAATTGACCCCAACACTAAAGTGAGAGTTTTGACCCCTGCCCCCCCAGACTCTTTGACTTGTGCTTGGGGAGGGAGGGAGGGTGGGAGGGGTGTGTCTGACAGCTGTGTGTCTCGTGCCCAACTGTGAAGTTTCAGCCCCGGTGGGGGCTTCAGTGAGCGGTTCCGTTGTGTCTCTCACTCCACTTCAGTCAGCGACTGTCAACTAATGCCACATAGTCTACCTCATTGTCAAAATCCACACCCAGGTCCAAAATCTACCCCTAGGCTCAGAATGTCATTCACACACACTTAAACCCACACGCACATATCTTAACTGTCTCGTGACCACACCTTCCGATCACTCACACACGCTCACACACTTACACTCCTCACGGCCACATCCTGATCACATATACAATGCTTACACATATTCACACGCATTCTAAAACCCTCGACAGCCGCCTTGCACACTCACCCTCCATCATACAAGTGCTCACAGACCCTCCCCCCAATCACACACAATTTACCCCCTCACATACGCAACAGTCACATCCACCGTGCTCCCACACACCCTACACATGCACATACATTCTTGAGCACACACACACAGACATGAAAGCATGCACATGAAATGGGAAAAGCACACAAAAACAGAGACAGACAGACAGGCAGATCCAAGACACACACGCACACACACCAGCCCAAACCAGAGGGCCCCCAGACTGCAAGGCCGTCAGAGCAGCCGTAGCACCTCAGCGCGTGGCCCCCGGTCACATTTCACCACTCCCGACAGAATGGGTGTCACTCTGCATTAGCCTCACACAGTGTCAAATCAGTGCCCAAGGGCCTTCTGGGAGCTCATATCATAGGAGGACATGTATCCGTCCCCAAGCCGTCCCCTCCCAGGCTAGTGAGAAAAGGCCAGTTAAGTAAAAAAACATTTTTTAAAGGGAGACGAGTAGCAAAAGTTCTACAAATGTGCTTATAGTTGCACGCAGAAACCGTTTTGATATAACTGTTACAGTACTGAACAGTATAGCTGCTCGGCAGAGAACGTCTGTGGAGTCCAACAGCGCAGTCAGTCTTTTTTAATCGGAGCCCCATTCATGTAATATTGGTGATATTGGTGAAGACTCTAGGGTGGAAATGGTCCTGATTTTAGGATGCCACACTAGCATTAACCACTTTTCCATCCACAGTTTTTATGCGAGTAAAGTTATGCAATGTATTTTTTTTTAAATCACGACAGGTGTGATGGAAACATGAAGTGTCGGTATAATTTCATAAATGTCGACAGACAATTTGTTAGTTCGACATGGTGGGATCTTTTTGTACCCCCTTTGCCGTCAGAACAGCCTCATTTCATGTCGACAGCATTCCACAGGGAATGGATGTCCTTTGGGTGGTGGACCATTSTTGATACACATGGGAAACTGTTGAGCATGAAAAGCCCAGCAGCGTAACAGTTCTTGATACAAACCGGTGCGCCTGGCACTTACTACCATACCCCATTCAAAGGCACTTAACTCTTTTGTCTTGCCCATTCACCCTCTGAATGGCACATATACACAATCCATGTCTCAATTGTCTTAAGGCTTAAAAATCCTTATTTAACCTGTCTCCTCCCCTTCATCTACACTGATTGAAGTGGATTTACAAGTGACATCAATAAGGGATCATAGCTTTCACCTGGATTCACCTGGTCAGTCTATGTCATGGAAAGAGCAGGTATCCTTAATGTTTTGTACACTCAGTATAAGTTATGATAAACTTTATGGTGGTTAAGTGATGGACGGGGATGAGCTTCATGCAAATTTCCTATAAGTATTGATGATAGGTTATTATTTGAATGCTGGTGACATGATGATCAATGCTTGGCTGCCAATTATCAAATAGAAATTATATTGACCTTGTCCATATCTCATCATATGACCTACCCTGTCCACTGTTATCTAGAAAGCAAGCACCAAAACCAGATTGGGCAAGTTTGCTGTTTATCGTGTCGTGGTAATTTCCTGTATTACTAAATGATCAGAGTTTACAAACCACACACAAGTCAGAGTTATATTTTACATTCCATCTTTAATTATATGAGCTTCACCATAGCCCTTTTGACTCTCAGATCAATTCAGTGTCTATAAATGAATTCTCTGAGAGTGCTTACAAAACAATTCTTAGTATCTTTTATAGCCAAGATACACCCCTCTCAACTCACATGACGAACAGCAGATCTTAGGAACATTACAAAGAACCTTTTACTTGAAAGAGGAGTATCCCATCCAGATAGCATTAGCTATAAATTATTGTTCAGTTTGGTCTCTTTAGACGAGGTTCCAATCTCGTTCTTGGTACCAAAACATTACCTCATCCAATGGCATATATCAATTGTCAATTCTAGATACKCCCATCTCAAATACACCCCCTCCTCTCCCCACTCCTGGAGAAGCTCACTAAGGGGAGTGAACCTCTAGGTCATATACTATCTCAAGATTCATCAACACATCAGAGGGATAATACAATGATTCCAGACACTGCCATACTCCTCCCCCCAATGGGAAAAGAAGGGAGTGACTAGCGTACAGACATAGTGGAGCCCTTCTCCCTTTCTGATATTCTGCATATTATGAAATAAATAAAACATCTTATTTATCTATGTTACCTAACTAATTCTGATTCAGCTACGACAATCGCAACCGTTTTTTTTGTGACGAAGTCACCGGTAGAGTTGAAAATGCGATGGAAACACATTTAACTCATGTACAAGTGTGTATTAATGCGCATGTTTGAATTGGAAATGAGTTTTTTGCATATCCCAACTCCCCCTGGAACACCCTCAGAGAGTGGGGTCACAGCCAGGGTCTGCTATTATCAACAGTGACCCTGGAGCAATTAGGGTTAAGTGTCTTGCTCAAGGACACATCAGCTTGGGATTCTAGCCATCTTCCGGTTAATGGCCCAACGCTCTAACCGCTAGGCTACCTGCCGCCCTAACTAGGCTACCTACCACTCTGTGTCGTGTGCTAGTGTGTGTGTGTAATACGCACATGCGTTTCCTTCAAATGGATGCTCGTTATTGCATCGGCAAGCGGCAACTCGTTCTAGGAAAATACCCTGATGCATTTTGAGAATTGAATTTGAAAACCATATAAATACCTGATTGAATTGGCTGATGCTTTTGCTCGGGTCTGTCTGCGGTTGCATAGTTGCCCTCACAGACAGCATTAAGGCCCAGTGTGCAGTGCGCTCTGTAGAATTGCTATTGATTCCCTTCCATTACTTTTGGACCAAAATGGAAGGTCAGAATACTAACTGGCATGATAACAAAAAACAAAAGTGCTTCTACACACAACAAACTGACCTTTTGACCTTTGTGTTCAATCAACCCAACCGAGGAGCTGTTTTATTGTATATGCAYTGCGTGTGACTAAGATTCCTCACACCTCAGTTCAATTTCACCTTCGCATCCAGACAYTTCTGTATGTGTGGTTGTTGATTTCGTTTTTTGTCACTTTGTAGCAAGTAAGGTCCGCTTGGTGCATTGATTTAAAACGTTAATAAGGCACCTATTGCTGGAACAAAAACAATTGGTGTACAATAACTTTTCCAACTGTCCATTTATCTGAAAATAATGAATGCCTTACAAGCACATCAGAATAGAGTATTCAACAATGCTGTGGTATATGATAACAAAAAACAAACCTGAGCTGTCCTTTTGACCTTGACTTCAATCAACCTTACGCTCTTTGATCCGCCTATCAGCTGTGTGACTGTATTCACACTGTGTGCATATGACTAAGATTCCTCACACCTCAATTCTGTTTCATGCTTGCATCCAGAATATTTCTGTATGTCTGCTGGTTAGCTGGCTGCACAGCACACCATGATCCGCCTATGACAGGATTATATAGCTATAGCTATATATGCATCGACTGTATTTAACTTTAGGAAGCGTGCAAGCGCGAAACTCAGGCCCCGCGGGCTACATGGCTATTATCTGGCCCATGCTGTAAGTGTATTAGTCACAGCTGGGTGAAAGAGAGCTCTCTGTCCAAGGCTATTGACTCACTCTACTCGGTTGTGTTACGGTTTGCTGCGCTCGCCATCCCACCCTAGGGGTGGTTGTGTTTCTCCAGTAAGGGCGCACAGCAGTCCTAATGATAGTGTGGCACTGGTGAACTTGCTGGCACGCCGAGGAAGGTTATTGTGGTTGTTGTGAGGAGGACGTAGACATGGGATGGCTAGAAATGACATGCTTCTTCTTTATATTCCACCCATTTTTAACAGGTCTTTCTATGTGGCAGTGAGATTGAATTTGGAACATTTGAGTTATAAAAACACTAACAAACACACTGAATACTGAAAACTGTTGTGGCTAAAGCAGCAGTTTGATTCAACGTCTGCTAGCCTAGAATCAAACTACTAGCGCACCGCTAGCCACTGCTTTCAATGGAAGACGGAGGTTCAACCCACTGTATTTCTAGAAGCATGTGCCGTTGAACTACGCAGATGGCTAATGCTTACAGCCTCTCTTAATGAGGCTCGACAAAGGGAGAGAGAGAGAGAGCCATGCTTGGCAAACGAGAAACGCTATCCCTCCCACACCCCTTTTTTTGCCTCCTCCCTTTCCCTAATCAGATTAATTAGTGGCACTTTCCCTTATCGAAGAGGAAAGCACTCCCACTGAGTCCTCAGGGAGACCCCCTATTCCTCTACAAGGGGGGTGGAAGAGGAGATGGGGGAAATTCTCTCTTCCATGCAGGGAGGGAGGGAGGGAGGGAGGGGGGTAGGGAGTTTGTTTGTATTTGCATTTGTTTGTGTGTAAACTATATTTAATGAATTAATTTGTCAGGGTATATGAGTTATGTTTGAGCGACTTAGTTGTGTATATGTCTGGGTTTGGTGTGGCTAGGGCACTTGTGTATTTTGTTAAAATATTTCTTGCTGCTTTTCCTTTTTAACATGCTACACCTATCTTCTATAAAGGCAATATTACAATGACACTGATGGATAGAGTAGTCAGTGGTGTCTTATTTAGGCTGTGGCCACATTTACATTTTGTGTCTGAACATTCCGTATTGAGCTAATCCTTTTTCAATCGGAGTCATCTGTTGATATATGATGGACAACAGAGATGATTGTCAGATAAAAAATGCATAAATCGATCCGTCTTTTATTTATGCAACTCATATGAAAATAGTTGACTTGGGCTGTAATTTGACGGACAAAAGCAGACAATTGATGAATGCATATATGATTTCATCCATGTTCATGCGTCCCAATGTGGCCGCTGCCTGAGTTAGAGGAAACTCCCCAACTAGGTGCCATAAACAGCCTTACAGACGTAGCCTACCTTAGAGAAGTACAGTACCACCGCATTCTCCTTCTCCACACCGAAACACGTCAAGGTCACTTTCCATCCAACCTTCCAGAATCCCTCATTTCCCCCACTTCCCCCTTAAGACTAATTAACTTTGTAAGAGAGCGCTTTTTGATATAAGCCTTAAATAGCATTAGCTTTAAATAGTAGCGTTTGATGTTAAAAGCTGATTTCTAGCCAATTTAGCCCCAGCGTTTCATCAATGCCAGAGGGTTTCTTGAACCCCAGCGGGGAAGGTCTTGGACTGAAATGTTTCAAATGCGCATGTTTGAAAGTCAAAACGGCAAGTAGGTTGAAGGGTGGGCGGGGTTGTTCATTTGCTGTAATAAATAGTTTATTTCCAGAAAACTCTTTTTTTTTTATTGGAGGGGAGGTTGGTGAGTCTTGCGTTCAATTATAATGTAGAAAATTAATATAATTTTTGTATCTTTATTTAACTAGGCAAGTCAGTTAAGAACAAATTCTTGTTTACAATGACGACCTACACCGGCCAAACCCGGACGACGCTGGGCCAATTGTGCGCCACCCTATGGGACTCCCAATCACGGCCGGATGTGATACAACCTGGAATCGAACCAGGGACTGTAGTGATGCCTCTTACACTGAGATGCAGTGCCTTAGACCTCTGCGCCACTCAGGAGTCCTAGAATGTAGGAGGTGTGCTAGTTTGGTAAATTCTTGTGTAGCATTCTGTTGTTTCTTCGAGTGTTAGCTAAGGTTACTCATGCTTGTGCTCTCTTTGTCAATTCTGATGTTTTAGACATTCTTCTCTCTTTCAGACTCCGTCCACTTATATCCTCTGCAACCAAGAAGAAGAGAGCCGCTTCACAGGTGAGCCCCACCACACACAACAAAATCTAAATTCGGTAACCCATTATTTTACAGCCCGGTATTTAACAGATAGTTACTTTGAAATTACAGTTACATAATAATTGCATATAAATTACAATTTAGTTTCTTTGAGATTCATTTACATAAGCGTAGTTTGTACCATTTGGTACCAGGTAGTTATAAATTATGTGAGGTAAGTACCAGAAAGTATCCATTGTTACCACGTAGTTTCCTAGTAAATACAACGTAAATACCACCTTAAACTGAGCTGTAAAATAAACTGTATTTAATGCGACTTGGGAAAATTAAGATGACCATTTTCAGACCTGCCAACCTGCAAGCATTTTGCATACCATGCCCGCAATTTAAGGTCAAAGTACTCTGGTTAAAAAAACTACTCTAAAATATACAAAAAGAGGCTTCTAGCTGGCACATTGTGGTTTTAGACTCAACCGTTTGAAGTTGGAGCTGAGCCAATCATACATTTTCAAAACTAAAGAGATGATCGTGGAAACAGCAAAGGGAGCACCACCCTATTCACCTTGACGGGACAGCAGTGGAGAAGGTGGAAAGTTTTAAGTTCCTTGGTGTACATATCACCGACAAACTGAAATGGTCCACACACACAGACAGTGTGATAAAGAAGGCACAACAGCGCCTCTTCAACTTCAGGAGGCTGAAAAAATGTGTCTTGTCACCGAAAACCTTCAGTAACTTTTACAGTTGCACAATTGAGAGCATCTTGTCAGGCTGTATCACCGCCTGGTACGGCAACTGCACCGGCCATAACCGCAGGGCTCTCAAGAGGGTGGTGCGGTCTGCACAAYGCATCACTGGGGGCAAACTACCTACGCTCCAGGACACCTACAACACCCGATGTCACAGGAAGGCAAAGAAGATCATCAAGGCCATTAACCACCCGAGCCACTACCTGTTCACCCCGCTACCATCCAGAAGGCGAGGTCAGTACAGGTGCATCAAAGCTGGGACAGAGAGATTGAAAAACAGCTTCTCTCTCAAGGCCATCAGATTGTTAAACAGCCACCACTAGCACAGAGAGGCTGCTGCCTACCTTCAGACTTGATATCATTGGCCACATTAATAAATGGAACACTAGTCACTTTAATAATGCCACTTTAAGAATGTTTACATATCTTGCATTACTCATCTCATTGTTTCCAAGATGGCGTAGCAGTCGGACGTGTGTTTTGTCTTGTCCCGTGTAAATAATCGTTTTCCTCGTTTTTTCCGTTTATATTTTAATCTCACTTTGCATCTACGGACTGAATATACTTTCCTGCAACCCCCAACACCCAATGTGGTACGGATCTGCTATTTTTATACTTTAGAACCGGAACCCCCATCAGAAGCTAGCCAGCTAACTAACTACTAGCTAGTTATCAGTTAGTCACTGCTAGTGGTCTTTACCGTTAACTCGGACACCAGCCAGCCTCAGCTTGGTCAATACATGCCAGTCTGCACAGCGCGATATCAACCCAGAGAATATCGGACTGCTTTTTCTCTACCAAATCTCCAGATTACTACCGCAAGCTCTGGACCTTTACACCGGATCAGATAGCTAGCTGCAATCTGAGTGGCTACTCCTGGCTAACGTCTCTGTCCCGAAGCAAGCAACAGTTAGCCTTGAGCTAGCCTCGAGCTAGGCCAATCTCCCGGCTAGCCGAAGAGGTCCTCCGGCTAATTCTTGTGCTACAATACATATTTTGCCAATTGGCCTGGACCTTTTTTGCCGACACAGAGCCCTGCCAATCCATCACAACTGGTCTAAATCAGCTACAAGCTAATTTAGACATTTTTTTTTTGCCGCTGCTAGCAGCTTTTACCTTCTGCACAGACACCAGCCCTGTTATTAGCCTGGATATTACTCACCAATTTACCAGCATCGGACTGTCTCTCGACAACAACGCCGGATTCCTGCCGTAATTCCCTGAGCCACTACTTCTGATCCTCACAGCTAGCTTGCAGCTAGCGCAGCTAGCGCCACTGCCACGAAGCTAGCACCAGTTAGCAAACACAATTCTACAATTCACAACCTCTCTTTCGCCATCGCCATCCGGCTTGGATTCTCTGTCGACACGACCACGTCTGGTCTGCAGACGAATACCCCACCCGCTGTGCCCTCAACCCGCCTCCGTCTGAGCAGACCCCCTCCGTCTGAGCAGACCACCCCCCGGGCTACTAACTTTAAACGCCGCGTGCTAGCTTAGTGGAGGCCTCCCTGCTCCATCTACGGCTGCCCCCTGGACACTATGATCACTTGGCTACATAGCTGATGCCTGCTTGACTGTCCATTAATTCACGGTACTCCATTCTGTTTATTTGTGTTTTATCTGTCGGCTCTGTGCTTTAACTCAGGATCTGTGTGTAGTTAATCCGACCCTCTCTGCCTAGTCGTCGCCATTTTTACCTGTTGTTGCTGTGTTAGACTATGCACCCTGTTATTGCTGCTGTTATCTTACCTGTTGTTTTAGCTAGCTCTCCCAATCAAGACCTGCAATCACTTTATGCCTTATTGTATGTCTCTCTCAAATATCAATATGCCTTGCATACTGTTGTTCAGGCTAGTTATCATTATCATTGTTTTGGTTTGCAATGGACCCGTAGTTCCACTCTCCGTACCTCTGATACCTCCTTTGTCCCACCCCACACATGCGGTGACCTCACCCATTGAGACCAGCATGTCCAGAGATACAACCTCTTCTTATCATCACCCAGTGCCTGGGCTTGCCTCCGCTGTACCCGTGCCCCACCATACCCCTGTCTGCACATTATGCCCAGAATCTATTACCACGCCCATAAATCTGCTCCTTTTATTCTTTGTCCCCAACGCTCTAGGCGACCAGTTTTGATAGCCTTTAGCCGCACCCTCATCTACTACTCCTCTGTTCTCGGGTGATGTGGAGGTAAACCCAGGCCCTGCATGTCCCAGTCACCCTCATTTGTTGACTTCTGGTGATCGAAAAGCCTTGGCCTCAATGCATGTCAACATCAGAAGCCTCCCCCTAAGTTTGCCTTACTCACGCTTAGCACACTCTGCCAACCCTGATGTCCTTGCCGTGTCCGAATCCTGGCTTAGGAAGGCCACCAAAAATTCTGGATTTCCATACCCAACTATACACTTTCCGTCAAGATAGAACTGCCAAAGGGGAGGAGTTGCAATCTACTGCAGAGATAGCCTGCAAAGTTCTGTCATACTTTCCAGGTCTATGCCCAACAGTTCGAATTCTAATTTAAAAATTAATCTCTCCAGAAATAAGTCTCTCACTGTTGCCGCCTGCTACCCGACCCCCTCAGCTCCCAGCTGTGCCCTGGACACCATCTGTGAATTGATCGCTCCCCATCTAGCTTCAGAGTTTGTTCTGTTAGGTGACCTAAACTGGGATAGCTTAACACCCCGGCAGTCCTACAATCCAAGCTTGATCCTCAATCTCACACAAATCATCAAGGAACCCACCAGGTACAACCTAAATCCGTAAACATGGGCACCCTAATAGACATTATCCTGACCAACCTGCCCTCCAAATACACCTCTGCTGTCTTCAATCAAGATCTCAGCGATCACTGCCTCATTGCCTGTATCGCCACGGTCCCGGTCAAACGACCACCCCTCATCACTGTCAAACGCTCCCTAAAACACTTCTCGAGCAGGCCTTCTAATCGACCTGGCCCGGGTACCCTGGAAGGATATTGACCTCATCCCGTCAGTTGAGGATGCCTGGTCATTCTTTAAAAGTTACTTCCTCACATATTAGACAAGCATGTCCGTTCAAAAATGCAGACCAAGAACAGATATAGCCCTTGGTTCACTCCAGACCTGACTGCCCCCGACCAGCACAAAAACATCCTGTGGCGAACTGCAATAGCATCAAGAGCCCCGCGATATGCAACTGTTCAGGAAGTCAGGAACCAATACACGCAGTCAGTCAGGAAAGCAAAGGCCAGCTTTTTCAAGCAGAAATTTGCATCCGTTAGCTCTACATCCAAAGTTCTGGATACGTAAAGTCCATGAAACAAGAGCACCTCCTCCAGCTGCCACTGCACTGAGGCTAGTACACGTCACCACTGATAAGTCCGTGATAATCGAAAACTCAACAAACATTTCTCAATGGCTGCCATGCCTTCCTCCTGGCGATCCAACCTTGCCAACAGCCCCGCCCCCCCCCTGCTACTCGCCAAGCCCCCCAGCTTTCTCTTTACCATATCCAGATAGCAGATGTTCTGAAAGAGCTGGAAACCTGGACCCATACAAATCAGCTGGGCTTGACAATCTGGACCCCTATTTCTGAACTGTCCGCCGCCATTGTCGCACCCCTATTACCAGCCTGTTCAACCTCTCCTTCGTATCATCTGATCCCCAAGGATTGGAAAGCTGCCGCGTCATCCCCTCTTCAAAGGGGGACACCCTGGACCCAAACTGTTACAGACCTATATCCATCCTGCCCTGCCTATCTAGGTCTTCGAAAGCCAAGTCAACAAACAGACACTGACCATCTCGAATCCCACGTACCTTCTCCGCTGTGCAATCCGGTTTCCGAGCCGTCACGGGTGCACCTCAGCCACGCTCAATACTAAACGATATCATAACGCCATCGATAAAGACATTACTGTGCAGCCGTCTCATCGACCTGGCCAAGGCTTTCGACTCTGTCAATCACCATATTCTTATCGGCAGACTCAGTAGCCTCGGTTTTCTAATGACTGCCTTGCCTGGTTCACCAACTACTTTGCGACAGAGTTCAGTGTCAAATCGGAGGGCATGTTGTCCGGTCCTCTGGCAGTCTCTATGGGGTACCACAGGGTTCAATTCTCGGGCCGACTCTTTTCTCTGTATACATCAATGATGTTGCTCTTGCTGCGGGCGATTCCTGATCCACCTCTACGCAGACGACACCATTCTATATACTCCGGCCCTTCCTTGGACACTGTGCTATCTAACCTCCAAACGAGCTTCAATGCCATACAAACACTCCTTCCGTGGCCTCCAACTGCTCTTAACGCTAGTATAAAACCAAATGCATGCTTTTCAACCGTTCGCTGCCTGCACCCGCACGCCCGACTAGCATCACCACCCTGGACGGTTCCGACCTAGAATATGTGGACATCTATATACCTAGGTGTCTGGCTAGACTGCAAACTCTCCTTCCAGACTCATATCAAACATCTCCAATCCAAAATCAAATCAAGAATCGGCTTTCTATTCCGCAACAAAGCCTCCTTCACTCACGCCGCCAAACTTACCCTAGTAAAACTGACTATCACCCGATCCTCGACTCGGCGATTCATCTACAAAATAGCTTCCAATACTCTACTCAGCACAACTGGATGCAGTTTATCACAGTGCCATTCGTTTTGTTACTAAAGCACCTTATACGACCACCACTGCGACCTGTATGCCCTAGTCGGCTGGCCCTCGCTACATGTTCGTCGTCAGACCCACTGGCTCCAGTCATCTACAAGGCTATGCTAGGTAAAGTGCGCCTGTATCTCAGTTCACTGGTCACGATGGCTACACCCACCCGCAGCACGCGCTCCAGCAGGTGTATCTCACTGATCATCCCTAAAGCCAAAACCTCATTTGGACGCCTTTCCTTCCAGTTCTCTGCTGCCTGCGACTGGAACGAATTGCAAAAATCTCTGAAGTTGGAGACTTTTATCTCCCTCAACAACTTTAAAAATCTGCTATCCGAGCAGCTAACCGATCGCTGCAGCTGTACATAGTCCATCTGTAAACTACCCACCCAATTTACCTACCTCCCCCCATACTGCTTATTTATATTACTTTTCTGCTCTTTTGCACACCAGTATCTCTTCTTGCACATGATCATCTATGATTTATCACTCCAGTGTTAACTGCAAATTGTAATTATTCGATTTATTGCCTACCTCATGCCTTTTGCACACATTGTATATAGATTCTATTTTTTTTTCTACCATGTTATTGACTTGTTTATTGTTTACTCCATGTGTAACTCTGTGTTGTCTGTTCACACTGCTATGCTTTATCTTGGCCAGGTCGCAGTTGCAAATGAGAACTTGTTCTCAACTAGCCTACCTGGTTAAATAAAGGTGAAATAAAAATAACAAATAAAAATCTCATATGTATATACTGTATCATTCACTATCTATTCTTTACTATCTATTGCATCTTAGCCGCTCTGTCACTGCTCATCCATATATTTTATACTTATATATTCTTATCCCATTCCTTTACGTAGGCCGTCATTGTAAATAAGAATTTGTTCTTAACTGACTTGCATAGTTAAATAAAGGTTACGTTTACTAGATTGTGTGTATTAGGTTTTGTTGTGGAATTTGTTAGAAATTAGTTTTTGTTGTGGAATTGTTAGATATTACTTGTTAGATACTGCTGCACTGTCAGATCTAGACGCATAAGCATTTCGCTACACTCGCAATAACATCTGCTAACCATGTGTATGTGACCAATAACATTTGATTTGATTTGAATGCATTTAAATGAACATGTGTTCTTTGTTAAAAGTTATTTTCTGGAATTTCTTTCCTTGTTAATGCGTTTGAGCCAATCAGTTGTGTTGTGAAAAGGTAGGGGTGGTATACAGAAGATAGCCCTATTTGGTAAAAGACCAAGTTCATATTATGGCAAGAACAGCTCAAATAAGTAAAGAGAAACGACAGTCMATCATTACTTTAAGACATGAAGGTCAGTCAATCCGGAACATTTCAAGGACTTTGAAAGTTTCTTCAAGTGCAGTCGCAAAAACCATCAAGCGCTATGATGAAACTGGCTCTGATGAGGACCGCCACAGGAAAGAAAGACCCAGAGTTACCTCTGCTGCAGAGGATACGTTCATTAGAGTTATCTGCGTCAGAAATTGCAGCCCAAATAAATGCTTCACAGAGTTCAAGTAACAGACACATCAGCATCAACTATTCAGAGGAGACTGTGTGAATCAGGCCTTCAAGGTCAAATTTATTCAAGGAAACAACTACTAAAGGACACCAATAAGAAGAAGAGACTTGATTGGGCCAAGGAGCACAAGCAATGGACATTAGACCGGTGGAAATCGGTCCTTTGGTCTGATGAGTCAAAACTTGAGATTTTTGGTTCCAACTGCCGTGTCTTTGTGAGACGGAGAGTAGATTAAGCATGGAGGAGGAGGTGTGATGGTGTGGGGGTGCTTTGCTGGCAGCACTGTCTGTGATTTAGAATTCAAGGCACACTTAACCAGCATGGCTACCACAGCATTCTGCAGCAATACGCCATCCCATGTGGTTTGCGCTTAGTGGGACTATCATTTGTTTTTCAACAGGACAATGACCCAACACACTTCCAGGCTCTGTAAGGGCTATTTGACCAAGAAGGAGAGTGATTGAGTGCTGCATCAAATGACCTGGCCTCCACAATCAACCTCAACCCAATTTAGATGGTTTGGGATGAGTTGGACCGCAGAGTGAAGGAAAAGCAGCCAACAAGTGCTCAGCGTATGTGGGAGCTCCTTCAAAACTGTTGGAAAAGCATTCCAAGTGAAGCTGGTAGAATGCCAAGAGTGTGCAAAGCTGTCATCAAGGCAAAGGGTGGCTACTTTGAAGAATCTAAAATCAAAAAATATATTTTGATTTGTTTAACACTTTTTTGGTTACTACATGATTCCATGTGTTATTTCATAGTTTTGACGTCTTCACTGTTATTCTACAATGTAGAAAATAGTAAAAAGAAAASATAAACCCTTGAATGAGTAGGTGTGTCCAAACTTTTGACTGGTACTGTATATATACACTGTACTTCAAAATAACTAAAACCAAATCGAAACTGTGTAGAAATTATAATGGACCTACATTCTAACAGTTTGTTGACTGTGTCCAGCTCGCTCATAATCACCTAAATGAAAGCTAGACAGTCAGGGGAATAATAAAAAATAAAAACCATTTAAGATCGAGTATTTATTGCTAATTTTGACAGSTRGGAAATATTTTTTTTAATTCAGTGCGGCCCTCCGGACCTCGTTGATGACCGAATGTGGCCCCCAAGGCAAAATTAGTTTGACACCCCTGCGTTAGAATAATCATTACCCCTACATTTTACCTAAAATCATGTAAAGGTGTCATTGAGACCACCTTAATTTAATTCTGGATCAAACACTAGACTACTGTTTTGGTTATATTATTTGATTTAATTTAAGACACTAGGTTTCAGGAAATGACAGTTACAGGTTTTTAAAAATGCTAAATGCTCCAACTTCCTAAGGGGGTCACTGACCTTAGGCCTTCATCAGCACCACCTTGTCAGAAAATCCTAGGGAGAGCCCTGATTGAAAATGTATTTTTAGGTMGTTTCTAAAGACCAGCCAATTACCAAGTACCCATAACAGTCTATATCCTACCATTCCTACTGTTAGGTTCTAAATAAACAGAAAAAACTCACGGACGACTAGTAAATCTAGTAAATCTCAAACCAAGTTTATTCACTCACTGGGTCACACAGCTGCATAAGACAAAGACATATTTACACAAGCACTGGTATTTAAACCTTCCTCCTATGCTGAGTCTCCTTACACATCTGGACAGCCAATAGATCTCTGTTGCTAGACAGGACTTTAGTGATTCCTTCTCACTTCATCTGAGCTGACCTCGGCCAAATTCCTCACTCCTCCCCAACTCACGGCTGTCCTGTTGACTTGTACCAGACTGTGGCTTTTCTCCTTTCCATAGGATACCTGATGTCTAACAATAACATGTTCTGACAGAATGTAAACTTTCTGCATACCCCTCTCTTCCTCAGTGACATGAATAAGGATATTTCATATTTTCAAGTTTAGAAGTCAGAACCCATCAGTCCCCCCTTTTAAACAATAATTCCATACTGTTCAATATAATATAAACTTGGAAATTACTTAGAAATGAACCCAAAAAATAAAACATGTACAAGAAACAAAACATGATTATCATTCACAGTTGATTATTAGGTTTACATCTCCGAGACGTATGGCCTCTGATCTGTAATCACACTATGCAMACTCTTATTTCCATTTCTCGTCGGACAACTGATAATGGCATTTCAGCTGGAGCTATTGACTGTCTCTATTTCCTCCTACTGGTTCCTAAGAGAGTGATAGCACAAGACTTGAAGTATTAATAATGTGTTAAGCTATGCATAATTATACAKTTGAAGTCGGAAGTTTAAATACACTTGGGTTGGAGTCATTAAAACTCGTTTTTCAACCACTCCACAAATTTTTTGTTAACAAACAATAGTTTTGGCAAGTCGGTTAGGACATCTACTTTGTGCATGACAAGTAATTTTTCCAACAATTGTTTACAGACAGATTATTTTACTTATAATTCACTGTATCACAATTCCAGTGGGTCAGAAGTTTACATACACTAAGTTGACTGTGCCTTTAAACAGCTTGGAAAATTATGTCATGGCTTTAGAAGCTTCTGATTGGCTAATTGACATCATTTGAGTCAATTGGAGGTGTATCTGTGGATGTATTTCAAGGCCTACTTTAAAAACTCAGTGCCTCTTTGCTTGACATCATGGGAAAATCAAAAGAAATCAGCCAAGACCTCAGAAAAACAATTGTAGACCTCCACAAGTCTGGTTCATCTTGGGAGCAATTTCAAAATGCCTGAAGGTACCACGTTCAACTGTAAAAACAATAGTACGCAAGTATAACACCATGGACCATGCAGCCGTCACACCACTCAGGAAGGAGACGCGTTCTGTCTCCTAGAGATGAACGTACTTTGGTGCGAAAAGTGCAAATCAATCCAGATCAACAGCAAAGGACCTTGTGAAGATGCTGGAGGATACAGATACAAAAGTATCTATATCCACAGTAAAACGAGTCCTATATCGACATAACCTGAAAGGCCGCTCAGCAAGGAAGAAAGCCACTGCTCCAAAACTGCCATAAAAAAAAGCCAGACTACGGTTTGCAACTGCACATGGGGACAAAGATTGTACTTTTTGGAGAAATGTTCTCTGTTCTGATTAAACAAAAATATAACTATTTGGCCATAATGACCATCGTTATGTTTAGAGGAAAAAGGGGGAGGCTTGCAAGCCGAAGAACACCATCCCAACCGTGAAGCCCGGGGGTGGCAGCATCATGTTGTGGGGGTGCTTTGCTGCAGGAGGGACTGGTGCACTTCACAAAATAGATGGCAAGGAAAATTACGTGGATATATTGAAGCAACATCTCAAGACATCAGACAGGAAGTTAAGCTTGGTCGCAAATGGGTCTTCCAAATGGACAATGACCCAAGCATACTTCCAAAGTTGTGGCAAAATGGCTTAAGGACAACAAAGTCAAGGTATTGGAGTGGCCATCACAAAGCCCTGACCTCAATCCTATAGAAAATGTGTGGCAGAACTGAAAAAGCGTGTGCGAGCAAGGAGGCCTACAAACCTGACTGTTACACCAGCTCTGTCAGAAGGCATGGGCCAATATTCACCGAACTTATTGTGGGAAGCTTGTGGAAGGCTACCTGAAACGTTTGACCCAAGTTAAACAATTTAAAAGCAATGCTACCAAATGCGAATTTAGTGTATGTAAACTTCTGACCCTGCGGATAGTCGACGTGTTATATCAGATAATCTTACACCTAGTACCATTGTAATAATATAGTAAATTCATTCTCTCTACTATTATTCTGACATTTCACATTCTTAAAATAAAGCGGTGATCCTAACTGACCTTTGAAAGGGAATTTTTACTAGGATTAAATGTCAGGAATTGTGAAAAACTGAGTTTAAATGTATTTGGCTAAGGTGTATGTAAACTTCCGACTTCAACTGTAAATGCAAAGAAAAACCAGTTTGATAACATAACGATTCCCACTCTTTTTTCACCTGACTCTATGCCTTCGGGATACTTTTTCTGCTGGGTTCCACAAAAATGAAGGTTCTAAAAAACCTCCTCATCCTTTCACCCAGTCTTCCAACGTCTGGCCACAGGTTCCAAAAGGTGTTCCCAAGCCATGTCAATTTCACTTCTCTCCTCATCTCCTTCCTCCTGAATGGCCACCCGATATACACGTGTGGTGGCCTTAATCAACTTTAGCTCATCTTGAGGTAACTCAGCACTGTATATACGTTTCACATCAATTCCCTCAGAAGATGATATCCCAACAATGCTACTAAGGTAACCCCTGCTACTACTAACACTGCCCATGACGCATACTTCAAAATCCCTCATTTGAGACGTAGTCCAATTCCATGCTGTTACCATAAGATCCTTCGCCATACTGCCGCTCCTTCAGTTACTGTATCTACAGCGACTGCCGTGAGAATAGCTATTGCATGGAATCTGTCTCCTGCTCTCCTATTGTCTTTGTGGTTCACTGATAGATCTAGGACTAACCCTTTCAGATACTCCCTACCTGTCTCCCAACTCATACCCGGTTCCCTAGCACCCAACATTTTCAATGACCTGTGTTCTGCTACGGTCGATACCTTCTTTGACAAACCCATCATTGAAAGTTAACAATAGTGTCTGAAATGACAACAGTATCTCTGCTACTCCCACAATAATGGGTATGTGTGACGTAACGATTTAACTTCATAGTAGTCTCTTTCCCCAGACTCTACTAACCCCTTCCTTAATTTATGAGCCACACAGATCTCCACCCCAGACACATTCCATCCCGCTCCAGTCACATTCCATCCCACTCTCCCAATTCCCTGTAACGTTAATGCCTTGATTTTTGGGACTCCACAGAATACACTGATGTCGGTCCTGCCAGACTGTAATTAACACCCCTTATGCAAACGCTCTGTCCAACACAGGCCTGGTATGGCAACTGCTCGGCATCTGACCATAAGGCGCTACAGAGGGTAGTGCAAACTGCCCAGTACATCACTGGGGCCAAGCTTCCTGCCATCCAGGACCTATAGAATAGGCGGTGTCAGAGGAAAGCCCATAAACTGTTATAGACTGTTTTCTCTGCTACCGCACATCAATCGGTTCCGGAGCGCCAAGTCTAGGACCAAAAGGCTCCTCAACAGCTTCTACCCCCAAGCCATTAGACTGCTGAACAATTCATAAAAATCGCCACCGGACAATTTACATTGTCCAGCTCACCTGAGCTGCCCTCTTGTACACTGCTGCTACTCGCTGTTTGAGCCCATGGGATGCTAGTCTCCATGCAAGTCTCCTTCATCCTCATCCTCGGGTGTCAAAGCAAGACACAGACTATGAGCCTTGTACGTAATTAATTGTACTGTATCATCCAGCAATCCATATGTATTGATGCGCTTTAACATTAGGATTCTGATGATATTGTAAAACGAAACCCCTACTATCCAGTACCCCCTCATGGTTGGCCCAAGCTATCATCTAGTGTGTTCTCTAATAACCTCCCTCTCGGGGTACACTTTAAAGTTAAGGTTTAAAGGAATTAAAACCCTCAATAAATTCAAGCAGTGCACCCTCCCCTCACTTTGTGCTCTCCTCACAGCTGAGGGGCAGCGCTCTCTCTCTCTTTATCTTCTAATCATAATTAAAACATTTTATAAATTATCCAACCCAAATTTAGAATTACAGTCCTTAGTGCTTTATGCTGAGTCCATCACTTGAATTCAAGCCCCTCAACTTAGCACACATTGTCACGGTTAGAATGTAAATTTACAAACCGGACCATGTATTACCCATATTAACTTTTCTCATTACAGTCCCTGTTTTACTGTCACGAGTGGCATGTTAATGACAGATCGGTATCTCAATGCACTCTTAGTCTAAATTACTATACATTTTGCAGTGTGCAGACCTCCACAATCAACCTGATACCCCAAATAAACAATTATTGGCATGGTTGACCACCCCCCGTTTCTCCCTGCACTCATCCTTCTGGCATGTCTTCATGTTCTTTTTCAGGTAGCGTTACAGTTCATCTTCCCAACGGCACATAGGTAACTCATGCCTGTCACAGTTGATGGCCCATGATAATGTCCTGATTTCAATATCTGGGAAATTAATCAGATTTTCCCAAGCACACGGGTCTCTCACCTGAGCTGCCACTACCATTCTGTACAGTCCATTCTGTCTGGTGCATTTTTCCCACCAGTACACCAGCAGCAAGAGAGAAGTTTGGACGTGATCTCTCTCCATGCTCACTCCACATGCACGGTCTCAGGCCTCATGCCGCACTCCTGCCGCTCGTACACAGGTTGACGGCTCGGACTCAGATCACAGGTAGGAGTGGTGAAAGACAAGGCCGTAGTGAACGCCTTTGTCGCTATTTCCTCTGCSRGKKGGGGGKGGGTTGAGGTTCACACTGTTCTTGGTCAATTTATCCCTTCCATGCATCAAGACACCATCTGGGGTCACCTTCGCCATAACTCGAGAGAGGACCGGGCAAAACAACAGTTTAAGACATTTCTGATTCTGGAAATCCAGACCAACTATTCACTGTATGACAAATTATTACATTCCCAATTTTTTTTATACCAAAATCTCTAAGACAAATGTCAAAGAGCAATTCAACACACTGTTGAAACCATTTTCCAAATTGGCTTATACTCCCTTATCATACTGGCGACTTCACCGCAGAGTTACCGGGTCAGGGAGTTAGAGCGCTAACTCTTAGGGAAAAATCCCGACAATACAGCAGACCCAATCTGGTGAGATTTGTATTGAAACAAAGTTTAAAACAAGAACCAAAACAACAGCAATACACATATCACTCAAAGTGGGGAAAACCTCAATCCATTTGGAGTAACAGTCAATCATTATCAATGTATCTTTTCCTTTTATATGCAGACTGAACAAAAACTATTTGCATATTTACCAAAGGGCCAAAGCCCCAGGGAACTGGTAATTTCCTCATTGTGCACATGACTCGCATTGTGATTTATGCTTGGGGGGAAAAAACACCAATCAAACAATCAAAAATAAACAAATTAGAATAACAAAACAAATTAGAATTACAACTCTTGATAACTCCATAAGGACACAATTGTATCCCATAAGGTAATGGTAAAATAGACTAGAGACAAGTGTCCCTCATTCATATTATGCTTAAATCTCACCTATTGTCTTGATAATTTCTATTGAGGTTGATCAGGCCTCACCAGAAAGTCAGGACAAAGGTCATTCAACACCATTAAGTATTTTATTTTCCTTTTCTTTCCCTGTACTTCAGAAACCACTTAACAACATGTCAAACATTTCCATCATTCTGCGTACCCAGTTTAAAACCAAATTAAAAAGACCCCACACAATAAATCAAACACGGTATTAACACCACTAACAAATATTCATAACCGGTGAGTTGTGTGTGCGTGCTGGTGTGTGTGGTAAACCGTAGGGCAAAAACAAACACATGACCAGGTCTTACTTATCTGGGAGCTCCCTTTATGGGCGAATCCAGATACCTTTATACTTATTAAAACTGCAGAATTTCACTAACTGCTGCTTCCAACTGAAACCCTCAAACACCTAGATCCCTTGAACGCAGCTCACTCTCCAGATCCCAATCACCTGAATTCGAATCACCTGTTCACACACATGTATGTCATTATCACACACTATTTAGTTCAGTTCTTTGCACCCCATCACTGTGAGGTATTGTTTGTGTTGTGACACACGGCTTTCTGAGCTCTGTTTTTCCCCGTGATTTACTCCTCCCGTGTATGATAGTTTTGGCCTGCCTCACTAACACCTTTTGCCTATTCCCTGCCTGTACTTTAGTCTATCGAATTTCCTGTTATCTACCTATTGCCTTATCTCTCGGACTACGCTACTAGCCTTTTCCATGCCTGTACTGTTGCCCTTTTGGACTCCCTGTGTATGACCTTCTGCCTGCCCCAGGATCCAGTCTCCTCCTGTGGTACTTTGCAATAAACACCTGCTGCTCCCTGCGCTTGAAACAAGCTCTGTCTCCCCTCGTGTTCATTACAACTGCTCTCCCAAGACAACAGTCTCAGGAAACATTCCAAAGGGAGATATAATGACAGCCCCTCTTCTGGAAGAGAAAGTGTACATCTTAATCAGCAACCTAAAAGTTTTCATTACAAACAAAACATGAGTCCACTATCCTCCCTCCAATTGTTTGTTTTTGTTTTAATCCACCCCAACGTTTATGTACTCTTATTTAGCATGTACTACCCTTAGACACAGTGACATTTTATCATTTATCATTTAACAATTCACTGGTCTCTCTTTTCCCCATGAGTTTCCTTAACCACCACACCACAATGCCCTACATGTTCATGAACAAACATTTTTTAAAGTAATTTCAGGTTTGGCAACCCCAATGTTGTTGCTTGACAGAATTTCTTCTTTAAAACTCTAACACTTACAATATTAACTCCAATCTAATTTCTCGTGACCCCTCCTCCCTTTCGTCAATTCTATACATTTATTTCAGAATAAGAGGAAATAAAATGTCTCACGAGATTAAACCCCTCCCCCCCCCAAGGTTTTCTGAGTTTGCAAGGAGTGTTTGGTCTGGTAATTTGAATTTGTTACCTTTTAGAATCCATTCCCCTGGTATTTCGCATAGATTCTTCCAACCTCAAAATTGGTTCCACACCCGTCGCCATGTAACATTATCCGAGTATTGTTACTGGTCCAATGGCAGAGACATAGGTAGTAGCTGTATCGCTTTCAATTCTGCCCCTTTTACCTTGCTAACTGTAACACTTTTCCCTGTTGTAAATTTAGCCTATTTCTCATCTTAAGGAATCAGTGATGTTTGATCGCCGGAGGAGCTGCACCAGGAGGTAATGTAGCGCTTTTCCCTTCTGGACAAATCCTCTGCAGCTCCCTCAGGGCTTACCTCTGCCACTGGCCCTGCCATTAAGGGAATAGGGACAGGAAGCACTACAAAAATCCCTCGGAAGATACTGTTAAACAACAGAACTCCCATTTCCCCAAGACCCCTTGCCACTGTAAAGTCTTCTCTAGAGAGCTTCCTCCCTATCAAACTACTTTTCCCCACTTTTGGCAGCCCAGAAGATGATGTTGATCCACTGTTTTTCCTATCTAAGTGTAATGATTTCCTTTCTATCCGGCCCCTTACTGACTTAGAGGTTCTTGCCACCCTCTGCGGTGTTCTCCATGGGACAGCAAGAGACTGGTAGGAGATAGTCCATGAACATGTGTCAAGCTGGGAGGAGTTTCAAAACATATTCCTCTCAGCCTTCCTCTCAGAGGAGTATGAGGATGAACTGGCGGAACGGGTTTGTAACAGAGTCCAGGGTGAAGCAGAGCCAATACAGGACTTTGCCTTCTCCCATTGAGTTCTATGTTGGAGATGGAAGGCTGATATTACTGAGCAGGAGATGGTCAAACGCATTCTTAAGAACATGGTTCCCCACCTTGCCAGTCAACTTCGGGAACGTGTGCAGAATGTGGATGATCTGGTGCGTCTTGGGACTCAGTTTGAGAAGGACTGGAAGCACTACCTCCAAACTCCAAACCTTGTTCCGGTATCCCAATAACTCCCCTGGGGCTAAAACGTCTCAGCTGTTTGTGCCCAAGATCCAAGACAAAAGTCCAGTGATGTGCTGGAGGTGTAAAGTCCGACAGCCTCCAGGTTCTTGCCCCCTCTATGGCCAGCGTCAGGATTCAGGTAAAGGTCAGAAAGGACCTTGCATACAATCCCGGAGAGTAGTTACAGTATTGGTACCTAATAATTTGATTACTGGACCTGATAGTGAAGCTTCTGACAATTTACTACTGGAGAATACAGGTGACCTAATGTCTTATTCAAATATCATTGTTGTTGACAACACATGTAACACATTATTCACAGTTGTCTTCTTATTTCCACATAATCTGTCACAGTTCCCCCCCCCCCCCAATAGGGCATGAACCAACCTCTTTCCTTATCGCTACTGCTAATACACTCAAATCATGTTCAAACAACGTTTGAATATCTTTTTCCTTTTCTAACCATGGATGAGGCTCTCCTCCAGAACTGATAGGCAACCTTTTATTACTATCCACATACACTCTACTGCCTCACGGCCACTGCAGCTGGGACTTTCGTCCCTCTTACAGATCTCGCAGGGGAATACTTCTAGGGACCTATCCTACACGGAACCTACATTGTAGTGTCACTCATGGATCTCGCAGAGAACTAGCTCCACCCGGGACCTAGCCTTATAGAACCTACCCTACACCATATATATACATGGATCTCGCAGAGGGAAACCTCCGCTCGGCACCTATCTTTAAAGGAACCAACTGTTAGGCGGGGAGGAACAGGTGAACAGAAGTGCAGACTCAGACGAGGAGACAGGGATAAGGTAACTAAGGTATTTATTGAAAAGCGGGGGGGATGGGGTGCAGGCCAGGGAAAGCTCAGGCGGGTCGTAGGGAACCAGGAACTGAGGCTGGGGCAAGGGGAGTAGGGGCAGGATAAGCAGGTCCGAAGTGGAATCCAAGGAAGCAGTAGAGTGGGGGCGCAGGGAAGCAGGACTGACGAGACGAGGGGACTGGAGACAGGGACCAGAGTCAGAGCGGAAAGAAACAGTAGCGGAGAGAAAAGCAGGGTCAGGCTAGGGAAAAATGGGGACAACAGGATAAGATCTATGCAGGAACAAACAAATCGTAGCAGAGGCTACGATCTGGCAGCCTGGAAGTGGCAGGGCTGAATATTTGTTGAGGTCTTGATTTTGGAACAGGTTGCAGCTGGTGGGGATCCGCTCTGACTCCAGCACACCTGTCTCCACTCACACAATCACATACACCCACAGACAGACAGCACTGGGGGAGTGCCGACAGGTTAGGGAGACACAGGATGAGAAGTAGAGGGCATGGAGGAGCAGATGTAACACCTAACCTACACCATATATTTACGACYAGTCGTTACACAATGGGCCTACTGAATAAACTCAGGCTTTCTAGGTCCGTATCCTATAATTGTTCAGCCTACGATTCTCATCTCCCCAATATGTTAGAATGAGTGGTAACAGGTGTAGGAACTGTGCCTACCTTGTTTCTGGTGGCAGCTCCTGTTTCACTGATTCTGACTCTGTAGTTCCACTGTAAATCGCGGTGAACCCTGCTCGCAGTGCCAACTGTTAAGTTATAAATAAACAGAGTAAAAACTCAGATGTCTAGTAAAGCTCAAACCTTCACCCACTGGGTCACACAGCTGCAAAATACATATTTACACAAGCACTGGTATTTAAACCTTCCTCCTATGCTGAGTCTCCTCCTTACACATCTGGACAGCCAATAGATCTCTGTTGCTAGACAGGACTTTGGTGATTCCTTCTCACTTCATCTGAGCTGACCTCGGCCAAATTCCTCACTCCTCCCCAACACACTGTTGGCTGTCCTGTTGACTTGTACCAGACTGTGGCTCTTCTCCTTTCCATAAGATACATGTTGTCTAACAATAACATGTTCTGACGGAATGTTAACGTTCTGCATTCCCCCCTCTCCCTGAATAAGGATATTTCATATTTTCAAGTTTACAAGTCAGAACCCATCACTACTGAGGCAGTTTTCTGCCAACATCATTATTACGCTAAACGTGCGTGTCATGTGGTCCGGCGCCGGGAGTATCGTCACCATGCTGAAGAGGTATTCATAAAAATGTCTGAAGGTGGCAGGTCTGCATATTTTAATACTTATTTGAATAGGGCCTTGGTCTTCATTGATTTCCCTTGACCCCTAAACCAAATAGCACCTTCAATCTTACTCTTCAGATCGCTCCATACCCTGTTTTGTAAGTGACTACTTACTATTGTTTTGTTTTGATACAGTCCACTGTACTCATTAGGTCAGCTCTTGTTCAACTTAGGGTCAGCAGTCGACATTGTATTAGCACGTAACTCAAGTTCGGTAAGCATTTGGTTAATAAGGTATTAGCATGGGGCTAAATGTTGATTATCACAGGAGTTGGCATGTTAGTGGTCTACTCTGGGCTCCCTCAGTGCTCTGACAACTGAATGAGACTTCACAGCTCACCAATCAGCAGTAGAAAGGACCTCACACAAGAACCTCGCGGGGGTCATCTGCCCGTTGCCAGGCAACCCAATGCTACCTCCAGGGAACCAATGAAAGAGTCCACTAATTGGCTGGAGCATTGTGTGCAGAATGGAAGTAAAGCCTGCATTCAGGAAAGGAGAAAGAGAGAGAGGAGTGAGACGTTTACAAGACACGTTAAAGGGGCATCTTTCGAAAGAGTAACCATAAAGGTTCACTTTGGAAGCCACGTGTCTTTATGTTGTCTTTTTTTTTTTACATATATTTATTAGGAATTTGTACACGTTTTATTGACAGTGAGAGACATTTAAATGGGGAGATAGATGAGAGGGATACAGTACAGAAAGTGAGTGGTGGAACCTGAAGCTCTCTTCTACACTGAAGAAAAATATAAACACAACATGCAGCAATTTCACTAAGTAACAGTTCATGTAAGGAAATCAGTCAATTAGGCCCTAATCTATGGATTTCACATGACTGGGAATACAGATATGCATCTGTTGGTCACAGATACCTTTAAAAAAAGGTAGGGGCATGGATCAGAAAACCAATCAGTATTTGATGTGACCACCATTTGCCTCATGCATTGCCATCGATAAAATGCAATTGTGTTTGTTGTCTGTAACTTGTGCCTGCCCATGCGATAACCCCACCGCCACCATGGGGCACACTGTTCACAACGTTGACATCAGCAAACTGCTTGCCCACAAGATGCCATACATACTGTCTGCCATCTGCCTGATACAGTTTAAACCAGAATGAATCTTTGAAGAGCACATTTCTCCAGCTTGCCAGTGGCCAGCGAAGGTGAGTATTTGCCCACTGAAGTCGGTTATGATGCCGAACTGCAGTCAGGTCAAGACCCTGGTGAGGACGACTAGCACACAGATGAGCTTCCCTGTTTGACAGTTTGTGCAGAAATTCTTTGGTTGTGCAAACCCACAGATTATTCTGCTCTCCGGAAGGCTGGTCTCAGACGATCCCGCAGGTGAAGAAGCCGGATGTGGAAGTCCTAGGCTGTCGTGGTTACACATGGTCTGCAGTTGTGAGGCCGGTTGGAGTTACTGCCAAATTCTCTTAAACGTCTTATAGTAGAGAAATTAACATTCAATTCTCTGGCAACAGTTCTGGTGGATATTCCTGCAGTCAGCATGCCAGTTGCACGCTCCCTCAAAACTTGAGACATCTGTTGTGTTGTGTGACAAAACTGTCCTCAGTACAAGGTGCACCTGTGTAATGATCATGCTGTTTAATCAGCTTCTTGATATGCCACACCTGTCAAGTGGATGGATTATCTTGGCAAAATGAGAAATGCTCACTAACAGGGATGTAAACAAACTTGAGCTCAACATTTGAGAGAAATAACCTTTTTGTGCGTATGAAACATGTGACCAACACTTTACATGTTGCGTTTACAGTTGAAGTCGGAAGTTTGCATACACTTAGGTTGGAGTCATTAAAACTCATTTTTCAACCACTCCACAAATTCCTTGTTAACAAACTATAGTTTAGTCGGTTAGGACATCTACTTTGTGCATGACACAAGTAGTTTTTCCAACAATTTTTTACAGACAGATTATTTCACTGTATCACAATTCCAGTGGGTCAGAACTTTACATACACAATGTTGACTGTGCCTTTAAACAGCTTGAAAAATTCCAGAAAATGATGTCATGGCGTTAGAAGCTTCTGTTAGGCTAATTGACATAATTTGAGTCAATTGAAGGTGTACCTGTGGATCTATTTCAAGGCCTACCTTCAAACTCAGTGCCTCTTTGCTTGACATCATGGGAAAATCAAAAGAAATCAGCCAAGACCTCAGAAATGTAAAAATGTGTAGACCTCCACAAGTCTGGTTCATCCTTGGAGCAATTTCCAAACGCCTGAAGGTACCACGTTCATCTGTACAAACAATAATACGCAAGTATAAACACCATGGAACCAACAGCCGCCATACGCTCGCTCAGGAAGGAGACACGTTCTGTCTCCTAGAGTTGAACGTACTTTGGTGCGAAAAGTGCAAATCATCCCAGAACAACAGCAAAGGACCTTGTGAAGATGCTGGAGGAAACCGGTACAAAAGTATATCCACAGTAAAACGAGTCCTATATCGACATAACCTGAAAGGCCGCTCAGCAAGGAAGAAGCCACTGCTCCAAAACCGCATAAAAAAGCCAGACTACGGTTTACAACTGCACATGGGGACTAAGATCGTACTTTTTTGAGAAATGTCCTCTGTTCTGATGAAACAAAAATAGAACTGTTTGGCCATAATGACCATCGTTATGTTTGGAGGAAAAGGGGGATGCTTGCAAGCCGAAGAACACCATCCCAACCGTGAAGCACGGGGTGGCAACATTGTGTTGTGGGGGTGCTTTGCTGCAGGAGGGACTGGTGCACTTCACAAAATAGATGGCATCATGAGGATGGACAATTATGTGGATATATTGAAGCAACATCTCAAGACATCAGTCAGGAAGTTAAAGCTTGGTCGCAAATGGGTCTTCCAAATGGACAATGACCCAAGCATACTTCCAAAGTCAAGGTATTGGAGTGGCCAGCACAAAGAGAAAATTTGTGGGCAGAACTAATAAAGCGTGTGCGAGCAAGGAGACCTACAATCCTGACTCAGTTACACCAGCTCTGTCAGGAGGAATGGGCCAGAATTCACCCCAACTTATTGTGGGAAGCTTGTGGAAGGCTACCCGAAACGTTTGACCCAAGTAAAACAATTTAAAGGCAATGCTACCAAATACTAATTGAGTGTATGTAAACTTCTGACCCTATTATTCTGACATTTCACATTCTTATAATAAAGTGGTGATCCTAACTGACCTAAACAGGGAATTTTTACTAGGATTAAATGTCAGGAATTGTGAAAAACTGAGTTTAAATGTATTTTGCTAAGGTGTATGTAAACTTCTGACTTCAACTGTATATTTTTGTTCAGTATACATGTCTCTGCTGCAGTTTCAATCGGGATCCTCCCTGCCCTGGCCCAGCCATAGTGCTGTCTCTCCTCTTGTTGGTGAACCCACTAGTTAAGGCCAACATGGCTTCACACTATCCCAGTCTCCACTCTCTGTCAATCTCCCCCACTGGCCCAGGCCGGCTTCAACAAGCCTGCCTGTGAACAGTGGTGAAGACCCTTGGTCAGAGCCTTGTAGGGGCTTGAGGCTAGTCAACTTGTTCTCCCTGACCGTCTGCCATCAGGTCCCCTACTGGTGGTCATGACTTGAATGTCACCGCCTGGAGATGGTCCTCATTATGCCCTAGCATGAGAGAGAGGGAAAGAGGCAGCGACTGAAAGAGAGCGAGAGAGAGAAAGAAGAGATGGCCATGCTATAATTAGTTCAAATACCCTCCTCTTTTCCAGTACATGATGATTAATTAGGCCTCTCGCACCTCCCGGCATTGCTTCCCTTCACTCCTATAAAAATGCCTGCTGGGATATGCGGTCCCTGATTTATCCCTCACTCTCTCTGTTGCTCTTTTTTCCCCTTTCTTCCCTCTTTGTCTCCATTCACTCTCTCTAACTCACTCCCATCTATTTAAATAATATTCTAAAAATTTGCTAGAGACATGATTTAGCGACATTTCGGTGGCAGAAGTGGTCTCCAATGGCCATAAGCAGATGACAGTATTGCCTAACGTAAACACGTTCCTTTTCCAGGTGACCCCTAACCTGGCCCCGGCTGCAACCCCTGTTCTGCCCAACTTGTCTAGCCCGCCTACCCCCAACCCAGCCCCTCCAGGACCCACTATGGTGGAGAGTGGCCCGGTGGCCTATGACGAAGCGGCAGAGGATGAGGAGGAGGAAGAAGTGGAGGAGCCCTGTGTCAGTGCGTTGCAGCTCCTGGGAGGAAACGGTGAGGGAACATGCAATGCAGATCACACACACATTACAGTACAAAAACATCCACACACCACCAACACACACACAAACACAAAGACACACACAAGCACAGAAGTGAGTCATAGCATGTCAATACAGACCTGACTATAGAACGTATCCGTGGCACAATAGGTAAGTAACAATTCATTGCAAGCTCTTTTGAACGTGTGTGAATCGTAGGTGTTATGGCTTATTTTCATCAACGTTGTTAACAATTGCATCAGCCCTGAAGGCATACCCCAGGCAACATAATCCTAGCGCTGTGAGCTTGCGATGCTGCTGATTGAAATGCTAACCCAATGGACCTACACACTAGCATTTCACTCCCTTTCTCTTTTTCTCTCAGAGTACGGCTGTGAGGCTGAAGAGGAAGAGGTTTTCTAGGCTCCCATTTTTCCTCTTCTTTCATCAAACACTGTGGATTCCCCAAAATAGTTGTCTCACCATTGACCTCTTTGAGCGGGGACAGTCGCCAGAGGAAGGGAGGAGAGGAAAAGGACATCCACTGTTCAGATGAACTGCTAAGGTGAACATGGAGTGTGGCTGGGTGTGGGGAGAGCTACGGGGTATGCAAGCTTTTATTCCAGCCTTGCTCGAACACACCTGATTCAGCCAATCAATGTCCTGATCAGGAGTTGGTTAGTAGAATCAGGTGTGTTCCTGCACACCCAGTCACTCTCTATGAGGAGGGTTGGCCATCCCCGGTCTTCTAGAAAGACAGGGGGACCATTTTGGGTTGGAAACTCTGGAGTGCATTAGCAAAAGATACATATATACGCAAAGCAGTGAAGTTAAAGCAGTGCAGGGTATATGCAAATTGCAAGTGACTGGCTTCAGTGAATGGCTTCACGTTATCTTCAATGGCTACAATGTGGCTACACCACTTTAGCCATCTTGAGGAGTAGGGTGACATTTCCCCTAGATGCTGATCTTGAATCAGTTTTGCCAGTAATGAAGGTTAGAATTTGGGGGGGACGCTGATCCTGTGCTTTTTTCCTTTCCTTTTTAAAAATATTTTTCACAAATATCCACAATCCTCGGTCACCTACTTTTCTACTGTTACAGAGTTCACACTGACCCCTCTGTCCACTCAATGAGCAGTCGGCGAGAACAGCTAGGTCGTGCCAGTTCACTGGTACTGCAATGGGCCTTTTGTCATTGCCGCATTGCATTATGCTCTGTAGAGAGGGCCTGCGTCCCAAATGGCATCCTATTATTCCCTACATAATGCACTATGGTCAAAAGTAGTGCACTATATAGGGAATGCCATTTGGGAAACAGTCAGAGAAAGGGCATACCGGAGTGCATCCACTCAACCTTGCTCGCCTTTCGTAGCGGTGCTATAATTGTCAAAACAGGACATTGGCTTTAGCTGGCAGAGCTATTCAATGCATCTATGGGCACTGAGTAGCACAATGGGCACAAAAGTTGGTCAGTCCCTTTTCAATTCCAGTCATTGAAATTAACATTTGGACGTATTTATCTTGTTGTTTATTACCGACTGTCATGGGGTTGAAAGGGAATTGATACTGTGCTTACGTCCATCTTTGTTTACGTCCATCTTTGTTTACTCCCGTCCTTTGATCTCAGTAGAATCTCCCTTTATGATCATCATCAAATGCTGGTATTCACAAATGCAGTTTTTTAAATAATGAAATGAACTGGCATCCATTTTGTAAAATATGTACCTAATGCAAAACTCAGTGGGTGGTATTTTGAAAAGGCAAAGAAGTGCCACTCTTGTCATAACAAACCGTATCACTTCAAATAAATTGTGTGCATCATGTATAAGTGCTGGTTGTTTTGATAATGAAAGATTCAAAAATAAAATGCTGCTACGATTATTAGGAGTAATACGGTCACTTTCGACACTAGCGAAAGTTTTTTTGCTTTGACAAAGTGAGGCCCGATGTATCCATGAAACCTAGAATAGTACAAACACTCCAAGGCAGCTATCTCTTGGTAGAGCTCTGTATATCATTGTAAAAAGGAAGGAAAAAAAGAAAAAGAAAGTTTACTGAAATGCTTTTGTTTGTTTGTAGAAATGTCATTGTATTTTAGCTATTTTATCTTGTGTATACTTTTCCAAAGCAAATATGAAGAACTACAACTATATAAGAATGTAAATATCAATCCTTGTTGGGTAGTCTGTTTGTATGTTTATATGTTGTTTTGCCTCAAATGGCCATTTCAGAAAAAATATTAGCCTGCTTTTGTGTTTTTGTAAATGTATTTTGTTTTATGACAAAATTCTGTCATTTTATGATTTTATATGAATTCACTGGTAAACTGAAAAGGATTATAGATCCTGGTGTTCTGTATTTTGATATTTTACACGTCAACTCCMCCAGCTTTTGAACAGAACATTTCCTAACAGCATTCCAAGTTAATCTAGGCCTGGATTCAATCCAAGGTGTTATAGCGCACATCACTATGCATCCGACAATGCGCCTTTTAAAGGCATTTTCCCTGACCTTCGCAGAGATGGCATTCACAGTGCTTATGGCAGCTCAATCTTAAATTACTTTTTAAAGTCGGTTGTAGTGTACTGTGGTACACAATAACGTGCCTTGCATTGAATCCCGGCCCTAGTTAAGGAACAATAGTTCCTCAACAACACAATCACACACATTCCATTTTTATCAGTGAATAAACTCATTTCAGTTAGTGTGTATTTTTTTTATTGGATGATATGATCGTATCAGCTATGTATCTCACTGTCAAGCGGAGGGGGGGGTAGAACTCCACTGGGTGGGAAAGGGGCTTGAATCAAGAGAAAGCGAGGACAGGTGGAAAGAAAAAGTGGAAGAGTGGAATTGGTGGGAAGAAAGGGTGAAATAGAGAAAGATAGGAGTAGGTGTTAAGAAATAGTAAACTGACACTGACATTTTAATGTGGGTGGGTTGATAAAATGAAGTGTTTGTTAAAACTCTTACTCTTGTGAATTTGCAGCAGTATCATATACTCTGAATATTTAAAAGCATGACCTTGACTTGGATTATAACGAAATCGTTACAAGGTGTCCAAACTTTTATTTGTCTAGCAGAGGTACATTACATTATCTTGGCTACCATGGCTAGAAGAAGAGATCTCAGTGACTTTGAAAGAGGGGTCTCAAAGGAGCATAGGGGGTTTAAAGGTGTGTGTGTGTGTGTGTGTGTGTGTGTGTGTGTGTGTGTGTGTGTGTGTGTGGGTGTGTGGTGTTGTGTGTTGTTGTGTGTGTGTGGGTGTGCGTGCCAGTCACCAGATCTCAACCCAATTGGAGATTCCGGAGCGTCGCCTGTGACAGCATTTTCCACCACCATCAACAAAACACAAAATTCTGGAATTTCTCGTGGAAGAATGGTGTCACATCTCTCCAATAGAGTTCCAGACACGTGTAGAATCTATACCACGGTGCATTGAAGCTGTTCTGGCTCGTGGTGGCCCAATGTCTTATTAAGACTCTTTATGTTGGTGTTTTCTTTATTTTAGTGTTGGTGTTAACTGTATGTCTTATTTGGCTTATAATATGTTATGTCTCTCTATGGACAACATTTTCAACTGTCTCATCCGACAATGATGCTATTTAGTCCGGATCGTTATGAGGTGACTATAAAGGCATTATAACAAGGCCATGTATGCTCATAACAAGTCTTACAATACACTGCATCCGAATACATTATACCTGGATGCTACATTACACATTTCCCAATCCATCACTGGAGGACCCCTAGGGTATGCACCAGTGCTTAATTTGTTAATCAGGAGGTGCTGGAACACAGCTTATAAGAGCACTGATTCAAAGAGAAGGGAGAGAGAGCAAGGTGGAGCTACAGTACAGTAGACACAGGAAGAAAGAGGGGCGAGAGAAAAATCAAGTGAAAAAGAAGGGAGAGCCTAAGAGAGGTGGAGGAGAGAGAGCTCATGAATCAGTCTTGGAACCCCCAGGGTGTCTGTGTCAGGTGTGTTAGTGCTGGGCTTGACCAAAGATGTGCACAGACACCCTGGGGGTTCCAAGACTGATTCATGTGAGTCACAGCACGCCCCAATTGCACAATCTTGCATGATCAACTGTAGCCCAAACAGGAAAACACAGGTGTTTCTCTGGGTGCTGAAGCCAAGTAGCCCATCTTTAATGGATAAAATTGGCCAGCATTCTATATCTTGAATTGTACAATGTGACCGGATGTTTATTGTGGGAAAACTTTGAATATAACGTTCTAAAAATAAATACACATTTTAGCATTTATTTTTACAAACACATATCCACTCCACAAGTCTACCAAGGCGTGTTACAATGATATCAGAGGCAGGGATAATCCATTTCACTCAAGTCAAAGGCAGCATTCCAATTGGCACTCTATTCCTTAGTAGTGCACTAGGGCTCTGGTCAAAAGTACAGTCGTGGCCAAAAGTTTTGAGAATGACACTAATATACATTTTCACAAAGTCTGCTGCCTCATTTTGTATGATGGGAATTTGCATATACTCCGGAATGTTATGAAGAGTGATCAGATGAATTGCAATTAATTGCAAAGTCCCTCTATGCCATGCAAATTAACTGAATCCCCAAAACACATTTCTACTGCATTTCAGCCCTGCCACAAAAGGACCAGCTGACATGTCAGTGATTCTCTCGTTAACACAGGTGTGAATGTTGACAAGGACAAAGCTGGAGATCACTCTGTCATGCTGATTGAGTTCGATTAACAGACTGGAAACTTTAAAAAGGAGGGTGGTGCTTGGAATCATTGTTCTTCATCTGTCAATCATGGTTACCTGCAAGGAAACACGTGCCGTCATCATTGCTTTGCACAAAAAGGGCTTCACAGGCAAGGATATTGCTGCCAATAAGATTGCACCTAATTCAACCATTTATCAGATCATCAATAACTTCAAGGAGAGCGGTTCAATTGTTGTGAAAAAGGCTTCAGGGCGCCCAAGAAAGTCCAGCAAGTGCCAGGACCGTCTCCTAAAGTTGATTCAGCTGCGGGATCGGGGCACCACCAGTACAGAGCTTGCTCAGTTCGGCAGCAGGTAGGTGTGAGTGCATCTGACTTTTGGAGGATGTCCTGGTGTCAAGAAGGGCAGCAAAGAAGCCACTTCTCTCCAGGAAAAACATCAGGGACAGACTGATATTCTTCAAAAGGTACAGGGATTGGACTGCTGAGGACTGGGGTAAAGTCATTTTCTCTGAAGAAATCCCCTTTCTGATTGTTTGGGGCATCCGGAAAAAAAGCTTGTCCGGAGAAGACAAGGTGAGCGCTACCATCAGTCCTGTGTCATGCCAACAGTAAAGCACCCTGAGACCATTCATGTGTGGGGTTGCTTCTCAGCCAAGGGAGTGGTCTCACTCACAATTTTGCCTAACACAGCCATGAATAAAGAATGGTACCAACATCTTCCGRGAGCAACTTCTCCCAACCATCCAGGAACAGTTTGGTGATGAACAATGCCTTTTCCAGCATGATGGAGCACCTTGCCATAAGGCAAAAGTGATAACTAAGTGGCTCGGGGAAGAAAACATTGATATTTTGGGTCCATGGCCAGGAAACTCCCCAGACCTCAATCCCATTGAGAACTTGTGGTCAATCCTCAAGAGGTGGGTGGACAAACAAAAACCCACAAATTCTGACAAACTCCAACATTGATTATGCAAGAATGGGTTGCCATCAGTCAGGATGTGGCCCAGAAGTTAATTGACAGCATGCCATGGCGGATCGCAGAGGTCTTGAAAAAGAAGGGTCAACACTGCAAATATTGACTCTTTGCATCAACTTCATGTAATTGTCAATAAAAGCCTTTGACACTTGTAATTAATTATAATTATACTTCAGTATTCCATAGTAACATCTGACAAAAATATCTAAAGACACTGAAGCAGCAAACTTTGTGAAAATTAATATTTGTGTCATTCTCAAAACTTTTGGCCACGACTGTAGTGCACTAGAGAATAGGGTGCCATCTGGAGCACAGTCTTCCCCAGGGCAGCCGCATTGCTAAGATGAATAAGATGTTTTTCATAAACACGGAGCATGGGTCTGAAATTACTTTGACAGCTAACTTCTCCCACAATGTGTGTATCGGCGCTGACCCCATGCAAGCTTGACATCACAGATAGAACAGTGAGCCAGATATTTCACCGGATGTATAAATGTGAAGCATCCGATTGGCGTTTCCACTCACTACCAAATACGGTGATGATACGGTTTTCTGTTTCCAAAACTAGAATCTGTAACAGAGTGAACTGCGTTTTGTAGACTTTACCCTTTGCCAAAGTTTTCAAAAAAAATGTAGAAGGGGTGCAAGGGCGAATTCAGTTATTGCACATGCGCATTTCACAGCATAGGCGTTCCTAACGGAAATATGCAAATAAATGGAAGAACGCGCCAATAGGATCTCACTAGCTCCAGCTTGGCTCTGCCCACCTCCTTGCTTGTTCTGCCCACTATGATTAGTTTGCTCCCATTGAAAAACGACAGGCTTGTGYTAGTTAGACATTTTCTTGTTGACGTCATTACATAATGGCAAGAGATAGCTGCATGAGCTGATAGCAGGAGTTCAGCTACTGTACTTATGCCGAGTGGAATGGGGGGCGGGGGAGGCAGGAGCWGGTTGTACACGTCAAATCAAATCAAATTTTATTTGTCACATACACATGGTTAGCAGATGTTAATGCGAGTGTAGCGAAATGCTTGTGCTTCTAGTTCCGACAATGCAGTAATAACCAACAAGTAATCTAACCTAACAATTCCACAACTACTACCTTATACACACAAGTGTAAAGGGATAAAGAATATGTACATAAAGATATATGAATGAGTGATGGTACAGAACGGCATAGGCAAGATGCAGTAGATGGTATAGAGTAACGAGTATATACATATGAGATGAGTAATGTAGGGTATGTAAACATAAAGTGGCATAGTTTAAAGTGGCTAGTGATACATGTATTACATAAAGATGGCAATGCAGAGATGATATAGAGTACAGTATATACATGTACATATGAGATGAGTAATGAGGGTATGTAAACATTATATTAAGTGGCATTGTTTAAAGGGCTAGTGGTACACATAATTTCCTCATTCCCTTATTAAAGTGGCTGGAGTTGAGTCAGTATGTTGGCAGCGGCCGCTAAATGTTAGTGGTGGCTGTTTAACAGTCTGATGGCTGAGATAGAAGCTGTTTTTCAGTCTCTCGGCCCTGCTTTGATGCACCTGTACTGACCTCGCCTTCTGGATGATAGCGGGGTGAACAGGCAGTGGCTTGGGTGGTTGTTGTCCTTGATGATCTTTATGGCCTTCCTGTGACATCGGGGGTGTGGTGTCCTGGAGGGTAGGTAGTTTGCCCCCCGGTGATGCGTTCTGCAGACCTCACTACCCTCTGGAGAGCCTTACGGTTTGTGGCGGAGCAGTTGCCGTACCAGGCGGTGGTACAGCCCGACAGGATGCTCTCGATTGTGCATCTGTAGAAGTTTGTGAGTGCTTTTGGTGACAAGCCGAATTTCTTCAGCCTCCTGAGGTTGAAGAGGCGCTGCTGCGCCTTCTTCACAACGCTTGTCTGTGGGTGGACCAATTCAGTTTGTCCGTGATGTGTACACCGAGGAACTTAAAACTTTCCACCTTCTCCACTACTGACCCGTCAATGTGGATAGGGGGTGCTCCCTCTGCTGTTTCCTGAAGTCCACAATCATCTCCTTTGTTTTGTTGACGTTGAGTGTGAGGTTATTTTCCTGACACCACACTCCGAGGGCCCTCACCTCCTCCTGTAGGCCGTCTCGTCGTTGTTGGTAATCAAGCCTACACTGTAGTGTCACCGCAAACTTGAGATTGAGTTGGAGGCGTGCATGGCCACGTAGTCGTGGTGAACAGGGAGTACAGGAGAGGGCTCAGAACGCACCCTTGTGGGGCCCCAGTTTGAGGATCAGCGGGGTGGAGATGTTGTTACCTACCCTCACCACCTGGGGGCGGCCGTCAGGAAGTCCAGGACCCAGTTGCACAGGGCGGGGTCGAGACCCAGGGTCTCGAGCTTGATGACGAGTTTGGAGGGTACTATGGTGTTAAATGCTGAGCTGTAGTGCGATGAACAGCTTCTCACATAGGTATTCCTCTTGTCCAGATGGGTTAGGGCAGTGTGCAGTGTGGTGCGATTGCGTCGTCTGTGGACCTATTGGGTCGGTAAGCAAATTGGAGTGGGTCTAGGGTGTCGGTAGGGTGGGAGGTATATGGTCCTTGACTAGTCTCTCAAAGCACTTCATGATGACGGAAGTGAGTGCTACGGGGCGGTAGTCGTTTAGCTCAGTTACCTTAGCTTTCTTGGAACAGGAACAATGTGGCCCTCTTGAAGCATGTGGGAACAGAGACTGGGATAAGGATTGATTGAATATGTCCGTAAACACCCAGCCAGCTGGTCTGCGCATGCTCTGAGGACGCGGCTGGGAATGACGTCTGGGCCTGCAGCCTTGCGAGGGTTAACACGTTTAAATGTTTTACTCACCTCGGCTGCAGTGAAGGAGAGCGCCGCAGGTTTGGTAGCGGGCCGTGTCAGTGCACTGTATTGTCCTCAAAGCGAGCAAAAAGTTATTTAGGCTGTCTGGGAGCAAGACATCCTGGTCCGCGACGGGGCTGGTTTTCTTTTGTTAATCCGTGATTGACTGTAGACCCTGCCACATACCTCTTGTGTCTGAGCTGTTGAATTGCGACTATTTTGTCTCTGTACTGGGACTTAGCTTGTTTGATTGCCTTGCGGAGAGAATAGCTACACTGTTTTGTATTCGGTCATTGTCCGGTCACCTTGCCCTGGTTAAAAGCAGTGGTTCGCGCTTTCAGTTTCACGCGAATGCTGCCGTCAATCCACGGTTTCTGGTTTGGGAATGTTTTAATCGTTGCTGTGGGGACGACATCGTCAATGCACTTTCTAATGAACTCGCTCACCGAATCAGCATATTTGTCAATGTTGTTGTGTGGACGCAATGCGAACATATTCCAATCCGCGTGATGAAGCAGTCTTGAAGCGTGGAATCAGATTGGTCGGACCAGCGTTGAACAGACCTGAGCGGGGAGCTTGTTGTTTTAGTTTCTGTTTGTAGGCTGGAAGCAACAAAATGAGTCGTGGTCACTTTTCCGAAAGGAGGGCGGGGGAGGGCCTTATATGCGTCGCGGAAGTTAGTATAACAATGATCCAAGGTTTACCAGCCCTGGTAGCACAATCGATATGCGTATAGAATTTAGGGAGTTTTGTTTTAGATTAGCCTTGTTAAAATCCCAGCTACGATGAATGCAGCCTCAGGGTGTGTGGTTTCCAGTTTACAAAGAGTCAGATAAAGTTCGTTCAGGGCCATCGATGTGTCTGCTTGGGGGGATATATACGGCTGTGTGATTATAATCGAAGAGAATTCCCTTGGTAGATAATGCGGTCGACATTTGATTGTGAGGAGTTCTAGATCAGGTGAACAGAATGACTTGAGTTCCTGTATGTTGTTATGATCACACCACGTCTCGTTAATCATAAGGCATACACCCGCGCCCTCTTCTTACCAGAAAGATGTATGTTTCTGTCGGCGCGATGCGTGAAGAAACCAGCTGGCTGCACCGACTCCGTTGCGTCTCTTGAGTTAGCCATGTTTCCGTGAAGCAGAAGAACGTTACAATCCCTGATGTCTCTCTGGAATGTTACCGTGCTCGGATTTCATCAACTTATTGTCAAGAGACTGGACATTGGCGAGTAGTATGCTAGGGAGTGGAGCGCGATGTGCCGTCTCCGAAGCCTGACCAGGAGACCGCTTACGTTGCCCCTTTTACGGCGTCGCATAGGGTCGCCGGCTGGGATCAGATCCATTGTATTGGGTGGAAGGCAAAACACTGGATCCGTTTCGGGAAAGTCATATTCCTGGTTGGAACGATGGTGAGTTGACGTTAATCTTATATTCAGTAGTTCCTCCGGACTGTATGTAATGAAACCTAAGATTACCTGGGGTACCAATGTAAGGAATAGCACATAAAAAAACWAAATACTGCATATTTTCCACGGAACGCGAAGCGAGGCGGCCATCTCGGTCGGCGCCGGAAGTGTAWATGCATGCACGCACGCACGCTTGTAAGCACGCACCCACAGAATATAGATGTTTACACTGACTACTGCCATGTGCACACAATCCCACTTGTATAGAATAAGCAGTACTAAACACATGCAAGCATACATACAACCACACACGCACAATGAATGCACATGTGGAGCAGATACACATGGCCTGACCTTGAATTGGACTGTGCCTCATCCTCACCTGAGCTCCCTGAAATGAGGGTGATCGATGAGGGAGGACAGCTCGAGCCCCACTGCACATACTGATACATAGGGCAGAGGAGACGATCACTCTCTCTTTGCCTGTGTCTACTGTACTGTATCTCTACCTTGCTCTTTCTCCCTTCTCTTTCTATGGCTGTCACTGCCTTTTCTCTCTTTTCCTCCGCGTGTATCGATCTTTCCCTTCCTTCTCGTTCTCTCTGTCTCCCTCCATCTTTCTTTCTCTCACATTCCCTGTAGGCCATAGAGCCAAGTATCAAGAGGCTACCAATGCCCCTGCAGCTACACAAACCTTCCTTCGGGATCCCTCGTAGTCGAGTACGATTTCCCTCCAGCTATCACAGGTCCGGGTTATGGTGTGGCTGGCCACGGTTCCAATGATGTCTGAATAGGCCAATCCGTGCGTGACCTGCACATTTCGTCACAGTGGGGCACCGGTGTCTGTCCTTTGCGGCGTGCTCTTTTCCCGGCTAGCGTTATCTTATTTCGGCCTCGAAGAGTTGTGTTCCATTAGTGATTTTGGTCTTCCATGAGGATCTGTCAAGGGAATGGATTACCCAGTTGTTTGGATCCATAGGGAGGAGTAGGGTAAGTTGAGCCACCCCTTGTTTCTAGGAAACCATACACAAAATATTTTGTAAGAAGTCATAATTTAACGGAGTCTGAAGGAAGAAACCACATGGAAAAAGTGGTACGCATGTTAGGTCCCCAAAAAATATTTTCAAAAAGTAAAATGAATTTGTATTTCATAATGCTTGTATCTAAACCAAAGTAGACCATTTAAAGATTGTTTTATACATCAGATCTACAATATGAGGTCCTAAATCGAGCATGAAAGTGCATCCTTGTAGCTACAGTGCCTTCAGAAAGTATTCACACCTCTTGCCTTTTTCCATGTTTTGTTGTTTTACAGCCTGAATTTAAAATGGGTTACATTTAGATGTTGTGTCACTGATGTACACACAATACCCCATAATGTCAAAGTATAATAATGTTTTTAGACTTTTTTACAAATTCAGAAATATTAAAAGCTGAAATGTTCAGGAGTTCAAGAGTAAAAATGTTCTTAACAAGTCATATAATAAGTTGCATGGACTAACTCTGTGTGCAATAATAGTGTTGAACATGATTTTTTAATGACTATCCCATTTCTGTACCCCACACATAATTATCTGTAAGGTCCCTTAGTTGAGCAGTGAATTTCAAGACACAGACACATTCACCTTCATTCACATTCACCAGGACAACAACCTAAAACACAAGGCCAAATATACACTGGAATACTTTTTTTAAATTATTTATTTTACTTACCAAGACAACATTGAATGTTCCTGAGTGGCCTAGTTACAGTTTTGAATTAAATTGGCTTGAACATCTATGGCAAGACTTGAAAATGTCTGTATAGCAATGATCAACAACCAACTTGAGTGAGCTTGAATAATTAAAAAAAGAATAATGTGCAAATATTGTACAATCCAGGTTTGCAAAGCTCTTAGAAACTTACCCAGATAGACTCACAGCTGTAATCGCTGCCAAAAGGTGATTCTAACATGTATTGACTCAGGGGGTTGAATACTTATCTAATCAAAATATATTGCGTTTTATTTTCCATTAATTAAAAATAAATCTTCACATTTTTCTTCCACTTTGACATTACAGAGTATTTTGTGTCGATAGTTTACAAAAAAATGGCAATCTAATCAATTTTAATCACACTTTGTAGCACAACACAATGGGGAAAAGGTCAAGGAGTATGAATACTGTATTCAAACGGTGTGAAGGCACTGTATGTATGTGGGCTAATATAGTAGTATTTTTGCAATGTGTCATGCATATAAACTCAAGATAGTGAATTTTTATTGTTACAGAGAAGACAATCATTCCCCGTGTATACAAATGTAAAACAAGTAAGGGTCTAGCCCCCATTGAGGTTCTTACGAGAGCAGCCAAGGAAGTGAGAGAATGGAAGAAGTCCATTTTAGCAGCAGCAAGAGATACATTTTTTTTGACTGAATGACACTGAAGAGGTACACAAAGGATAACGAACATGTACCTGTGTGAAAGAAAGGCTATGAGAGAGTAACAGGCACACAACGTCTTGTCTGATGACATGGAGTCTCAGCTTGATAAACATATCAAGAGTCTCCCGGACCAGTTTCATGGGCTCAGTACCTTCGAATTGGCACATCGAAACAACATCTGTCCCAGACAACTAATCAAGAAATGGAAGGGTAAGTGATATTGAACAGAGTGAGGTATTCGGGAGGTATTCAGACCTGTCTCACCCTGATCTGTTTCACCTGTATTTGTGCTTGTCCCCACCCCCCTCCAGATTTTGSCCATCTTCCTCATTATCCCCAGTGTATTTATACCTGTGTTCTCTGTATATTGCCAGTTCGTTTTGTTTCGTCAAGCCTACCAGTATTTTTCCAGGGCTCCTGTCTGTCTCTAGTTCCTGTTGTCTAGCATTCCCAGGTTTCGACCATTCTGCCTGCCCTGAGCCTGCCTGCTGCTCTGTACCTTTCGGACTCTGCTCTGGACTACTGACCTCTGCCTGCCCTTGACCTGTCGTTTGCCTGCCCACCTGTTTTGTTTTTTGATTAAACTTGTGTTACTTAGAAACTGTCTGCATCTGGGTCTTCTCCTGAGCCTTGACACAGACCCCTTGACTTTTTCCACATTTTGTTACATTACAGCCTTATTATAAAATTGATGAAATAAAACAATTTCCGCAGCAATCTACACACAATRYCCCATAATGACAAAGCAAAAACTGGTTTTTAGAATGTTAGCAAATATATAAAAAACATAAATACCTTATTTACGTAAGTGTTCAGACCCTTTGCTATGAGACTCGAAATTGAACTCAGGTGCATCCTGTTTCCATTGATCATCCTTGAGATGTTTCTACAACTTGATTGGAGTCCATTTGTTGTAAATTCAATTGATTGGACATGATTTGGAAAAGCACACACTTGTCTATATAAGGTCCCACAGTTGACAGAGCATGTCAGAGCAAAAACCAAGCCATGAGGTCGAAGGCACAGATCTGGGGAAGGGTACCAACAAATGCCTGCAGCATTGAAGGTTCAAGGACAACCATCTCTGCAGCACTCCACCAATCAGGCCTTTATGGCAGAGTGGCCAGACAGAAGCCACTCCTCAGTAAAAGGCACACGACAGCCCGCTTGGAGTTTGCCAAAAGGCACCTAAAGACTCTCAGACCATGAGAAACAAGATATTCTGGTCTGATGAAACCAAGATTGAACTCTTTGGCCTGAATGCCAAGCGTAACACCTGGAGGAAACCTGGCACCATCCCTACAGTGAAGCATAGTGGTGGCAGCATCATGCTGGGGGGGATGTTTTTTAATGGCAGGTACTGGTAGACTAGTCAGCATCGTAGAAAAGATGAACGGGGAAAAGTACAGAAAGATCCTTGATGAAAATCTGCTCCAGAACGCTCAGGACCTCAGACTGGGGCAAGGTTCACCTTTCAACAGGACAACGACCCTAAGCCTACAGGCAAGACAACGTAGGAGTGGCTTCGGGACAGGTCTCTGAATGTCCTTGAGTGGCCCAGCCAGAGCACTGACTTGAACCCAAACGAACTTCTCTGAAGACACCTGAAAATAGCTGTGCAGCAACACTCCCCGTCCAACCTGACTGAGCTTGAGAGGATCTGCAGAGAAGAATGGGAGAAACTCTCAAAATACAGGTGTGCCAAACTTATAAAATATACATAAGTATTCAGACCCTTTACATCAGTTTTTTTATTTTTAATAAATTAGCAAACATTTCTAAAAACCTATTTTTGCTTTGTCATTATGGGGTATTGTGTGTAGATTGATTCAATTGTTTATCCCCTTATCAATTTTAAAAAGTCAAGTCTGAATACTTTCCGAAGGCACTGTATATATCTGAATGTAGGCATACATTTTAAGATATACAATATACCACACCCCCATTTCATGAATTAATCTTTGACCTACCAGCATCATCACCCACTGTCACAGGACACCATCACCAAGGCGACTCAACTTACCCTGTCCCTATGCTCAATTTACCCCATACCCAGTGTAAGTTTTGCAAAGAGACAATATCCTGAAATATATGTAGATATATTCACCTTGATATAGTGATCCTGCATGTAAAAAATGGCTCAACATAACCCACTCTTCCCTATTTCTTGAGCTGTGCTTTAAGGTCATGGAAATGCTTTTTCTGACCTCCAGGGGCGCTGGATCCATCTCTGAGCTGGGAGTAGAAGACCTGTTTAGGAAGCCTTGAGTTGTTTATACTCACAGGGTGACCTGCCCATCGGAGTTGATGTTTCATAATTGTGACTTCTGTACTGGAGTAGTTGGTTCACTCCAGGACTCTGATGTTGGTTTGAAGAAGAGGGTTGGTGCAATGATGCAGCTTTGCTTTACTCCGGTCGTTACCTTATTCAATCAGATCCATGCTAGCTGACTCCTATATAGCTGTTGTTTTGATGTGTCTGAGGTAGAACTGCGTTAGAGCTGCCAGTGTTATACCTATCATGGACATTGCTATTGGCTGCTCAGTTGCATTAGTATAAATCCTATGCTGGAATGTGTGATGTAATCTACTTCATTTCAAGATTTTCAATTTGAACCCTTTCTTGTTCTGAACTTCTAGAGCGAGTGGGATGTGTGGCTTCGTAACAATGACTAATCAAGCAGCCACTCACCAAKTTGACAGCTCCAACACAGTGACATATCGCCTAACTAAAAACATATAGCGGGTTAACGCTGAWCTGATTTAATCTAGGTCTTCGATTGGCTTTGTGGTTTAACCACCGGAGAGAATGACAGCCTTCATACTGCCATGCAGGAGACAGAGGATGTTGACACATTTTGAAAGTCAGCCAGATCTCATGACGACTCTCTGCAGTGCCTCACGGTTAACAGAGTTAAAGTTCCTTTTCCGAGTCAAAAGCCTCTCTGGGATTCAGGGATGAGTTTTTTGTAAGGGGTTTAGTAGGATTCACACTCATCCCCTACCCCCATAAGCACACGCAGTCACAACAAGCACACATATTTACAGTATTTGTAGAAAGTGACTATCTTTTTCAACAGCTTGGTACAGCTCTAGGATCAGCTTCCCCTCCCCAAATCCTAGCCTGAACCCTTAGGGAGGAAAATGCTAAACCAACCCTAGATCAGCATCTAGGGGCAACTTCACTCTACACCCACCATGTGGTCTGGTCAATAACGTAGACACACTGCAAATCTTTCAACCGCCACACAAAAACCCTTAGCTAAAAGAGGTCGGCCCACGCTTTGAAGGAGTCTAATGTGATACCGCACTACAAGGGGCACCTCAAACAAAGGGATCAGTTACGAGTATGATCAAACGGAGACGGGAGAAAAATAGATAAAATCTGAGARGGAAGAGGAGGACAGGTGGCGGTAATGCAGTTAGAGAAGCAGACATTTGCAGTGTCGTGTTACTGCGTGGGTCGGAGAGCAACCTTTAGGGAACGGGATTCTTTCATTGACCATATTAACTTCGTGAACATGTCAAAACAAAAATTTGTCACTGGAGAGTGGCGGGGTGGTCAGAAGAGTAGTCCATGTGGAGTTGTCAAAAGTGTTGCCCATGCGGTAACATTTTATTTGGAAGGTCCATCTTACTGTAGATGCTCTAACATCTGGACTGTAATGCTCTAACATCTGTACTGTAGATGCTCTAACATCTGGACTGTAGATGCTCTAACATCTGTACTGTAGATGCTCTAACATCTGACTGTAGATGCTCTAACATCTGGACTGTAGATGCTCTAACATCTGGACTGTAGATGCTCTAACATCTGGACTGTAGATGCTCTAACATCTGTACTGTAGATCTCTAAGCACTGTACTGTAGATGCTCTAACATCTGTACTGTAGATGCTCTAACATCTGTACTGTAGATGCTCTAACATCTGACTGTAGATGCTCAACATCTGTACTGTAGATGCTCTAACATCTGTACTGTAGATGCTCTAACATCTGTACTGTAGATGCTCTAACATCTGTACTGTAGATGCTCTAACATCTGGTACTGTAGATGCTCTACATCTGTACTGTAGATGCTCTAACATCTGTACTGTAGATGCTCTACATCTGACTGAGATGCTCTAACATCTGGACTGTAGATGCTCTAACATCTGACTGTAGATCAGTAACATTTTATTTGGATAGTCCATCTGTACTGTAGATGCGCTAACACTGTACTGTAGATCAGTAACATTTTATTGGATAGTCCATCTGTACTGTAGATGCTAACATCTGTACTGTAGATCAGTAACATTTTATTTGGATAGTCCATCTGTACTGTAGATGCTCTAACATCTGTACTGTAGATCAGTAAATTTTATTTGGAAGTCCTCTGCTACTGTAGATGCTCTAACATCTGTACTGTAGATCAGTAACATTTTATTTGGATAGTCCATCTGTACTGTAGATGCTCTAACATCTGTACTGTAGATTAGTAACATTTCAACTAACTATCTACTAACCATAACCGTAACTCTTACCCTAACACTTGTTCTAAACCTCACCCTAACCTTAGCAAGCAGTTGCTTATCAACATATAGTGATTCTCTACACATAGTATGACTATATGTGACCACCCATGCTACCAGAAATGCCTCCTTCCTCCCTATAAATATTCAAGTTGTACAGCACTATCCGTTTGGCACAACAGTTGTGATACAATTGAGTTTTTTGGCACAAAAATAAGCACAATGGCTGTGAACTTTTCTGTGCAAACAAACTTTCCATTGTATCACAAAAATATCACTTGTATCAGAACCATTGTGTCAAATACGTTGTACATCAGTTGTACAACCTGAGTGTGTACAGGGCCTAAAAGAACAGCGAAAGAGATACACGAATAAGTCCACCGTTAAGAGGCTCATATGGTTTTCAAATTCAATTTTATATCTTCCCGTTTGACGATTTGTGTTTAGAGTTGCTCTTAGCCACAAGATAATTATGTCTGTCTGCCTGTCGGAGTACCTTATAATGAACTCCAAAAAATTATGGGTCGATGAAGACAATAACCAACATGAACCCCCCAGAAAAATACTTGTACACACCAGCTGAGCTGACAAAAGTTAAATAATTAAACATTTGTATGCTAAATTTGATTGTTATTGCTGACAGTGTTCTTAGGTTGGAAATCTTTAAGCACATCTGAACGAATAAGGCAACAGGCTATGATGGCATCTCTGCTTTTCTAATAAAAACATGTACAGAGGAACTTATCCCCGCTTAGTGCTCCATCTTTCAGAGGTCTGTACACTTCCATACTGTCCCATCTCTGTAGGAAATGACTACAGACCTGTTGCTGTGACCCCCCCTATTGTAATTACATGTTTTGAAAAGATAATGGGAAAGGAAAGGGAAAGGGGGATAACTAGTCAGTTGTCCAACTGAAATATGTCTTCCACATTTAACCCAACCCCTCTGAATCAGAGAGGTGTGGGGGGCTGCCTTGATCGAAATTCAAGCTGCCTTAATCGACATCATACACGTCTGACACCCGGGTGTGCGAGCGCCGTTCAGATGTGAACCCTTTGTTAGATCCTTATCAATTTGCCTAAAAGGCAAAGTCGTGGGACTGATGATTCAATCAATAGCATAGTGCATCTCATTGTTAAGCATCTGGAAAACCCCAAGGCCTATGCTAGACTGCTGTTTATTGATTTCAGTTCAGCGTTTAACATGCTACAGCTACATGTCCTACTCAGCCAGTTAAAGCAGATGGGTGTTAACGACTACACCATTAGCGGTTGGGGCTCCAGAGTGGTGCAGCGGTCTAAGGCACTGCATCTCAGTGCTAGAGGCGTCACTACAGGCCCTGGTTCGATCCCAGGCTGTATCACAACCGGCCATRATCGGGAGTCTCATAGGGCGATGTACAATTGGCCCAGCGTCGTCCTGGTTAGGGGAGGGTTTGGCCTTGGGTAGGCCGTCATTGTAAATAAGAATGTGTTCTTAACTGACTTGCTTAGTTATATAAATAAAATGTTGGTGGTACCACTCATTCCTGACTGGCCATACTCAACCGGTTAGAGTTAACAGTATACTCTCTGAGTCTAGACATTAGCACTGGGACCCTGCAGGGTTGTGTGAGTTCTCCTATCTTATCACACTGTGCACAGATTAATGCAATACCAGTAAGCAATACCAGTAATTACGATAATTATAATGTCAAGTTCTCTGATGATTCTGCCATTCTTGGTCTGATGTATAAAGATGCTGATACAACTTGGTACAGGTCAGAGATTCGAAGGTTTGTCAAGTGGTCCTCAATGCAAATAAATGTGTTTTTTTACCCCAAATCTATTGGTGACCACGTGCCTGTGGTTGTCCACAATGCCAATTTAGCACATGGGGAAGTATTGTTGAAGCTACCTAGCCTCCATTTTGGCACTACCCCACCATTCTAAGAAATATTTGTTTTTTTCCAAGTGTATTCTATTACAGACATCTTAATGCATACTTGTAAATTATACTATGCAAGTTAAACATTTAAAAATATATACTATGTTACTGTCCCCACTACAACAAAATAAAAATAATAATGTTGTCCTTGAAACACTGTCACGCCCTGACCTTAGAGATCCTTTTTATGTCTCTATTTGGTTTGGTCTGGGTGTGATTTGGGGTGGGTATTCTATGTTATTTCACTCTATTATTTGTATTTCTATGTTTTGGCCGGGTAGGGTTCTCAATCAAGGACAGCTGTCTATCGTTGTCTCTGAGAACCATATTTAGGTAGCCCTTTTTCCCACCTGTCTTTGTGGGAAGTTGTCTTTGTTTGAAGGCACTATAGCTTCATGTTTTTTTGGATTGTTTATTGTTTTTGTCGGCGTCATATAAATAAAGTAATATGTAAGCTCACCACGCTGCACCTTGGTCCTCTTCATTCAACGCCGTGACAGTACCTCCCACCACAAAAGGACCAAGCAGCGTGGTAAGGGGGACTCATGGACTTGGGAGGAAATCCTGGATGGTAAAGGACCCTGGAGGCAGGCTGGGGAATATCATCATCCCAAGGAGGAGCTGGATGCTGCAAAGGCGGAACGATATCGTTACGAGGGAACACAGCTAGCAAGGAAGCACGAGAGGCAGCCCCAATATATATTTTTTTTTTGGGGGGGGGGTTCACGGGGAGATTGGCAGAGTCGGGTTATAGACCTGAGCCAACTCCCCGTGCTTACCGTGGCGAGTGTCGTACTGGTCAGGCACAGTGTTATGCGGTGGAGCGCACGGTGTCTCCAGTGCGCGTTCACAGCCCGGTGCAATACATCCCAGCTCCCCGCATCTGCCGGGCTAGGGTGAGCATACAGCCAGGAGGGGTTGTGCCAGCCCTGCTCTCCAGACCTCCAGTGCGCCTCCTCGGCCCAGTATATCCTGCGCCAGCTCTGCGCACTGTGTCTCCGGTACGTCTGCACAGCCCAGTGCGTCCTGTGCCAGCGCCCCACATTTGCAGGGCGAAGATAACCACCCAGCCAGTGTCTTACCAGAGGCTGCTGTTCTGTSCTGCCAATTGTGTGTATAACCCGCCAGCTGTATGTTATTAATGTCGTCGTTCAGCCATGACGCGGTGAAACATAAGATATTACAGTTTTTAATGTCCCATTGGTAGGATATACGTGCTTTCAGTTCGTCCCATTTGTTTTCCAGCGATTGAACATTAGCTAACAGTACGGATGGCAACGGCAGATTAGCCACTCATCACCTGATCCTCACAAAGCACCCTGATCTCTTTCCACAAAATCACATTTTCTATCTCCAGCGAATGATGGGGATGAGGGCCTGTTTGGATGTTTGGAGTATATCCTTCCCATCCGACTCATTAAAGAAAAACTCTTCGTCCAATTCGAAATGAGTAATCGCTGTTCTGATGTCCAGAAGCTCTCTTCGGACATAAGAGATGGTAGCAGCAACATTACGCACAAAATAAGTTACAAACAATGCGGAAAAACAAACAAAATAGCATGGTTGGTTAAGAGCCCTCCGACACCAAATGCAGTCCTTTGCGATTTTATAGTATGATATTATATTCTATATATTTTTTGTTGTTGCATTTTCCAAACAAATCGCTAGGAATAAAGTGCAGAAGATGTCCAAACTGATGAGTAAAGGAGGATAGCTTTCTGTAAGCATAAACAAGGCCACATCCACAACTACAAATCACTCGGAATAAAACAAAGAGCATGAGCTGACATATTCCCAACATGTTCAGTACATATGAAGGCCTAGATTGCCTGGCAGTGGAGAAGGCAAACAGGTCTTTCTCAAGCATGCGTTGAGGTGGAAGCTATCGTGGTTTAAAATAGTGGTATCACAAGATAGCAATGTCAAAGGTTATTTTCAGTACAAAATTACAATAATATAAAGACAACGTATGTAAACATCCATGCATAAAGACCTGTTTGGATGTAACTTAACCTGTTTCTGTTTCTACTTTGTGCATTAGGGCCTAAGTGTCTTTTTTTTATACTGTGCATTAATTGTATTTTGTTCACACATCCAGATACTCAGCTCGTTTGTGTCGTGACTTTTTTTAGGGATGGGAGCGATTCTCTGAATATTTATTTGTACAGCTATGGACAGGTCGAGGCTATCGGGACAGTATTACGCCCAATCTTAAATCACTGGATAATAAAAGAAGGCTGTAATGATGAGTATACAACTATTAACTATAACAGTGTGCGGTTTTCTGTTGATTTATAAAGCTTGTGTCATGAGGGGAGATCCAAGGCAGGTTTTCTTCATTTGCATATAGGGTGGGACCAGGAAATCCGGTCGAAGTGGGCAGATAAGAGACATTCTATTACCATGTGTAGATGCAACAAATCTCGATGAGATAGTGATCGGATCATCGTGATCGGATGACGACAACCACATGTTAATGCAAGGTGTAACCACGGCTTAAGACAATTTCCCCCTGGGACAATAAAGTTCATCCTGTCCTATCTTCTCTTTGCAAATTCTTTTTTAAATGGATGTTCTTGTACATCACGCAAGTTTGGGCCTTGGACCAGGATAATACAAACTTCAAAGTTGGCTTAAACCTAAAGTTTTGTACTTTATAGCTAAATTTACAACGCAGATTCTTTTGTGTAATGTCTATATTCATTAAGGCCCCGATTCTGACCCGAGTTAAGCACAACGCGCATAAATGGAACGTTATTCCCTTTATATACACTATTTTCTCTGCGTATTCTGACCTTGAATTTAAGCATGAGAATAGCATGCTATTCATTCAGGGTGGAGATYTAAGAAATGAAGGTGTGTCTACAGATAAGCCGTATTCTGACCTTGACTTCATTCCCTCATAATTCCACCACCTTGACGTGCAAGGAACCCATGAATAAGATTAAATAACAGCATTATCCATGCACTGTAATTCATAAATGGATAAGAGCTATTGATAAGAGCTAGGCAAATGAGTACTCTATTTGGAGAAGGGAACTGTAAATACACATAGCAATTGTTTTAGATTATTTTTCCCTATGATCCATGGTGACGAATGTGAAACCAGCCATATGGAAGCAAACTGAAAATCATATCAACATGACCTGTATTGCGGCCCCTTTTCCACAGTGAAATAGGCTATAAATAGCTGGTTATTCAGGATTTTAATTGTGTGCCTAATTTGATGTATGCGCTTTAGAATATTTTAATTATAGCCTATGCCCGGGCTTCCATTTTATTTTACCATTTGTATCATGTTAAATATTAGCCACTATTGGGAGCCACCATCAGTAATAGATGTACAGTATAACTGTCCCTCTAGTGTTAGTTTTCTTAAATTTGTAGCTTACATTTTGCATCATTCAATTCCATTCTGTTTACCTTTATTTTCTCTGTCTCGTCCATGTAAATTGTTCCTGAGGGTCGCTAGCATTAGTGGATCACATTAGCCTAACATTGTGGACAGGTAGCCTATTTGAATCATTATGGAACATAGACCACACATAACAGGTGTGGCTCAGTTGGTAGAGCATGGCGCTTGCAACGCTAGGGTTGTGGGTTCATTCCCCACGGGGGGACCAGGATGAATATGTATGAACTTTCCAATTTGTAAGTCGCTCTGGATAAGAGCGTCTGCTAAATGACTTAAATGTAAATGTTAAACCTGGAGCACGGTTCACGACACCTGGACTGTTGTCATACAGTTCCATGATTAGTGAGAATTAGGGTAGATTTATAGGACTATTTTTCAACCCCTATTGTACACTTTTTCCTCCTCCCAAGAAAATCTGTTGGCCAGCAAGTGGGAGGGTTTTCAGCAGTTGAATTACATTTATTCAGCGCAAGCAAGGGAACCACGCCTGGAAAGTTTGTTACGCACTTGCGCAAGGTAAACCTGAACACCATATTACATTCACATTTAAGTCATTTAGCTGACGCTCTTATCCAGAGCGACTTACAAATTGGAAAGTTCATACATATTCATCCTGGTCCCCCCGTGGGGAATGAACCCACAACCCTGGCGTTGCAAGCGCCATGCTCTACCAACTGAGCCACATGGGACCATATACTGAGACCATATACCATATACTGAGAAGTGGGTAACATCAAACGTGTCGTTATATAAATGCACATCATTTATATAATGAGCACATTTTCTATGCCAGGTGAAATCGCGACTCATTAGGTCATTGTTATGGATGCACCCAAATAAATGTCACTATAAAACAGTTTAAACAAATGCAAATGCAGCTGCTTTGCTGTTATACTAGCTGAACTTTTTGACGTGACTGTAAAATAGTTGTAGTTGGTCAGCTAGCAAGCAAGAGATAAGAACATTGCCAGCCAGTATGGCAATGGAACATCTAGAACGAACGACTGGGTCGCGTCCATAGATACAGAACAAAAAGACTGAAGGACTGGGTCGCATCTTTAGGAACCGAACCGATTGAACGACGAACCAGCCGGCTTGGGTAGCAACCCTAGATTTGTGTCGAGACTATATCTTGTGGAAGGATGAAATATTATGAATAAATGTATCAAAATAACGTTTTTAATGAAAATATGTCAATCATTATTTGAATATGTTGGTAACCTGTTGTATAAAAGTGATACCCTCGAAGCCGGTGTTTGGAGGATATATTGGCACGATTTGCCTGCCCTCGACTTCGTCTCAGGCCTAACAACACTGCCCCAATATATCCTCCAAAGACCGGCTTCTCGGGCATTATCACTTTTTATTAATCACCCCCCAAAAAAATATATATGGGGAAACAACAACATTTCCCAGAATGCACTATTTTAACCCTCAAGTTGACCCTGAAGCCTTCAAAAAGAATCCAAACAAATGAAATGGTTGGTGGAATATAATTGGCTATATAGCCCCACAGTGGAGGTGTCATCATACCCATAAAACCATTCATTTTCCCCATAGGGGATCTTAGAAACACTTAAAATAAGGGCTGTGTTTCCTGTAGGCTTACAATGGTGTGATGTTTTGATAACCATGCAAATCTCTCTTGGACAGGGTGACTTTTATCAATATATTCGGCTCCATTACTCTCAGATTGGAAAATGCTAATTAGCATCAACGTCGAAATCATGCAAAACTACAAATCCCTGAAAGCTCCTGCACTTCATCTCTAGCTGACACCTTTGCTAAAAGGTATTGAATCAATTTAAAACTTGCACAAGATGGTTCACATGTCCATTTAAAGAAATGTTGCCAATTTTTTCAGTACTATATTTAGCTAACATTAGATAGATAATCCAGAGATTCTTGCCTTTGGCTGAATTTGACAGTCTCGTCCAGATCATCATGGCATTTGTAGTTCTTTATGATAGCCACATTAGCCTATTTTGGTGGGATGGAGATTTGCCCTGCCTGGTGAATTTATCACGAGGTAAATTAGTTAATAGATCAATAGGAAAGAGAGTTCCAAACCTGTCTGCCAATAACAGATTGTTTTCCATTTTCCATTACCACTCAGACCACCCCCAAACAGTCCTAGCAAAATTATTGCTTGAGAAATTGCTGTTTGCTAAGAATCTATTTTTGTTTCTTGTTGACCATTTTAATCGAAAATAATCACAGTAAAGTACTTAATTGTTACCCAGAAATTATTTGATATTGAGATAAAAATGGCAGCATTGGACCTTTAAAAGAGTACATGAACATTGTTTCCAGAGAAAAGCGATATATTCTTTGGCATCTGAAAGTGTGACCTGTCAGATTCAATTAAACACTCATGTTTTATGACTGAGTGGAATTTCTTTGAATTTCACTGAATTAAATGTTACTTCCTGTCACTCAAATTCAAATTCTACATCCGGTGGAGTTTTGAGTTGAATGGGAGTCAATTCCAAAATTGTCCTCTTGACAGCAACTAATTTCATGCAATTCTACTCATTTTGCAATGCGGCAGAGAGAAAATTAGCAGTTTTACAGCAAATGTCCTGCAATTCTACACATTTGCCATAGGGGTGGAGATAAAGCTAATTTTAAAGCTAATTTCCTGAAATTCTACACATTTTGTCACAACTTATGCCGTTAAAATGATATCTGAGTGAAAGTGGCGAACAAAATCAATGGAGCCCCCCCCCTGGAGGTCAGGGCCCCTGGGGACGTGCCCTTCATGCCCGGTCAATAATTCGGCCACGATTACTACAAATTTAGATGATCTGACAAGACTAATTTGCCAATCTACCTTTTTTTTGTGAGTGACAATTGAGTGACTGTCATTGACTGACATAACAAAAGGAAAACTGCTTAAACACAACCAAAGTTTGAAACTTTGACTTGTGTATTCTACTACTGCAACTCTCAACAGTAAGTTGAGACCCCGACTGAGTTCCCCCCCAAAAAACAAGTGACATAAGTGACTGCTTATGTCGTTTATGCCTGGTGTGTGTGCGTGCGTACATGCGTGCGTGCGTGCGTGCTTGCATGCATGACTTCTTAGAAGATTGTGGTTGCCTGGCTGGTCTCCCTGCTCATGCTCTGATAGTTGTTAACCCTTGACCTTTGTCCCCTGGGTAAAAGGAATTGGTCACTGCACTCTGATCATAGGAATACTGCCCTCATAGTCCATTGACTTTCTACGTGAGGGGATGTGGCGATCATTCTGATATGTGTTTTATTTCATTCTCTCATTCTGTCTCTCTCGTATGACTGCCCTCCGCGAGCGCACACACACACAGGCTCATTGTCCACAACGAAACCGATGGAAAGAGAGCGTGCAAGAGAGAAAGAGAGGGAGAGTGTGAGCCCAAGAGCCAGTGAATTCCTTCCATTGTCCTGAACAATACAAACATCACCATACGTTTATGACAGATCCTCACAACCCTTCAGACATACCCGTTATACAAGTTTAAGCATACTGATTGGCTTTTGTCCATCTGCATACCGTAACAAGTGCATTGATTGGATAACAGGTTATGTCTATTGGATAGAAACACTCCCTCACACACACACACACACACCAAGAGAGAAAGAGAGGGAGAGTGTGAGCCCAAGAGCCAGTGAATTCCTTCCATTGTCCTGAACAATACAAACATCACCATACGTTTATGACAGATCCTCACAACCCTTCAGACATACCCGTTATACAAGTTTAAGCATACTGATTGGCTTTTGTCCATCTGCATACCGTAACAAGTGCATTGATTGGATAACAGGTTATGTCTATTGGATAGAAACACTCCCTCACACACACACACACACACACACACAGTTTTCTTAGAGATGTTTTACAAAATATTCCATATACCCTAAAAATGCAAAAGTATGTGGACACCCCTTCAAATGAGTGGATTTGGCTATTTCAGCCACACCCGTTGCTGATGTGTGTAAAATCGAGCACACAGCCATGCGATCTCCATAGACAAACATTGCCAGTAGAATGGCCTTACTGAAGAGCTCAGTGACTTTCAACGTGACGCGGTCATAGGATGCCACCTTTCCAACAAGTCAGTTCGTCAAATGTATGCCCTGCTAGAGTTGTCCCGGTCAACTGTAAGTGCTGTTATTGTGAATTGGAAATGTCTAGGAGCAACACCGGCTCAGACGCGAAGTGGTAGGCCACAAAAGCTCACAGAACAGGACCGCCAACTGCGTAGCGCGTAAAAATGTTCTSTCSTCGGTTGCAACACTCACTAAAACACTGTTCCAAACTGCCTCTGGAAGCAACATCAGCACAATAACTGTTAGTTGGGAGCTTCATGAAATGGGTTTCCATGGCCGAGCAGCCGCACACAAGCTTGAGATCACCATGTGCAATGCCAAGTGTCGACTGGAGTGGTGTAAAGCTCACCGCCATTAGACTCTGGAGTTTGGGAACCGCCATTAGACTCTGAAGTGATGAATCACGCTTCACCACCTGGCAGGGTCAGATACTATATAGTTTCATAATGTTTCATAAGGTTATGTTTGAAGGCAGTGATGAATCTGATCCTAGATCTGTGGTTAGGAGCAATTTCTACCTGGATCCTTTTACCTAATAATGTACTGTGTTCTGTATGGCTCCTAAACTCACTCTGAAAATGCCATGTGCTGCCACTCTGTTCAGTCTGTGTGTGTCAGTGTTCATTTTGGCAGCTATTTTAGATGTAGTTTTAGGCTTAAAATATATTTTAAGTCTTAGTCACATTATAGTCATTTCATCCTTTGTTAGTTTGAGTTATAATCAGTCGACTACAACTCTGTAAAAATGTGTAGTTTTAGTCAGTCATTTCAGTCGCATTGTAGTCAGTGCATTTTTCCATGACATAATTAATATTTACCTCTAACTTCCATCATGTCCACATTCAGTTAGCCTTGACCAACTAGGTCTACTATCCCCTTATATACTGTAGCTGGCACGTTTATTTTTTTTKKGGGGGGGGGKGGGGGGGAATGTTTGTTGTTGTTAAATATTTCCAAAACTAAAAACATTGAATTTGTGACAAATCATTCACTAAACCCCAAACCTCAACTACATCTCGTAATGAATCATGTGGAAATTGAGCAAGTTGAGGTGACAAAACTGCTTGGAGTTACCCTGGATTGTAAACTGTCATGGTCAAACATATTTGATACAACAGTAGTTAAGATGGGGAGAAGCCTGTCCAGAATAAAGCGGTGCTCTGCATTCTTAACAACACTATCGACAAGGCAGGTCCTACAGGCCGAGGTTTTGTCGCACCTGGACTACTGTTCAGTCGTGTGGTCAGGTACCACAAAGAGGGATTTGGGAAAATTGCAGTTGGCTCAGAACAGGGCAGCACGACTGGCCCTTAAAAGTACACGGAGAGCTAACATTAATGACATGCATGTCAATCTCTCATGTCTTGCTGGCTGTGCATCAGTTAAAAAAATTGATGAGTGACTGAAGTGAGTCAGTGACCTCCCGGGAGCTGTGTAGGAGAGCAACTGAAAGACGTTAATTCTGCCAATGAGAGGATTGCATTCAATATGCTACAAAGGTGTGCATGCTAATGATTGGACAAAACAGATTTAAAGGAGCTTCTCATCTCGTCACATTTCCACCAACTAAAATGAAAAATAAATAGTTATAGTTATGTTTTTTTCATGGCATCTTGTCTTGTTATCGTCATTAGTTTTCGGCAGGAAAAATTGTTTGTGATTAAACATTTTCATTATAGTTATTGTTAACAAAATTAACACGTGTGTGTGTGTGTGTGTGTGTGTGTGTGTGTGTGTGTGTGTGTGTATATATATATATATCCACTCTGCCAACAAGCCAGTCTCCGGTTTGGTTTAAAATAGCCTTGTACGCTTGTGGTCAGCCGACACGCATCGCATTCAGTTTCTGTACACCAGTGTATTTGTTATCTTGTCAGACTGACTTTTTTCACTTTGTATTTTCATGTTGTTGTTTTTTATCGACTGCTCCGTAAAGGGTAATGGAGCAAAACGGGCGCAGCCAACAAGTGAAAACAAAACAAGAGCAAAAGAGAAAAAACGTCAATGCTGAATCTCCTCTCAATAGAGTTTAATTGGAGTCAAAACAGAGCTATGGACAAATGCCAAGCGACAAGAAAATACTTACTTTCATTATCTACCGACTGGCTGTTCTAGCAACTGGAAAATCCAACCTCTTTTATTCCACCGACTGGGAAAATCATTGTGGTAGCATGTGTTCTTATTGTCATAGATGAATTGGACAATCTCAACAAACCAATTGCTGCTGTGCGGCCACCATGACTGTCATGACGCGAGCAGTCTGTAATACCTTGTCAGTGTGCTGTCTCTGGGGACTGCATGGTTGTCCTTATCGTTTGTTACCTCTCTGATGCCTAAACGCCGCCATTAGAGATGTCAATCCCCCCTACACCCTCTGAAACCCCCCTTGAGGGGATGCATCAATGTAATTAATGGAAGGGGGAATGTGGGGGAAAGTTAAGGGGGGGTTGGTGCCCCACTAAAGGAGATAAGGGAGAGGGGGGGATGATTGGAGCTCAGCCGGGGGAGCTTGTGTGTTGTAATCATGAGGATTAGGGAGATTTGTGGAAATGTTAAAGGGGTCATCGTGCTTCCCCATAGGCAGACATGCACTCAGACACACACACACACACACACACACACACACACACACACACACACACACACACACACACACACACACACACACACACACACACACACACAGCACACACACACACACACACACACCCCACACACACACACACACACCACACACACCACACACACACACACACACACCCACACACAACATATGCAGTGCACAGGCTTACAAACACACCCATACACACACCCATATGCATCCTCTCTGCACACACACACACACGTAAATTCATGGCAAAACACTTATACACACATACACACACACACAAACGTAACACAAAAACAGACGCCCTTCACACATGAAAATATGGTGTTTGTGAAAACATCACAAGTTACATTCACACATTCATTAACTTGAAGGTTAACATGCTCAAAATGAAAGACACACATGTAGATACACATACATACACACACTCCCCACCTGCAAATAGCTTGAAAAGCTGATGGATGGCTGTAACCACAGGCCATAAGGGTTATATTTTTCCTCGTCAGCGCAAGTCCCTCAAACGTGATTACCCCTGATTAATACCTGCCCCAACCGTGGCTATTCATTACGTTCCACTCTGTCCCCAATGGAGGCCCATCATCACACCGGGAAAAATCCCTCAGGGCTTCTTTAGTCCGTTCAGATTCGATATGCAATCAGCAATAGCCTCCTCGTGGTTTCCCCACATGGTTGTGTGTGACACGGTGGTGTCTTTCAAATGATCCTGTGTTTAAAATTGGCGTGATGAGCACAAATGGTCTTCCACAGGGCTAAATTGAGGATATTACAGACAACTTCTGCGGATCTCCACAGAGCTCTATCTCTACGCCCCCAGTATGTCAGTGCTGTGTTTGGGGAAATTATATGATAGATAGAAAGGCTGTGACAATAGGTTGTCACGTTGAATTTCAGCACTTGAAGTGACAACAGGGCAGTGGATAAAGCAGATGATTCCCCGGGGTCTGTTGGGATCAGAAAGCGTTCTGAGTGGCCTACCGCAGTGTTTCCCAATTCGGGTCCTCAAGTATCTTCAAAGGTACACATGTTTGTTGTAGCCCCGGACAAACATACCTGATTCAACTCAGAGGGCTTGATGATTAGTTGACAAGTTCAATCAGGTTTGCTTGTCCAGGGCTACAATAAAAGGGTACTGTTAAAATAATAATAATATGAATAATAATATAATAAGCCGCTGCTTCTGGAACATACAGTTGAAGTCGAAAGCTTACATACACTTAGGTTGCAGTCATTAAAACTTGTTTTTCAACCACTCCACAAATTTCTTGTTAACAAACTATACTTTTGGCAAGTCAGTTAGGACATCTACTTTGTGCATGACACAAGTCATTTTTCCAACAATTGTTTACASACAGATTATTTCACTTATAATTCACTGTATCATAATTCTAGTGGGTCAGAAATTAAGACACTAAGTTGACTGTGCCTTTAAACAGCTTGGAAAATTCCAGAAAATTATGTCATGGCTTTAGAAGCTTCTGATAGGCTAATTGACATCATTTGAGTCAATTGGATGGTGTACCCTCGTCTCAATTGGGAGGGTGTACCTTACCTCTTTGCGGACAACATGGGAAAATCCAAAAGAACATCAGCCAAGACCTCAGAAAGAATGTGTAGACCTCTACAAGTCTGGTTTCATCTTGGAGCAATTTCTTAACGCCTGAAGGCGCAGCCTCATAAATAGCCGCCTCAGGAAGGAGGACGCGTTCTGCTCCTAGACTGAACGTACTTTGGTGCGAAAAGTGCAAAATCAATCCAGCAACAACAGCAAGGACCGTTGTGAGAAGATGCTGGGAGGAAACAGGTACACAAGAGTATATGACCATCCACAGTAAAATTCGTTCTATATCGGACATCAAACCTGAAAAGGTCGCTCGCAAGGACAGAAGGCAACTGCGTCCAACACGCGCCATGACAAGCCAGACTACGGTTTGCAACTGCACTGAGGGGGATACAAGAACTACTTTTTGAGAGAAAATGTCCTCTGTTTCTGATGAAACCAGAATAGAACTGTTGTCGGCATAAATCGACCATGCATTATGTTTGGCACGGAAAGGCGGACACTTGCCAGCGCGAAACACCCATACCAACCGTGAAGCACCAGGGGATGGCACGCATCATGTTTGGGAGGTGCTTTGCTGCCAGGAGGGACTGGTGCAGCATTCACAAAATAGTGCACTCATGGAGGAAGGCGAGAAATTACCAGTGGATATATTAAAGCACACTATCCTCAAGGACACTCAGGTGCAGGAGTTAAGCTTTAGGTCGCAGAAATGGGTTCTTCCAGAATGGACAATGACCCCAATCTACTTTCCAAAGTTTGGCAACAATTGGTTTAAGGATAAAAAGTCCAAGTTAATAATGGAGTGCCCATCCACAAAGCCCTGCACCTCAACCCTTATAGCGAAAATTTGTAGCCACCAGGCCAGAAATGATACACGACGTGTGACGAAGCAAGGAGGCCTAGAACCCTGACTCCAGTTACACCAGCTCTGTCAAAGCGGCAATGGAGCCCAAAATTCACCCAACTTATTCGTGGGAAGTCCTGAGGAGGACTACCGACAACCGTCCCTTCGACCAAGTCAAAACACATTATAAACCCGGCAATGCTACCAAATACTAATTGAGTATATGTAAACTTCTAACCCACTAGGAATGTGACGAAAGAAATAAAAGCTGAAATAAATAATACTCTACTATTATTCTGACATTTCACATTCTTAAAATAAAGTGGTGATCCTAACTGACCTAAGACAGGGAATTTTTACTAGGATTAAATGTCAGGAATTGTGAAAAACTGGGTTTAAATGTATTTGGCTAAGGTCTATGTAAACTTCCGACTTCAACTGTATATGCCGCAGCAGTATGGGTTAGAATTTGGCCCCCTGCTATTTCAGCAACTCTTTAAATCTTTCCTATCTCTCTTATCACATTTTAGGAAAGACCCAGATGCAGACAGTGTTGAAGTAACCGTAGTTTATTACTAGAACAGAGGGCAGGCAAAACGACAGGTCAAGGGCAGGCAGAGGTCAGTAATCCAGATCAGAGTCCAAAAGGTACAGAACGGCAGGCAGTCTCAGGGTCAGGGCAGGAAGACTTAGAGCAGGCAGAATGGTCAAAACCGGGAAAACTAGAAACAGACAGGAGCAAGGGGAAAACCGCTGGTGGGCTTGACGAACAAAATTAACTTGCAACAGACAAACGAACACAGGCATAAATACACAGGGGATAATGAGGGGAGATGGGAGACACCTGGTGGGGGGTGGAGACAAYCACAAAGACAGGTGAAACAGATCAGGGTGTGACATCTCTATCCTATCCAATAAACAAAAATACAAGAGAAGTGGGACTACCCTACTTCTTTAGAAAAATAAAATAACTCGGCTAGGCGAAGTGAACGTCTGTGCCTCGCATATTCCCTTTAAAAAAAAATTTAAGAGAGAAAAAGGCAGCAATATTACTGTTTGTCCCTCGAGACACCGTAGCAACAACATAGCCAGTTTATACTTCCTAAAAAATAGTCTGAATTCATCTAAAATATATCAATAAATCTGTATTACATTTTTTTGCCTAGGATGTCTTAGTCACGCAATTGTACATATAACTAAGATGTTTGGTGGAGTATTTCTCAAGTGAAGAAATGTGCATGAAAACTAGTCACCTTTCGTTGAATGACAACTAACACTTCATTGAAGAATCCTACCGGTAGTTTCACGTCCTACTAGGAGTAGTATGGTTGACCAATCACTGACGAAGGGGAGTAGACTTCGGCTTCCGAACTTCGACTTGCCTCAAGAACCAAAACGTCACTAAATCGTTTTGACTGGGAAGCATGCGACAGGCTTTACTTCTCATGGTCATCGACCATTCTGACGACTGGGTACCACGCTGCCTGGTCCTATCAAATTGAACGGTATAATATCAATGCATTCATTTTCAAGGAGTACATTTTTTACCTAGATCTGAGAAATGGTTTGAAGCTCTGTTTATTCATTTATTGAGCGTCCAACTCAATGTTAGGCCCACTGTTTGCAAATGTGTATGTGTGTGTGTGTGTGTGTAGCAGCAGTTTCCTTTATAATATTTTACCTAACATGAGCACTGCCTTCCCCACTAACATCATTAGATGAGATTGATGGAATCATCTATCCCTCTCCCACCCCTCTGTCCCCATGGCAATGAAAGGGGCAGCTGGAAAGGGAACCTTGCGGGCTCTAGGATGAAATGTCTCCAACGTACAGATCAGCATCCTGCTAATCTTAACCATTAGTGGGGAAAATGCTAAACTGACCCAAAATCAGCATCTGGGGGCAACTTCATCACCTTGTAGTGAAGCAGGCGGTCACTTGTCTGTTCTCATTTTGAAATGTGTCTTCTGCTCTGCTCCGTACCTCCCAGACAACACACACACGTGCACGCACGCATGCACGCACGCACGCCACAGATAGATTGAGTCTAGCCCATTAGCCTTTGGTTTCTATGCAACGGCAGATGTCACTTCAGTATGAAAGTCATTCATCAAACTAAATATCACCTTTCATAAGCCAATACATAGCATCTTCATAAGCATTGCATCAACATTTATACAGTTTGTATTTGAACTTTAAAAACAAGAGGGATTGGGGTTGGATTTTAAATGTGGATAGCAAAGACACAAACAATACAAATCAGTAATGTTGCATGTTACATAATGTGCTCAAAACAATGGCAGAAAACTGTGAGCACACCACATTGTGGGTGCCTACCAACTCTGCCCACTTAAATAACTTCCCTGTACTATAGCGTTTCACCGGTAAATGTTATCATATTGAAGAGTGTGGCCTCTCACCTCCCCATTCCCAGGAACAGAGCTCTGTTGATAATACCTGTTAACCATTAGCATATTAGCATAATGAATTACTTTTGGAGACCATCCATCCCACACGGTGTCAAAGTAACGCACCGGTTAGCGCTTCAAATGGACCCCGTAAGAGCTCTCTCTTGATGAGCCGAGCTAGTGGCGATCACCCTGCTCAGATCAGGGCTGGGGCGTTAGTTTTTTTCTTTTGGACCGCGGAGCGCTTGGCAAATGGATGGAGGAGGAGAGCCAGGTGGGAGTAAGCAAAAACTCCTCTCTCATTCTTCTATCACCAAACAGGGCGGTGTTAAACACTGTTTGTACAATATCCCGGCTGTAACGGGTTGCTGTCAGCAGCCCCCTCTTCCCCCGTGGCAGAGGGGGGGGTGGGAAGGTTCTGGACTGGGAGGGACAGAGGTAATTTCAGGTTTTTTAGGTTACTTTCTACTGTCTATCTTCCTGCCTCCTTATAGACTCCTTACCACAACAATGTGCAACAAAATACATTTTCCAGCACTAGGCTAAGGGCAGAATGTAGCCATACGTTTGTTAAACCAAAAGGGTGCAACGTTACAGCAAGTTCAGATAGAAATGGGTTGTATAAATATAGAACAGATTATCTATTGTTATCTGTCAAGACAAATAGGCAATTGTTCCAGTTATATTCAATACATTTCTTTCTGCAACTGAAAGGAACATTCCATCTGAATGTTTCACTTCAATTAATTCACCACATTGTAAGGCTAAAGGTTAATGAATCAGATCTAGGATCAGGTTCCCCTTGCCCAAATTGAAGCTTAATCATTAGAAGGATAAATGTTAAAATGACCCCAGATCAGTGTCTAGGGGCAACTTCACCCTACACCTAAAAGATACAGGGATGGAAAGGAATCCCTGGGCTTATTATGGGGCCAAATGTTCATGGTTTAGGTCATGGTTTTGGTAGTAGTACAGCGCCATTGTTAGCACCAGGGCTTCCCTGTAGTATTGACTCTGCCATAAATCAACTCTTCACTGGGGTCTAGAGGGGAGCGTCAGGTCCCAGCACCATCAGCATTGTCGGTTCACAGGTCTCGCACTCAGCAGTGGGTCTATATTATTGTGTGGGCAACAGCTAGAGAGAGTCCTCAATTTGCTTTGAAGTATTTTAACTATAATAACATAGAAACACAAAACCAGATTGTAATGATGGGGCGGTGAGTCGGAAGCAGTTGGAACGGTTCAATGACACAACAAACCCCCACTAACATACGGCAGTACGCCGATACACAAGAACAATACCACCTGGTGAGTGAACATGGGAGAGTGACATATAAAGGGGAGGAAATGATGAAGGTAATGGAGTCCCGGTGTGAATCATATGCACAGGTGCGCGTAATGATGAATGCCAGGTGTGCGTAATGATGAATCCCAGGACCGGCGGTTAGTACTCTGACGACGTCTTACGCCGGACGGGAGGAGCAGGAGCAGACGTGACAAAGATCTTAATTCCTATACGGGATTCAAACCCTAGGACGGGATTCAATCAAAGGTGCGTTGATGACAAGCGCATTGCACTGTCGGCGATAAGCATTTTAAAGCCAATTTCCCTAAAGTTCGTGGGGATTGCATATGTACAATGCACTCGAGCCCACTAAAGTACCCTGAGGAAAACCATTGAGGAAATAATTTCCATGTAATGGGTGAAAAGATAAACAAATGCCACAATGTTGTTGTTTACTCTGAAATTTAAAAAAATTACTAGGGAAAATCTCTAGCTATCTCAGATTGTTTTCCTGGTTTTCCCAGATGCTCCTTTTGGTAACTCAAATCTCTTCCTAGGCCCTTGGCCCCAAAACCATACTCTGGTGTTGATGTTATTTAATTCATTATTGGATTTGGGACCCCTGTCCTTAGAAATCGCCCTCCCCCTACGCGCACACACACAAACACAAGCAAGAAAGCACGTTTATATACTAAATCAGACACACACACACGCAAGAAAGCACATTTACACACATCCACATGAAAGAAAGCAGGTTCACACACAAACACAACACCCCTTGAGGCTCAGCTGTGCGATGCTCCCTTCGTCAACAGAACTTTACTAAAAGTGCACAACATTCATAGGAATAATCAGATCCAACTGGCCCACATTTACCAAACAGACTTCTCCCCCTCTACACCTTCCCCTTATCCCACTCCACCTCTCAAGCCTAGACACTCTACCGCTCTAGTCTGCCTGGGCACTGACGCCATGGCAACACACACACAGGTGCTTACTTGAGCACCCTTTGGGGTCAAAAGACAGACTGTTGTTTTGCATTGGATGTGTCTCAATGCACCGAATCCAGCTATTTCGCACTTCCGCATCTGCGGCGAAAGGTGACAGAGCTAGAGCGGTGTTTGTCAGACAATGAGATATCCAGAAAATCGGTCTTCTCACAAATTGTCTATAGCGTCAGAACGGTTTGGCCTACAGACTAATATGTGGAAAGGTGAGACTCGCACGAACACGTACATGTTGGTTGTTGTACTCAAAGGATGCCCACAGGCCTCACAAAACTCATCTGAAGGTCCCCCGGTACCAGTTGAAAAAAATGAATGGAAGTGTAGACTGTTTAGTGCAAAAAATAAGGGCTTTCCTGATCTTTGTTATATCTCTCAGATATAGGATCATTACTTCAGAACAAACTTCCTTTTGATTTTTTGGGGGGGACCATCTGTTCAATGTAGTGAATCTGTTGTTCACTGCGTTTGTATGGCCTAATAGCGTTAAGGCCAAAACAATTGTTTCATCAAATAATGTTTGGATTTTTTTTGATACTTCAAGGGGTCTTAGTATTCAAAATCAAATAGCAACATTTTAAAACAATTATATCACATTAGTCAACATGTTTGTGTGTGCATCAATTCATGCTCTTTTGACACTATAGCTGTCACGCCCTGATCTGTTTCACCTGTCTTTGTGATTGTCTCCACCCACCTCCAGGTGTCACCTGTTTTCCTCATTAGTCTCTAGGTACTTATTCCTGTGTTCCCTGCTTGTCTGTTGCCAGCTCGTCTTGTTTGTCTAGTCAACCAGCATTTTCCCCCGTTCTCCTGCGATTGCCTTCTCTCCGGTTGTGACCTTTGCCTGTCTGGTCTCTGAACCCGCCTGCCTGACCATTCTGCCTGCCCTGACCTCGAGCCTATCTGCCACTCTGTACCTTCGGGACTCTGACCTGGTTTTGACCTTTTGCCTGTCCACGACCATTCTCTTGCCTACCCCTTGGATTATAATAAATATCAGAGACTCAAACCATCTGCCTCCTGTGTCTGCACCTGGGTCTCGCCTTGTGCCCTTATAATAGCACTGACACTATACCACTGCTTTTTCACATAATTGTCAAAATTTACAAAGGTGATGTCTTCATAAAAACCCTCAGAACCCTATTAGTTGTCCTGGGTCTGACTTTCTGTATGCAGATTCTTAACAAGCACCATTCAAATCCTCTCTCTATAGATCTCTCACACACACAGGTTTGGATGTTACTGGAGTATTGTGGTAGCTACTATATAAACAGCTGTGTTTGATAAAGGAGTGATATTTGAATGACAGCACAACCACGCTATATGTGTTCAACATGATGACAAAATCAAAACCTCAATATTCAACTATCCAGCTAACAATTCTAGGGAGAGAGAGAATGTTTTTGGAATATTGCCCATAATGTTCCCCTAATGTTTGAGTGTCTAGTTTGCCGTTAGAAAATTCCCCTATCTATGTTAGAAAAACCTTCTGAGAACCTTTTTAGCATGTTCTGGTGATAAAGTTAAGAGAATATTCCTTAATGTCAAATAGAASTTAGCTAGAACATAGTTACAATGTTCTCAGAATACACAACAATGTTCTAGATGTGTTTTATGGGACGTTGCAAGAACATTGTGTCCAGTTTTACGAGGGTTAGAAGAATATTCCATCAACGTCCCACCAAATATACACAGGACATGGTTGCTCTCACAATTYAAGATAATGTTCTAAACACGTTTCATGAGAATGTTGCAAGAAAGTGGATTCACCCTATCGCTTACACCTACTGTATCAAGTTGTTTCAGATCTACACAAGTGCCTAGGGAGGAGGGATTAGGGTTTCTTCTGGATAGGGCCTACAAGCACATGCCCTAGAGATATCCCTTATTAGGACAGTGKTTAGGGTGTTTGTCATTGGTGCTGGTGGCCTGGGTTTGAGACCTGCTAGGGGAGTTACTTGTTAGATTCTAAAAAGAGTAAAACTGACAGATGACTAGGAAAAGCTCAAACAAAGTTCACCCACTGGGTCAAACAGCTGTAAAGACAAAAACATGTTTACACAAGTACATATATTTATACCCTCTACTGGGCGGAGTCAAATCCTTACAAATCTAGACAGCCAATACATCTCTGTTGCTAGGTAGGAAATGCAAATAATACAATCTGATTAGGAATTTGAGCATGGTACTTTCAAAAGTTAGGCCTACCTTTCTGCCTACCAACGTAGAAAAGGTTAAGCTTTAACTGATTGMTACTCTAGCCAGATGTGATACAGCCTGGATTTGAACCAGGGACTGTAGTGACACCTCTTGCACTGAGCTGCAATGCCTTAGACCGCTGCGCCACTCGGGAGCGAGTAGGCTAACCCGCACGCAAGGGCTAATCAAAATGTATTTTCGGAAGCACAGCCATTGGTTAGCCAGCRCACAAGAACGTTTTTGATCAGCAAGTGCAGAGCWAGCCAGAGCTCAGGGTTGGAATATCCATTGCAGTGTGTAGTGCAGCCCAGTTATATTTACACCATCTGTTATGGGATTTTTATGAATAATGACTAAATTATGTATACATTTGACTTAGAATTATAACTAAACAGAATACTACTATGTTACTGTATGGATGTATGAATCTTATTATAATCATAATGCTGAATATAATGTGTGTAATTTTAATCAAGAATTAAAAYAAGGACTGTCTGTTCCTTGTTAGAAACGAATGGAGTTATCATCAGACAGGCTGGAATGCTGTGTTCATAACAGGACATTCTGTCTCTACCCAGGGARGGGAGAGACCTTGGGCTGGTYRTAGATTGTTTAACAGGTGGCAGACMATGTTAGAAGGCTTGTGAAACTGTATTACCATTGTATCCGAGAGGAGGAAGGACATTTTAAAACCTATGACGTCATTATTATTATATAACCTGATGTAAATTGTACTATGATCAGTACTCTCGAGAATAAACGCTATTGATTGATTGATTTTGAGACTGGTTTCTGTCCATTTTATGCAAATAMGTATCTTACAAATTCTTATGAATGGGCAGATAGGAACATATAGGAATGAAATTCCTTTAACAATTTGGTCCTTCGAGCTAGATCTCAAGACCTGCCTCTGTCGTTCCAAGGAACTGCTGAAAACCGTGCACGGGCGGATCCAGGATCCGTAAGACAAAGACCTGACCTCTGACTTGAGGGTTTATTTCAGGCCAGTGGTGAACTGGTACACGACAGAGGTGGTGACGAGATTCAACGAACATTGCTTTTCCCAGTCGCCGACAAGGTCAGTAGCCTATATTCTCGATTCTGGGGGGAATGATTTAAGTTATCCTTGATTTGAYGTTCTAAAATGTTTAGAATTTATCAATAATAGGAGCTTTGCTATTCCAAACAGATCCAATGGGTTTTGTATGACCAATATACATATATCGATAACGGGGCAGGTCCGAAATGACCTGAGGTAAGGTGCACTACCATAAATAAAATTACCTTAATAGATCCGGGTGCCTTGGTGGCCAGAGGGGTTATTAAGATGGGATACTAAAATAGGTGTTGATAGATAGTGCGGTCGTGTTGTACGAATAGGACAGCTATTAATTCAAAAGACATACCTAAATATAGTCCTAACCTAAGTAGTCTATCTGTATATGGGAAATAGTCTGACTATGAAACGTAGCGGTAGATATATTAAAATAGGTGAGGATATAAACTAGGCTTTGTGAGAAAGAAAGGCAATTCTAGGCGAACGAGATAACTGCACTTATTCAATACTGAAAGAAGTGTCCAAAAAGGAGAAGAAGGAACCTAATCTAGAGGAGGGGGATAAAAGCCAAATCTATAGACAGAAGGTTCCAGGGGGAGGGAAACCTAATGTAGCGGAGTGTGATACGAGATATTGGTGTACTTTAAAAATCCTCCGACACTATGTTTAGCTGAGGCGAGGAAGAGAGCARAGGGAGAAAATAAAAAATAAGTAGGTTGCCAGGAACAGAAAACGAGGATTCCCACGGCTCCTCGGGAGGCTCCCCATAAGCCTAAATTGTATCCCTCTCTGGCCGATCGGGCGTGGAGAGATAATCCTGATGATGAAATAGTGGTGGTGAGGAGACGGCAGCAGGTGCTGCCCGCACAACCACCACCCCCATATGTGGAGCCTGCTGGAGCCGAGGGAGGGATAATAGAGGTAGAGAAAGGRAGAAAGTCGASAAAAGTGGATAGAGACGGTCAGAAGAAAGGGGGAGATAGATGCTTTAACTGTAAARAAACTGGTCATTTTGCTAGAGATTGTGAGGCTCCGTGTAAATACTGCAATAAAATAGGCCACAATCACCGAGACTGTAAACAGAGAGAACAGGTTGAGTCAAAACATCCGACCGTAACTATCGGGGTAATTCTGGACAGGCATGAAGGAGACCTTAAGGGGAAAGGACCTAAGAGAGAAGGGAAAAATTGGACAGGATCAGACAATACCATATGTTTCAATTGCAAGGAGACAGGACATTTAGCCCGGGAGTGTAATGCTCCCTGCAAAYATTGTGACCGAGTAGGACCCAACCACCGAAATCGTAATTCAACTAAGGGGAAAGTCAGACGCGACAATCGGGAGAAAAAGAGAGAGGCAGAGGCAACGAGAGCGCGATTAATGAGAATCTTCGCTGGGGAAACGCTTGGATCTTTAAATTAGGGCTATTTTCTGGGAATTGTATCGGTGCCGGAGTTTACGACTACAGACAATTATAATAATAGGGTTATTTGCTCCTCCTTCTCTTAAATACACTGTTGGTCCAGGGGTAGATTTTTTGCCTACAATGCGGGAGATTTGGGTTCGTATCTCAGCCTTGGCACCGAGAGACTAAAATTCATTCTGATTGTAATTCAAACACTGATATGTTTTGCCCGGAAAGATACGGTTGTTAGTGTTTGTTTAAGATATAAACGGAATTTTTTAATAGCTTGTTTAGGTTAAATTGAAAGACTAATTCCTTCCAAAATAATAGCGGGGCGATTTCGATGGAAGGTGTTGTGTTGCCTAAATGATCTGCTGGAATAATGTATTGAGATGGGAGTCGTATTTGAATTCTAAATAATGATGAAGAGACAATTACGATAGAGTTGTGCCCATCGAAATGTTCTTATAAATTTAGCGAAATATATGGTACGTTTACATTTTGGAGTAGAGAAAGTTGAAAAGTTGGTTTTACTCTTACGATAGAATTAAAGCAGAACTCAGTTGGAGTAGGGGGTATGTTTTTGCCTAGAGGCAGGAATAAGAGAGTTAGTTGCGGTGTTGGCTACTAATTTTCAGGGTAAGTTGCCAGAGGCAGGTTGATTTGTTGTGTAATAACGTAAAACTGCRTCATTACGTTGGATACACAATAACGTTACTCAAATTGATTTGACCGTTGTTCAGGTACACTCTTTTCTGTACTTCTGGCAGTATAATTTTGATTGAGAGATGTTGAATGATGTTGTCAATTCTATTCAAGATCCAACATTTGTGATAAATTGGGTTTGGTTTATCGTACTACTGCTGTTGCAGTTAGCCAACAATGATTTGCAATTCGTTGAAAGTGGCTGCGGCCTGGGCACGAGCTGAGCGCTTGTTGCTGACATCACTCACAATGCACTTTTGCAGCCAGGCAATGATGTTGTAACTGAGGGTGGGACAGAGAAAATGGTTTGTGTCATTTAGAGGGAAAATGCGTGCATTATAGCTTTGAGCCACTTTTCAGAAGTTGTTAAAAGTTCCAAATACAATTTTAAAAGTAGCTGAATATCRTCAGGGTAGTYTAAAAAGATGCTAAAACTARCAACRAAATTGCTAGGTGGCCATCACTGATTGGTGGCGCTCMCTGGGCTATATTTGGCTATAAGAGAGRGAGGTCWGAATAGTTGAATCGTAAAAGTTWGTKATAGCTCTTTATTGATTTTTAGTTCGAATGTCTAGGTAACACCAGTGAAATTTAACAGAAAGTTAAGGTATACTAACATGCCGGTGGAGCTGATTTAATGTTAAAGGGACAGTGCACGTTTATCACACTGTGTGTGTGTCTAATGGCAGGGTATTCCTATCAACCATTAAGGAAATGTAAAACTAATGATTTGAGGGTGTACAATATACTTATTATAATTACTAGGTTTTGTTTGTAGTAAACATTGGGTTTGAGGGGATTTCCATGTTTACCAGAGACAAGATATCTTAAAGGGGTACACTCACATATGGAATATTAGGAGTTTTATTTTCCGAGTTTGAATTAAATACGTGAATTGTTTAGATAAAGAGTTCTTTAATATGTCTCATATAGTWCGTAACACGACTGTAAAAGGGTGGTATGACTCTTGACCTCTATCACGGCTTTTTCCTTTGTGGTCTGATYAGCCTCAGGGGAGGGCCATTTGGATAATGATTTTAGGTCATTTGTGATACTGATTTTAAGGTAAATTGAATAACTGATAATTATTTACGAGTTTATAGTTCCTTGCCATAGTTGTAAATTGATCAATGAGAAGAAAGAAAGGGCATAGCCTTGGACTAAGGGCAGACTTTCTTGAGTCTCTCTTCCGATGGCCATAAGGGTACCATAAGTTCTCTTTGTGGAGGGTTCCAGAGTAGTAACTGTGATCTGGTCATGTTATTYGAAACTGTTGTTTTATCTCTTGACYGGTAGTAGTATTTTTTATATATATATATATGACACTCCGGGAGAATATTGGGTTAGAAGAATCCCCGGCAGTGGAGGGACTCAAGACCCCGTATAGTCAACAATTAAAAATTGCTTTCCTCAGTGGAATGCGTMCCGAGATAAGCCGTACCATTACACAGAACTTAGTAGGGTGGGGGCGAGCAGAGGTGAGGAGAGATTTCATTAGTACAGAAAGCATATGATATGGTTAGCATTCGTTTTGGCCTCATTCGATCATTAGAAGATTTTTATTTAAATAGTATAAAGTGGACRGGGATATATGACATCTGTGGTGATTCAGGATTATTGATAGGATCGAGATAACCTTAATTAACCTATGTAAGGACTTTAGAAGTTGCCACCATARACATGTTTTTTAATCCATGAGTTCAGATAAAGCCAAACAGTGAGACACTTAGTTAATGTTTGGAAACAACACATAGTTGTTACTGACTGTTATGAGACAGAGCTGCAGACAGATAGGGGAAAAGGCAGACAGAGGGGCCCTCCCCGCACTGCTGAGACCTTGAAGGTAGCATTGACTAGGGCCTGTGAAATAAGAAAGGARAGAAAGGTTACTGTCTACATAGACAAGCACATATACATAGACAAGCACAGATAACTCTTAAAGTAGATAAGACACTTAACAGAGAATTGTTAGATTTGCGGCAGTATTGATACAAGGGCGGTGCCATGTATCAAAGGGGGGATGGAATAGGGCACTTTGTGGCCTATCAGATACTAATAATATTTTTTTTTTTTTTTATATATACAGTATATAGCGTTCCCAACTTACTTGGCGGACACGAGTATGGTAACTAAAATATTAGGTCAAGATATTCTTCCTAGAGTTGGGTTACTAGGATAATAATGGATGACATTCTAGCTAATCAGATAGAACAGATAGAATGACAGAGGTTCTAGCAGAACACATTAGAAGACTGTTTATTAACCAAACCTGTATGTCCAAGATTTTATGCTCTACAGGAGAACTACAGAAGGAGATTACCCACAAGATTGGGCCAGGGGACTGGGTCTGGGTCCAATCACTAAAGAAAAAGGACTGGAAGCAGCCACGGTGGGAGGGGCCATACCAAGCACTCCTGGTGACTGCATTCGCAGTGAGAATAGCTGAAAGAACTACCTGGGTTCATATCACACATTGCAAGAGGGTAAGACACACTGACACTGCCGAACCATCACAGAGTTAAGRAGAAGAACCGTAGCTAATAGAGCTCGGGGGTTAACTCTCTAACGAAGATTTCCCTGACCCCGCCCTCATCACTGTGTACGTTCATAGAAGTGGAAGTATGGTCTGGCCTCTAACTGCTGATATATATTTTCCGGGAAAGGGTGGGGCTTTACAGGGGTGCTGGTTGGTCTGAGCTGTCTTATTGTGGGAGCCATATTCCTAATACACCACGCCCCACCTGAGTATGCAGAAGGTGGTAACTTGACCCATGGTTTCGATGATGAGAATTTTGTATTAACCAAGCATAAGAGATCCCTTGATCTGGATAGACAGGARGTTAGAGTGGAGGTTGGGAAGGATGTCTCAATGGAGTTTTATGTAGACCAAATGGGGTCTCTGACTCCTTGGCAGTCTAGGACTATGAGCCATTATGGAATATATCTGTGTAGGTCCCCGTGTAGTTCATGGACACAGGTCATAGCTCACACACGGAGAGAGAGGGCTACATAAATCCATACACCCAGTATGGAAGGAGGTGGAGTATAGTGAAGGTGAGGGTTTTTGACCGCAATCCARAGAGAGAGTGTTTGGTATACTCTGTGTAGACCACCAAGTCGGTATCTAGATAATGTATATGATATGAACGGAGTTGTATTTTCTGGGTGATCTAAATATTTACTGGCTTTCATCAAGCTTCCCACAAAAAGCTTCAAACTGTAACCAGTGCATGTAATCTGGTTCAGGTTATCAGTCAACCTACAATGGTATTTATAAACAGCACAGGAATGAAATCAAATCAAATACATGTATTGATCACATCTTTACTAATGCTGCAGAAATCGGCATTAAAAAAGTATCCACATCCATTGGATGTAGTGATCATATACTAGCCATATCTAGGAAAATAAAGTTCCAAGGCTGGGCCTAATATAGTGTATGAGGGTTTACAAGAGGTTTTGCAGTGRWTCCTATGTTGAAGATGTAAAAAAGATTTGCTGCTCTGTGGTGTGTAATGATGAATGCTGCTCTTGGTACATTTATGAGATTGCTTATTCCAGTTACTAATAAGCATGCACCCATTAAGAAAATGACTGAAACTGTTCAATCTCTGTGGATTTATTAGGAATGGAAAAATTGTATGGTTGAGAGGAATGAGGCAAAATAAATAGCAAATAAGTCTGGCTTCACAGCCGATTGGCAAATGTACTGTAAATTGAGAAATCATGTCACTAAACTTAACAAARAGAATAARAAWCTATACTATGAAACAAAGATAAATGATATAAAAAGCTTTGGAGCAACTTACATTTTGGGCAGGGGAAAAGATTATTGTCTATCAACAATGACAAGCCAACTGGGTCTGACAACTTGGATGGAAAATGACTGAGKATGATAGCGGACTACAGTGCCYTCAGAAAGTATTGACACCCCTTGACTTTTTCCACATTTTGTTGTGTTAYAGCGTGAATGTAAAAAGGATCATTTAGAGATTTTTTTTGTCACTGGCCTACACACAATATCCAAAGTTTTTACAAATACATTTGAAATGAAAAGCTAACATGTCTTGAGTCAATAAGTATTCAACCCCTTTGTTATGGCAAGCCTAAAAAAGTTCAGGAGTAAAAGATGTGCTTATCTCTATACCCCACGCATACATGTAATTGTAAGGTCCCTCAGTCAAGCAGTGAATTTGAAACACAGATTCAACCACAAAGACTAGGGATGTTTTCCAATGCCTTGCAAAGAAGGGTAGATCGGTAGATCGGTGAATATCCCTTTAAGCATGGTGAAGTTATTAATTACACTTGGGATGGTGTATCAACACACCCAGTCACAACAAAGATACAGGTGTCCTTCCTAACTCAGGTGCCGGAAGGGAAGGATGATGATGCCAATGGTGACTTTAAAACAGTTAGAGAGTTTAATGGCTGTGATAAGAAAACTGAGAATGGATCAACAACATTATACTTACTCAACAATACTAACCTAATTGACAGAGTGAAAAGAAGGAAGCCTATACAGAATACACATTTTCCAAAACATGCATCCTGTTTGCAACAAGGCACTAAAGTAATACTGCAACAAATGTGGCAAAGCAATTMACTTTTTGTCCTGAATAAAAATGTTGGGCAAATCCACTCTCCATATGTTCAAGCATAGTTGTTGATTCATTATGTTATGGGTATGCTTGTAAATCATTAAGAACTGTTTTTTAAGGATAAAAAACGGAATGGATAAGCACAGGCAAAATCCTAAAGGAAAACCTGGTTCAGTCTGCTTTCCACCAGACACTAGGAGATTAATTCACATTTCAGCAGGACAATAACCTAAAACAAAAGGCCAAATATACTTGAGTTGTTTACCAAGAAGACAGTGAATGTTCCCGAGTGGCCGAGTAACAGTTTTGACTTAAATCTACTTGACAATCTATGGCAAGACCTGAAAATGGTTCTCTAGCAATGATCAACAACCATTTTGACAGAGCTTGAAGAAGTTTGAAGCGGATAATTGGCAAATTTTGCACAATCCAGGTGTGGAAAGCTTACCCAGAAAGCTGTAATTGCTGCCCAAGTATTGTCTCAAGGGTGTGAATACTTAAATTAGGTATTTCTGTATTTCATTTAATATATTTGCAAACATTAAAAAAATACATGTTTTCACTTTGTCATTCTGGGGTTTTGTGTGTAGAGGGGTCTGAAAAAAATTCATCCATTTTGAATTCAGGCTGTAACGCAACAAAATGTGGAATAAATCAAGGGGTATGAACACTGTGCTCTTACAGATGACTGTAAGAGCACAGCGCAGAATGCTCAGAGGTCAAGAAGAATCCTAGTGTCAGCTAAAGACTTACAGAAGTCTCTGGAACATGTTAACATCTCTGACAAGTCTACAATATGTTAAACACTAAACAAGAATGGTGTTCATGGAAGGACACCATGGAAGAAGCCACTGCTGTCCAAAAAAAACATTGTTGCACGTCTGAAGTTTGCAAAAGTGCACCTAGATTTTCCACAGCGCTACTGGCAAAATATTCTGTGGACATATGAAACTACAGTTGAATTGTTTGAAAGGAACACACAACACTATGTGTGGAGAAAAAAAGGCACAGCAAACCAACATCAAAAACGTATCCCAACTGTAAAATATGGTGGAGGGAGCATCATGGTTTGGGGCTGCTTTGCTGCCTCAGGACCTGSACAGCTTGTTATCATCGACAGAAAAACGAATTCCCRAGTTTATCAAGACAACATTTTGCAGGAGAATGTAAGGCTATCTGTCTGCCAATTGAAGCTCAACAGAAGTTGGGTGATGCAACAGGACAATGACCCAAACACAGAAGTAAATCACCAACAGAATGGCTTCAACAGAAKAAAATATGCCTTCTGGAGTGGCCCAGTCAGAGTCCTGASCTCAACCCAATTGCGATGCTGTGGCATGGCCTTAATAGAGCAGTTCACAYCAGACATCCCAAGAATATTGCTGAACTTAAACAGTTTTGTAAAGAGGAATGGTCCAAAATTCTTCCTGACCATTGTGCAGGTCTGATTCAAAACTACAGAACACGTTTGGTTGAGGTTATTGTTGCCAAAGGAGGGTCAACCAGTTATTAAATCCAAGGATTCACATACCTTTTCCACCCTGCACTGTGAATGTTTACCCTGTTTACCCAGTGTGTTCAATAAAGACATGAAAATGTATAATTGTGTTATTAGTTTAAACAGACTGTGTTTGTCTATTGTTGTGATGAAGATCAAATCAAATTTTATGACCAATTTATGCAGAAATTCAGGTAATTCCAAAGGGTTCACATACTGTTCTAACCACTCTGGATTACAGACAAATTATGATGTGTGTACTATATTACGTATCGATTCACAAAAAAAAATACTTTTACATTACTGTTCAGTTTACCAATAAAATGGTCTGACGGTGATGTAGACATACTCGATAAGATCTTGCTACCATGGAAAGGAAAATACCTGTTTATTTGTTGAAGAATCACCCTGATTAACTCTTTAGTCATATCCCAGTTTAACTATTTGCTTATTGACTTGCCTACACCTAGCGACTTCTTTTTTAATTTATATGAGCAAAAGAGATTCCATTTCATTTGGAACGACAAGATAGACAATATTAAACGGCCTATTTAATTCATTAATTCGGAGGGCAGAAATGACTCAATATTAAAGCATTAGACCTCTCACTAAAGGCTTCAGTCATACAAAAGTTATAGTTAAATCTGAACTGGTTTTCCAGCTGATTTAGTAAGAATTTCTCACCCCAAGACTGGCCCTTTTCCCTTTATTCAGATTATAACCTCTCACTTTTAGTTATTTCTGTCACGCTGGTTAAAAGATGGATTGGATCAAGGTGCAGCGTGGTAGGCGTACATTTTACTTTTATTTTAAATGACACCAAAAAACAACAAAATACAAAAACGAACGTAAAGCTACATGCAGTGCAGAAAGCAACTACACACAAACAAGATCCCACAATCTAAGGTGGGAGAAAGGACTGCCTAAGTATGATCCCCAATCAGAGACAACGATAAACAGCTGCCTCTGATTGGGAACCATACTAGGCCAACAAAGAAATAGAAACATAGATTTGCCCACCCAAGTCACACCCTGACCTAACCAAATAGAGAATAAAAAAGTCTCTCTAAGGTTAGGGCGTGACAATTTGAAAATGAAAAAATTGCTTTTAAAAAAACAAGCCATAGAAAGTTGTAATCTCAGTTTAATCAGAAAAGACAGAACAAATAATATTATGGTTAAACTCAATAAAACTAATTGATAAAAAAAAAACATTATTTTAAAGAAAAGGTATAATCTTTGTAAGTCATATCATGAACAGGAGTTGTCACACATGCAGCTAACAAAAATATATGGAAATGCCTGCTTTACCCAAAATTACACAATCAACAAATTGCAGCATTACCGCAAAAATGGAAGAGAAAAGTGGAAGGGGGAAAAAGTAAGGAACTAGTCTATCGTCCCTGCATTAAAGACCAAAATTGGTCAAATAAAATTGTGATAAATGAAACTGGTATACTTTTTTATTTAAGGACCAAAATTTTTATAGCTGTGCCATATAGATTGCAAAATAGTTGGGAAGAGATTTTTTACCAATTCCATGGCACATGGTCTATGAACTGATAAGCAGAACGATGCCGGATTTTAAAATAAATAAATAAATAAAATGATTATACAAAATTCTTGCAACCAATAGAATGTWATATATTAGTAGTACCAGTCAAAAGTTTGGACACACCTACTCATTCAAGGGTTTTCTGTTTTTCTACACTGTAGTACATACTGTACTATACTATAGTGAAGACATCAAAACCAAGAAATAGCACGTAGTAAACCAAAAAGTGTTAAACAAATCAAAATATATTTTATATTTGAGATTCTTCAAAGTAACCACTCTTTGCCTTGCTGACAGTCCCAGCACTCTTTGCCTTGATGCCCTGGCTGTGTGTTTCGGGTCGTTGTCATGCTGGAAGACCCAGCCACGACCCATCTTCAATGCTCTTACTGAGGGAAGGAGGTTGTTGGCCAAGATCTCGCGATACATGGCCCCATCCATCCTCCCCTCAATACAGTGCAGTCGTCCTGTCCCCTTTGCAGAAAAGCATCCCCAAAGAATGATGTTTCCACCTCCATGCTTCACGGTTGGGATTGGTGCTTCTTGGGGTTGTACTTATCCTTCTCTTCCTCCAAACACGGCGAGTGAGTTTAGACCAAAAAGCTCTATTTTTGTCTCATCAGACCACATGACCTTCTCCCATTCCTCCTCTGGATCATCCAGATGGTCATTGGCAAACTTCAGACGGGCCTGGACATGCGCTGGCTTGAGCAGGGGGACCTTGCGTGCGCTGCAGGATTTTAATCCATGACGGCGTAGTGTGTTACTAATGGTTTCTTTGAGACTGTGGCCAGCTCTCTTCAGGCCATACCAGGTCCTGCCGTGTAGTTCTGGGCTGATCCCTCACTTCCTCATGATCATTGATGCCCACGAGGTGAGATCTTGCATGGAGCCCCAGACCGAGGGTGATTGACCGTCATCTTGAACTTCTTCCATTTTCTAATAATTGCGCCAACAGTTGTTGCCTTCTCACCAAGCTGCTTGCCTATTGTAGCCCATCCCAGCCTTGTGCAGGTCTACAATTTATCCCTGATGTCCTTACACAGCTCCCTGTCTTGGCCATTGTGGAGAGGTTGGAGTCTGTTTGATTGAGTGTGGACAGGTGTCTTTTATACAGGTAACGGATTCAAACAGGTGCAGTTAATACAGGTAATGAGTGGAGAACAGGAGGGCTTCTTAAAGAAAAACTAACAGGTCTGTGAGAGCCGAAATCTTACTGGTTGTAGGTGATCAAATACTTATGTCATGCAATGAAATGCAAATTAATTACAATGTGATTTTTTTGATTTTTGTTTTAGATTCCATCTCTCACAGTTGAAGTGTACCTATGATAAAATTACAGACCTCTACATGCTTTGTAAGTAGGAAAACCTGCAAAATCGGCAGTGATCAAATACTTGTTCTTGTCACGCCCTGGCCTTAGTATTCTTTGTTTTCTTAATTATTTTAGTTAGGTCAGGGTGTGACATGGGGAATGTATGTGTTTTTTGTAGTGTCTAGTGGTTGTAAGTTTAGGGGTTTATTAGAGTAGTTGGGTTATGTTTAGTATAGTAGTCTAGCTGTGTCTATGGTTGAGTTAGGTATCTAGAAAGTCTATGGTTGCCGAATTTGGTCTCAATTAGAGACAGCTGGTTATTGTTGTCTCTGATTGGGAGCCATATTTAAGGCAACCATAGGCTTTAGCTGTTTGTGGGGAATTGTCTATGTCAAAGTGTTTTGTGTCAGCACTGATTTTGTATAGCTTCACGGTCGTCTGTTTCTGTTTGTTTTGTTTTTTTCCTTCTTTAAAATAAAAGAAGATGTACTTTCCACGCGCTGCGCCTTGGTCCTCTCTCAGTCCCGTTGACGATCGTGACAGAATTCCCCACCAAACAAGGATCTAGCAGCGTGATCAGTGGCAACAAGACCACTTACACAGATTTCTGGACATGGGAGACGAATTGGATGGTAAGGGACCTTGGGCACAACCGGGAGAATACGCCTCCCTCGTGAAGAGCTGGAGAGCAGCGAAAGCCGAGAGGAGGCGATATGAGGAGGCAGCACGGAGCAAGGCTGGAAGCCCGCAAGTACAACCCAAACATTTCTTGGGGGGGGCTTAGAGGTAGTGGCCGAGGCAGGTAGGAGACCTGCGCCCACTTCCCAGGCTAACCGTGGAGACGGGAGTACGGGCGGACACCGTGTTACGCAGTAGAGCGCACGGTGTCTCCTGTACGTGTTCATAGCCCGGTGCGGGTTATTCCACCTCCCCGCACTGGTAGGGCTAGATTGGGGCATTGAGCCAGGTGCCATGAAGCCGGCTCAACGCGTTCTGGTCTCCAGTGCGTCTCCTCGGGCCGGCTACATGGCACCAGCCTTACGTATGGTGTCCCCGGTTCGCCTACATAGCCCGGTGCGGGTTATTCCACCTCCCCGCACTGGGCGGCGCGACGGGGACCATTCAACCAGGTAAGGTTGGGCAGGCTCAATGCTCAAGGGAGCCAGTACGCCTGCACGGTCCGGTATTTCCGGCGCTACCTCCCCGCCTCAGTCCAGTTCACCAGTGCCTACACCACGTAACAGGCTTCCAGTGTGTCTCCAGAGCCCTGTTCCTCCTCCACGCACTCGTCCTATGGTGCGTGTCTCCAGCCGGTACCACCAATTCCGGCACCACGCACTAAGCGCTCCTGTGCGTCTCCAGAGTCCTGTGCATCCTGTTGCTGCTCCCCGCACTAGCCCTGAGATGCGTGTCCCCAGCCCGGTACCACCAGTTCCGGCACCACGCACTAGGCCTAATGTGCGTCCCCAGGGTCCAGTATGCCCTGTTCCTTCTCCCCGCACTAGCCTGAAGGTGCGTGTCATTAGCCCGGTGCCTCCAGTTCCGGCACCACGCACCAGGCCTATAGTGCGCCTCATCCGGCCAGAGCATCCGTCTCCCAGCGCCATCTGACCATCCGTCTCCCCAGCGCCATCTGAGCCATCCGTCTCCCCAGCGCCGTCTGAGCCATCCGTCTCCCCAGCGCCGTCTGGCCATCCGTCTGCCCCGAGCCATTAGAGCCGCCCGTCTGTCCCGAGCCGTCAGAGCCGTTAGTCAGTCAGGAGCCGCTAGAGCCATTCGTCAGTCAGGATCTGCCAGAGCCCCAACCAGACAGGATCTGCCAAGCCGCCAACCAGACAGGATCTGCCAGAGCCGCCAACCAGACAGGATCTGCCAGAGCCGCCAACCAGACAGGATCTGCCAGAGCCGCCAACCAGACAGGATCTGCCAGAGCCTCAGCCAGACAGGATCTGCCAGAGCCGTCAGCCAGCCAGGATCTGCCAGAGCCGTCAGCCAGCCATGAGCGGCCAGATCCGTCAGCCAGCCATGAGCAGCCAGATCCGTCAGCCAGCCATGAGCAGCCAGATCCGTCAGCCAGCATGAGCAGCCAGATCCGTCAGCAGCCATGAGCAGCACTCAGCCACCATGAGCAGCCAGATCCGTCAGCCAGCCATGAGCAGCCAGATCCCGTCAGCCAGCCATGAGCAGCCCAGATCCGTCAGCCAGCCATGAGCCGTACAGCCAGGATCCGCCAGAGCCTCCACCCAGGATCCGTTCCTCAGTCCGGAGCTGCCCCTTATCCTGGGCTGCCCCTTATCCTGGTCTGCCCCTATCCTGGTGCTGCCCCTTATCCTGGTGCTGCCCCTTATCCTGGTGCTGCCCCTTATCCTGGTGCTGCCCCTTATCCTGTGCTGCCCCTTATCCTGGTGCTGCCCTTAGTCGTGCGCCCCTTAGTCCGGTGCTGCCCCTTAGTCCGGTGCTGCCCTAGTCCGTGCTCCCCTTAGTCCGGTGCTGCCCCTTAATCCAGTGGGGTTAATGTGGAGGGTGCCATTTGGAGGAGGCTACGCAAGCGGGTAGTGACTATGGTGGGGTGGGGACCACGACCAGTGCCGGAGCCGCGCCGTGGACGACGCCCACCCAGACCCTCCCCTAGACTATGTGCTGGTGCGCCCGGAGTTCGCACCTTAAGGGGGTTATGTCACGCCCTGGCCTTAGTATTCTTTGTTTTCTTAATTATTTAGTTAGGTCAGGGTGTGACATGGGGAATGTATGTGTTTTTTGTAGTGTCTAGGGTGGTTGTAAGGTTTAGGGGTTTATTAGAGTAGTTGGGTTTATGTTTAGTATAGTAGTCTAGCTGTTCTATGGTTGAGTTAGGTATCTAGGAAAGTCTATGGTTGCCTGAATTGGGTCTCAATTAGAGACAGCTGGTTATTGTTGTCTCTGATTGGGAGCCATATTTAAGGCAACCATAGGCTTTAGCTGTTTGTGGGGAATTGTCTATGTCAAAGTGTTTTGTTCAGCACTGATTTTTGTATAGCTTCACGGTGCGTCTGTTGTTGTTTTGTTTTTCCTTCTTTAAAATAAAAGAAGATGTACTTTCACGCGCTGCGCCTTGGTCCTCTCTCAGTCCGTTGACGATCGTGACAGTTCTCCCCACTGTATGTCAAATATGTACGTTGAAAGCACTGTGTGTGTGAGTATCCCTAACCTTGCCAACAGACAAAGACCTATGAATGGATTAGCGGGTCACCATTCAGGGCCTTGATTTGCTCGGCGACAGTAACAAGACGTGATGTGTAATTCATTTTCGGGGACACAAATGTTCTTGCAACATTCCCATGAAACACACCTAGTATTGTATGTTCTGAGAACATGTCAACCATGTTCTTTGTATTTTGGGTGGGACATTGATATAAATATTCTCCTAACCTACAAAACACTGGACACATGAATGTTCTTGCAAAGTCCAATGAAACAGGTCTAGAACGTTAATATCTTACATTCTGAGAATATGTCAACAATGTTCTGTGTATGTTTGGTGGGACGTTGATGGAATATTGTCCTAACCCACAGAAAACTGAACACAATGATTTTGCAGTGTCCCATGAAACGTGTCTAGAACATTATTATCTTATGTTTTGAGAACATGTTAACCACGTTCTGGGTAAGTTCTATTGACATTAAGTGAATGGTCTCATGGAACATTCCTATGAAAACGTTAGTTAATGACATAATGAGATTCTTAAGGGAATGTTCTCTAAAGTGTGGGAACTTTGTTGTAGCTGGCTACACCACAACTTTGCATTGACAGAGAGATGGTGAAAGTGAGAGGAGAGAGAGGAAGAGTACTAGAGCCCCCCAGTAGTGGGAGAAGAAAACACTTGTTTGTTCATTCAGGCCTCAGATTGTTCGCCACTCTACTCAGCAAGTGTCTTTTACATTAACGCAATTGTCTCTGTTGCAGCTGGCCTCTATGTTTAMATTGAAGTGCACCGAGAGGTTACGACCCTTGACCTCTCACACTATTACTCCTTCCACATGGTTTAGCATGTCTTCACATCATGTTCTTGGTGGGGTAAGAAGAAAACCTGCCTAAAGCGGCCAAACARGGATGTAGTGAAACATAAATGTATGTTAAGGCTGTTTATACACAAAGTATGCCACATTAGAGTTGTAGCGTTATTAGTGTTCACGTTGAATTCACGTTAGTTGATAATTCAACCAAATGTAAATCAAAACTAAATGTTGAACTAAGATCTGTGCCCAGTGCGTTGTATGCACAGAGTAATTAAATCGTTTTATAAAARAATATATATTCTGGGCCACATCACACACAACAGGGAAATTCCCTTTATACAGTGGGTAAATATAGGGGTGTAGGAGAGCAAATTGGATGTTGCTTGTGTAACTTTGCCTGCTATAAATATACTAATGCTGGTCTGCAGTACTTCAAAAGCAATTCAAGCCTTTGCAAAAGACAAAAAAAGTCAAGCTTAGCAATCACCTATTTGCCTGAACATGATATACTCTGAGTCCTATAACSTGCACTCTCTTGATGTCAGATTACACTGTCAAAGTCTGTCTCCTCTGTTGCAGAGGGGGATTTGAAGCCAAAGCTCAAGACTTTCTCACTGCTTTCAAAGTGGGMGTTTCATTTTGTCTGTCGGATTAGTAAACGTCAGTAAAGATTTATATTCTGAGCATAGTTATGTGATATGAAATCCAGTGTTTAAGATATCCAAATTGTAGGTAGTTTCCTTGCTGTAATTTGAGCTTGTCGTGCAGACAGTGTGTAACAGACATTATGTACAGACATCATCTTTTCAGAACAGARTAAAATTCCTTTTTAGGTCCTGTGAAAAGAGCTCAAGAGACAGGTGTCTATGAGCTAAATAGAAAATACATCACATGTTGAATTTAAAGAGTCAAAAATACATATAAAATAGCCATATATTCTCTTACAGCAATTCGGTAAAAGACGTTATGAAGGCTTTAAAGGTGCAACTTTCATATACTTTCGTGTACTTTCATAATTCGTTAAACATTTGCTCACCCTTGAATCAGTCTCAATGTTCTGAAAATAATCATGTATTAACCATACTATTTTACTATTAATCATAACATAACATTTTCGTTAACCATCCCTTTAAAGGACGGACTACAGAAGGTATTGGATACAGAATCTACAGAACTCCCATGGGTCTTTCACAATTACTTGGTAGCCTGCTCAATCTCTCGGCTGTAAAAACAGCTTTCTCTGTTATAGAATGCAAATGCTTGACTACAGAGACAGTAATTCTGACACCCAATCATAAAGAAGGCCTGTTTATATGAATATCCTTCCTGAGTACATCTGCTTTCCCACTGGGCACAAACTGGTTGAATCAACGTTGTTTCCACATCATTTTAACCCCAAAATCTATGTGATGACATTGAATCAACATGGAAAATAGATTGGATTTGAAAAAAGTTGTTTAGTCTGTTTTTCACCCAACTTTTAACAAACACGTTTTTTGTTGATTTCACATTGATTTCACGTTAGTTGACAACTCAACCAAATGTAAATCAAAACTAGATGTTGAACTGAAGTCTGTGCACAGTGAGTTTGTTCAATCAATGTGCATTGCATTTTCATTGTGCGAGTGTGCGTCCGTGTGTGAGAGAGTGCCGTGTGTGCCACTGTGTGTATGAGTGTTCATGTGTGTATATACACTACCGTTCAAAAGTTTGTTGTCACTTAGAAATGTCCTTGTTTTTGAAAGAAAAGCAACATATTTTGCCCATTAAAACAACATCAAAATGATCAGAAATACTGTGGATTTCGACCCATTAATGTTGTAAATGACTATTTTAGCTGGAAACGAGTGATATTTTTAATGGAATATCTAGGCATACAGAGGTTCATTATCAGCAACCATCACTCCTGTGTTCCAATGGCATGTTGTGTTAGCAAATACAAGTAATTAAAAAAAAAATACAAGTAATTTTATCATTTTAAAAGGCTAATTGATCATTAGAAAGCCCTTTTGCAATTATGTTAGCACAGCTGAAAACTGTTAAGAAGCAATAAAACTGACCTTCTTTAGACTCTTTGAGTATCTGAGCATCAGCATTTGTGGTTTCGATTACAGGCTYAAAATGGCCAGAAACAAAGACCTTTWTTCTGAAACTCGTCARTCTATTCTTGTTCTGAGAAATGAAGGCTATTCCATGTGAGAAATTGCCAAGAAACTGAAGATCTTGTACRACGCTGTGTACTACTCCCTTCACAGAACAGCGCAAACTGTCTCTAAGGAGCATCGAAARAGGAGTGGGAGGCCCCGGTACACAACTGAGCAAGAGGACAAGTACATTAGAGTGTCTAGTTTGAGAAACAGACGCCCCAYAAGTCCTCAACTGGCAGCTTCATTAAATAGTACCAGCAAAACACCAGTCTCAATGTCAACAGTGAAGAGATTACTCGGGATGCTGGCCTTCTAGGCAGAGTTGCAAAGAAAAAGCAATATCTCAGACTGGCCAATAAAAAKAAAAGATTAAGATGGGCAAAAGAACACAGATTCTGGACAGAGGAACTCTGCCTAGAAGGCCAGCATCCYGGAGTTGCCTCTTCACTGTTGACTTCATGTTCGCAAATATGGATATGCACAGGTTTTTTCTTGCCATAGCAGTGTGTGCTTTTGTCTGGGTTATAAACCACCCATTATAATTTTTCAAGGTTATTTTGAAGTCTGCAGTTTGGTTCCATCTAGGAAATGTTATGGACTGGTGTATGCTTTTAAATTTGTGGTGAGTAGTGAACGAGTGCACACTTCAGGAAGAAGGAGATATAATTGGAAAGTACTCAACGGGCAGCAGGCTAGGTGTAACCATTTACATGTTGCTTTTAACTTTCTGATCCCCATAGATCTGCAAACATTGGAGGGGATGCTGTGTTACATGTATGTAGCACATTTTTGTGACTATCTGTAATTTCTACCAGTTATTCAATCGTGCAATGCTTTGGCTGTATTTTACAATCATGGTCATGCCTACAAAACATATCTCCATAGGGAAAATATATGGTGTAAGAGAAAAACAAAATGGAGGAGGCAGACAGCTTTGACAGGGAAAGACATCTCCAAACATAACCAAAAGAWAGATATTCCCCGGTGTTGAAATGAGCCAAATCCGATATTCCCACTACCATCTGTCTCCCCTGCAAACTCCTCTCTAAGCACAGTCAGCAAGTAAAAATTGGGTGAGCTATAAAAAAGAGCAWTGCCAAGTTACACGTATGCTCATATTTCATGTCGATTAGTAGATCATTGTTGCTTTAATTACTTCCCTTTGGTCCTTCATCAATTCGATAATGATCAGAGTTATTTTCATTTAACAGTTATTTAGTATTGACATGTGTGTACTGTGCAACTGTGTTAAAACAAATTTTCCCAATCAGAATTCTGTCACGATCGATTTAATGGTTATGACAATACACATCCACAAGGGCCATGTGGTATTGAGCATGATTGACACCCCGGCAAACCCGTGGCCTCTTAGCACTATGCTAATACACTAACCACATTGGGAACAGATGAAAACAGGGCTAATTGACGCTGCTAATAACGCATAAATTTCCATTCGCGCTAAGGCCACAGTTGGTTTATATGTGGCAGGCTTTTTCCTGTAAACTCATTGGGATCAGGGGATGCTTAATTGGAGAGAACAAGATGGAGGAAGGCACAGCAGATGGCATGGTAACATGGTGAGGTTAGCGTGAGTGGCGCTGCCAAGGTCTCCCAGTGCCTTCTGCCACAATGGGAGAGAGGAACAGTGTATTTGCAGGAAATATAGCTTATTTTTTAAGGGAACTGAGATGGTTGGTAGAGGGAAGAGTGAGCGGCCATTTTGGTTTCAGAGATGGGGCTTATCCGTAGAGCAACTTAAAATATCTATATTCAGATCTATACTGAACAGAAATATAAAACCAACATGTTAAGTGTTAGTCCCATGTTTAATGAGCTGAAATAAAAGATCCCAGAAATGTTCCATGCGCACAAAAAGCATATTTCTCTCAAATTCTGTGCACAAATTTGGGTTACATCCCTGTTRGTGAGCATTTCTCCTTTGCCAAGATAATCCATCCACTTGACAGGTGTGGTATATCAAGAAGCTGATTAAACATCATGATCATTACACAGGTGCACCTTGTGCTGGGGACAATAAAAGACCACTCTAGAATGTGCAGTTTTGTATCACAACACAATGCCACAGATGTCTCAAATTTTGAGGCAGCATGCAATTGGCATTCTGACTACAAGAATGTCCACCAGAGCTGTTGCCAGATAATTGGATGTTAATGTCTCTACCATAAGCTGCTTCCAACGTCGTTTTAGAGAATTTGGCAGTATGTCCAAACGGCATCACAACTGCAGACCAMGTGTAACCATGCCAGCCCAGGACCTCCACATCCAGCTTCTTCACCTGCAGGATCATCTGAGACCAGCCACCCGGACAGCACAACCAAAGAATTTCTGCACTAACTGTCAGAAACCATCTCAGGGAAGCTCATCTGCATGTTCATCGTCCTCACCAGGGTCTTGACCTGACTGCAGTTTGGCCTCGTAACCGACTTCAGTGGGGAAATGCTAACCTTCGATAGCCACTGGCACGCTGGAGAAGTGTGCTCTTCACAGATGAATTCTGGTTTCAACTGTACCAGGCAGATGGCAGACAGCATGTATGGCATTGTGTGGGCGAGCGGGTTTGCTGATGTCAACATTGTGAACAAAGTGCCCCATGGTGGTGGTGGGGTTATGGTATGGGCAGGCATAAGTTACAGACAAGGAACACAATTGCATTTTATTGATGGCAATTTGAATGCACAGAGATACTGGGATGAGCTCTTGAGGCCCATTGTCTTGCCATTCATCTGCCGCCATCACCTAATGTTTCATCATGATAATGCACAGCCCCATATCGCAAGTATCTGTACACAATTCCTGGAAGCTGAAAATGTCCCAGTTCTTCCATGGYCTGTATACTCTCCAGACATGTCACCCACTGACCGTGTTTGGGATGCTCTGGATCGACGCATACGACAGCGTGTTCCAGTTCTCGCCAATATCCAGCAGCTTCGCACAGCCATTGAAGAGGAGTTGGACAACGTTCCACAGGCTACAATCAACAGCCAGATCAACTCTATACGAAGGAGATGTGTCGAGCTGCATGAGTTAAATGGTGGTCACACCAGATATTGACTGGTGCTCTGATTCACTCCCCTACTTTTTTTTAAAGGTATCTGTGACCAACCGATGCATATCTGTATTCCCAGATTAGGGCCTAATGAATGTATTTCATGTATTTGAACTGTTACTCTGTAAAATCGTTGGAATTGTTGCATTTCTATTTTTGTTCAGTGTATATCAGAACTAGATTTTTGCTCTGCTTTAATGGAAATCTGTCTAGCCTATATACTTTTACCTGATCATCCATTGGAAGATCATAGAGCCATTTGTGTCTTTTTCATACGAGTCTTTTTCTTTAGGCGTTCGGGGGGGAAAAACATATTGTGTGAGTGTGTGYACTTTCTCTCCGATCGCCCTTCTGTTGTATTTGATCTTGTTGATGCCCGCAACCACTAGTCAGATCATCCATTATCATTCCCACCACTAATGAAGACATCTGTATGTTTTGTTGGGAGCTGCGTGGCACCCAGTGTGTTCGCATGTCGCCGTCTGCTGCGTCTCCCGTGCCAGACTGTGCACGTGCGTGGCAAGGCAGGCACTGGGCACCGGGCCCTGGGGACTAGAGCCTGTCTCAGTGATGCCAGCGATGCCAGCGATGCCAAGGGGGACACTGGCAAGGCACCCTCTCTTACCTCCTGATGGTTGCTAAAGGAATCTAGCACGACATGGCCATTCCTGGCTATAAGAGGAAGCGTTTCTGTTTGAATACTTTGAAAATGAAAATAAATCCTTCCTCCTTCCCTTCCTTCATGTAATCACTGATACAACATGATTGGATTGGGTAAAAGCAATGTAATGGAACTCTTGCCTCTTGCTTTAACCAATCCAATCATTCTAGACCAGTGATTTCATCAAGGAAGGGGCAAGGAAAGGATGCATTTTCAGATATCCAATCCCATGTAKAGGTGTAAGCAATGTTAATAGCGCCACCTTTCTCTCTGACAGGAAAGGAATTTTCAATATATTGCTTATACCTATAAAATTCTCTCAGATCTCTACAAGAATACATGGTGTAAGGTCTATGAGGTTGATTTGGGTTTGGGCCAAAGTATTTGGAACAGGGTTCTTGTCACTCAATGTGTGTGTCCCAATACTCCTGAAGTGTGCACTTGTTTACTTTCTCCCACACATTTAAAATCATTGGATTGGTGGAGGCATGGGCTGGTGAGAGTTTCCACTAAACCATTTGTTATATCAGTGATTTCCTTTCAAATCAATGACGGGAAGTGAACCAGAGCACACTTTGGAGGAAAGGAGACACATTTACTCACTTGGAATGGTGTTGTTTACTAATCTGGCACAGCCCACTTTTGTTTATTCTTTGTTTCCTTGGCTGTTGTCTGACAGTAGAGGAGCTCTTAGGTTGAGGCCCTGATAAAGCTAGCGATGTGCATAAAACATGGATTGCTGATACTATGTATTGGCCAATGAGAGGCTTTGAGGCCACTGACTGCCATATTGAAGCAACCCTTTTTACATTGGTGGTGGAGTACAAAAATATCTGCACGGTGGCTTCACAACAGCGCCCCGTCAGTCATCTAGAGTTTATACTAGAAAACGGMCGCTAATCGGCCGAGCCGACTATCGGCCCTTCTCTTTCGGCTTCGCCAATCGYGTTCATAAATTGACAGTTGATAGTCAAATTAGATGATTGTCATAACAGGGAAAGAAGTAAGTGTTTTAAAAAGCCTAAATAAAGATTGGWAATAGGTTTAGCTACCTAAGAATCTTCGTACATGTTTATGGACCAAGAAAGCTGTATATCATTACTCAAGATGGCGCCGACAGAGAGGGCTGCCTTCTAGTGCTTAGGACACTTTGCAGTATTTTGTTTTTTTATGTATTATTTATTACATTGTTAGCCCAGAAAATCTTAAGCGTTATTACATACAGCCGGGAAGAACTATTGGATATTGGAGCGATGTCAACTTACCAGCACTTCGACCAGGAATACGACTTTCCTGAAGTGGATCCTTTGTCCGAACCACCCAGGGCATTTGAACTGATTCCAGAGGGTGACCAAAACAACGCCGCTGGAGAAAAGGCAGACGGAGCGGTCTTATAGTCAGACTTGAGGCGCGCACACCAACCACCACTTCCAAGTATATTACTCGCTAATGTCCAGTCTCTAGATAACAAGGGAGACGAAATTAGGGTATGGTTGCTTTCCAGAGAGACATCAGGGATTGCAACATACTCTGCTTCACGGAAACATGGCTCTCTCGGGATATGAGTCGATACAGCCAACTGGATTCTTTGTGAGTCGCACCGACAGGAATAAACATCTCTCCGGGAAGAAGAATGGCGGGGGTGTATGTTTCATGATTAACGTCTCATGGTGTAATTGTAACAACATACAGGAACTCAAGTCCTCAATAACCTAGAATTCCTTACAATCAAATGCAGACCGTATTATCTCCCAAGGGAATTCTCCTTGGTTATTGACACAGCCATATGTATCCCCCTCAAGCCGACACCACGACAGCCCTCAAGGAACTTCACTGGATTTTATGCAAACTGGAAACCATATATACTAAAGCTGGGGATTTTAGGCTACCTAAAACGCTACCTAAATTCTATCAGCATATTGACTGCAGCACTCGCGCTGGTAAAACACTGGATCACTGCTACTCTAACCTCCGCAATGCATACAAGGCCCTCCCCACGACTCCATTTTGCTCCTCCCTTCCTATAGGCAGAAACTCAAACAGGATGTACCCGTGCTAAGGGCTATTCAATGCTGGTCTGACCAATCGGAATCCACGCTTCAAGWTTGCTTTGATCACGCGGACTGGGACATGTTCAGGTTAGCCCCAGAGAATAAAATCGAAGTATACGCTGATTCGGTGAGTGAGTTTACAAGGAAGTGTATTGGAGATGTTGTACCTACTGTGACTATTAAAACCTACCCTAACCAGAAACCGTGGATAGATTGCGGCATTCGCGCAAAACTGAAAGCGMGAACCACCGCATTTAACCATGGAAASGCGACTGGGAATATGGCTGAATACGAGTAGTTATTCCCTCCGCAAGGCAATCAAACAAGCAAAATGTCAGTATAGAGACAAAGTGGAGTCSCAATTCAACGGCTCAGACACGACACGTATGTGGCAGAGTCTACACACAATCACGGACTGCAAGAGGAAAACCAGCCASGTCACRGACACCGACGTCTTGCTTCCAGACAAACTAAACACTTTCTTTGCCCGCTTTGAGGATAATACAGTGCCACCGACGAGGCCCGCTACCAAGGACTGTGGGCTCTCCTTCTCTGTGACCGACATGAGTATGACATTTAAACGTGTTAACCCTCGCAAGGCTGCCGGCCCAGACGGCATCCCTAGCCGCGTCCTCAGAGCATGCTAATGRACATATTCAATCTCTCCCTATCCCAGTTCTCTCCCCACATACTTCAAGATGGCCACCATTGTTCCTGTACCCAAGAAGACAAAGGTAACTGAACTAAATGACTATTGCTCGTAGCACTCACTTCTCTAATCATGAAGTGCTTTGAGAGACTAGTCAAGGATCATATCACCTCCACCTTACCTGTCACCCTAGACCCACTTCAATTTGCTTACCGCCCCAATAGGTCTATAGACGATGCAATCGCCATAACACTGCACACAACACTATCACATCTGGTCAAGAGGAATACCTATGTAAGAATKCTGTTCATTGACTATAGCTCAGCATTCAACACCATAGTACCCTCCAAGCTCATCATTGAGCTTGAGGCTCTGGGTCTCAACCTGCCCTGTGAAATTGGATCCTAGACTTCCTGACGGGCCGCCCCCAGGTGGTGAAGGTAGGAAACAACACCACATCGCTGATCCAAAACACTGGGGCCCCACAAGGGTGTGCTCGGCCCTCTCCTTTACTCCCTGTTCAACCATGACTGCGTGGCCATGCACGCCTCCAACTCAATCATCAAGTTTGCAGACTACACAACAGTGGTGGGCTTGATTACCATCAAAGACGAGATGGCCTATAGGGAGGAGGTGAGGGCACTCGGAGTGTGGTGTCAGGAAAACAACCTCTCACTCAACGTCAACAAAACAAAGGAGATGATCGTGGACTTCAGGAAACAGGGTATCGGGGAGAGGAGAAGAGAGAGAGCAGTGAGAGAGAAGAGAGAGAGGAGAGAGAAGAGAAGACAAAGGGACTTTGTACGGACGTTTCGATGAGAGAAGGAGCAGGATCGGAAGAGATGCAGGACGAGGAGAGAGAAATCTTTAGGATGCACGACGAGAAGCGCATAACTGGATAGTCAGGGGGAGTTGTATGCGACTGGAGAGACACAAAGAGTGGAATGTAAATGAGACAAACGAGAACAAGAATTGCGGTAAATTGCCAGGAAAAGCAGATTATACGCAGGTAATTGATGGAACAGGAGAGGAGAGAAGCAGAGCAAAAGTGAGGGGAGAGAGAAAAGGAAAGAGAAAAAGGGGGAGTAAGGGGAGAGAGAGAAGAAAAGAGAAAAAGAAGGGAGAAGGGCCAGGAAGACAAGTAGGCGTAGGGGAAAGTGTGGAAAACGCCGCTATGGGAGGAAAGGAGAGGTTTAAGTCTCAAAGAGACCTAAGAAGGGGAAGATGGGGTGGGACACACGGCCCTCTTAATGGGGCTGTTGCCGAGGAATGGTTAAATAGATGTACTTTAGAGGGAGGTCGCAAAGCGTCCTAAGGAAAAGGCCGGGTAGGAGTTGGTTGGGTGTTGTCAAGAGAGATTATAACAGAATCAATTGGGAAAATATGGTTGTGTGAGGATGAGTGTTCATCGGTAGGAATTGAATTTGTGGGGCAAGTTTGTAATGCAGGAGAAGTGAAGAGCGTCAGCTATTCTGGACAGGGTCAAATAAAGATGAGTGCGGAAGTGTAGACAAGGGCAGGTACGGAGGAGAGGGCTATGTGATGCGGATGGGACATCTTTTTTTTGTTTTTTTTGTTTTTTTTTAGTTTTTTATGATTTTTATTTTTTTTTTTTACCTTTTTTATTATAATACTTTTTTTCTTTGGACACGGAATCGGAGGTCTTAGGTTATTGATTTCCACATCTGGACTCGTCGGGGAAAAGAGTGAAATGTTTCCACACACTGACCTTTTACACAACTAGGCACGCGAAACCTCAGCTCAGACGTATAACTAGATTCTACAGGAGTTTATGCCACATATGATCCGAGTTGAAAATGGTAAGGCACAGAACCAACCTCGGAAGTGGCAGCCCTGGTACTATAAGAAATAATTGTAACTACGCACTCTACACGAGCCCTCGGCTACTTCAATAATCCGCTGACTCTAGACGGCACAGTTGAAAGCAAACCGAGCAGCAGAGTCAGTAGCACGCTAAGAGCGCACGGCAGATATTGACATGAAACAGGAATAAACACCATACCACATCATAATACATGAGGAGAAAACAGAAGGGGAGGAGGGGGTTAAATACACAACACATACCCTTGGAGTCTATCAGGAATTGTAGCATAAACATCCATTAGGTGTGCCTAATTGTTTTGGTTGGGTTATAAAAGGAGAAAAACACACATCTACGAAACAACGGATCGAATTTATAGGTTATTCTGAAAACAAATAAAAAATGCGAAAGAAGAAACTCCAAGGTTATAGGATAAGAGGAAGGCTTTTCACTGGGAATCCAAGAGTGACTGGATTTAGGGACGTAATCGTGTGCAACCGAAGCTCTTCTCTTTAAATGCCAGATATGGTGGCTCTATCAAGAAAAAATGCCAAAAGCGTGACCAGCTATCGTTGATCCCTGGACTTGGTCTTGAAGTTACAAAGGTCACGCTAGCCCCCGGAGGGTCCGCGTTAGCAACCCACGGTCAGCCGATCGCTCCAAAAAGTCATACGCTCGTAATCCATAGACTGCAGAGCGCAAATCATAACTAGCATTTAGAAAAAACTACTCTATTAAAAATATCAAAATTTCAAAACAACGGAGCGCAAGGTACACCGTGCGCTAGAGCTGGGCAATTCGCCTGTTCACAAGTCCCAAACTGGGTCACAAGGCCTCTGGGCTCTAGGATGGTGTGTCTTTTTCTGGATTGAGCCCAGGGCAAGCCAAAGAGAGTGGACCATAGAAATAAAGCAAGAGCAGCGTACGGGATTGTGGACAAGGAACACATTCTTGGGTGATGCAACTTGGGACTAAAAAACCGTCGCAGGTGGACCATGGCAATCCTGAGAAGGCAGGCTCTTGGTCGCATAAATATAATTAAGGTAGTGACTAGCGTGCCGGGTAGGGACCGTCTCTCCGGCAGAGAGAGAGTCAGGACGCAACAGAGAAACTGATTCCCAAATCACACATCCGTGTGGCACCGTAAACTAACCGGAGTGGGAACCAGGGAGGCAAAAGTTATCAAAAGAGAGAGAGAGAGCACCGAAGAATGCAGAAGAAAAACGATGTCCTGGATACCCTTTGGGCTCTCTTCCACCAGACTACAGCTAGCCTTTCACCAACAGGCAGTACACTGGCACCTGGCAATTCTTCGTGGTAGCTTAGAAGCAAGACCGCCGCAAGGACCAGGCACACTGCATGGCCGAGAACGAGGGAATTAAGAGAGAGCATACTATAAGATTCAGCACGTGAGGCAGGACGCCACCTCTTACCAGAACCTTCAGCTCCTTAGACAAGTCTCACTCAAGCTCCCCTCTACCCAGCCCGAAGCCCAGTGTGAGGTAGGTGCGAGCGTTCTGGGCCACCTTGGGTCAAGGGAGGGACCAATGACTGGGGCCGCTGGACTGGGGCGCGGGTGAGGAGGGGCCACTCCAGGAAGATATATAGAGGCCAGTAGTTGTCGTGAGGAGTCCGGCCGGGAGACAAAGGGCCCTTCTGGGCTAGCACATTCTGACGACCATGGCCTCTCCACCGACACACATATAAGTTCGTAAGAACTGCTGGGGCAGGCATAAGAGTACGTCGCAAATGTAGGGAGGAGCTGAGGAGGAAGCACAGTGTTGTGTCAATAAAAAATGCAGCAATAGGTGCTTACGCGATCACACGCAGTAGTATTGGAGGAGGGTCGATCGTAGAACAACATATGGCGTTCACAGTGTATATGTAGCAGGGGCCCATTGGCTACTCGGCATCCGATTCTCGAGATGCGATCTACATAGGCTGTCGGTCTGAATATGTGCTATAAAATAATTATTGTGAAAATTCGCGGAGAATTCTTGAACATCCCGTGGTATTCAACTTGAGAGTTGATAATTGAGGACGGTCACAAAACCATCTCCAGCTAGCGAGGTGGTTCGCGATCTTCAGACGGTGATCAGCAGTGTCCTAAAGTGCAGACTAGACAGGGAATTACTACAGAAGAGGCAAATGGTCATAACATGTACATACTAGGGTATCTTTCAACACTCCGTCACCTTCTGGCTACATTTTGTTACCCAGAGAACGGTTATCCTTATCCAGAAGCAGGATTGTGGACAATAAGAGAAAGCAGTCAAGGGAGGACCAAAGGGAGGGGTGAGGGAGGGTGCGAGAACTGTGAAATGATAGGCGAGAAGGAGGAGGCCGGGGTATTTGAGAGGGGTGGGTAAAGGAGAGATGACAGTACTGAGAGGGCATTTCCCTGAATGAAGAAGAACCAGGGCTAGACCTCGCGAGTAACTAGGCCATTCTCGGAAATGTCAGGTTGAGTTATGAGTGCAGTCCGCACATCAAGATGACTCACGGGCGGGAAGGATTAGAGAGCACGTGGAACTACAGGTGGGCCCAGGCTAAATCACAAGCGATAGTGGACGAACGAGAGACTACCCCCGACTTCGGCCGAACTTTGCCCATATGACATGGCACACGCACTGCTCGTCAGTTCAGGAATTAAAACCCGCAGATGCAGACAAGTTCTGAATTCAGGGAAAGGCATATTGGTATTAATTTGACACTCGAAAAAGACCGCACACGGCGAAGTGACTGGGTTAGCATGCCGAGATACGCTAGCGCTAAGGCCGACGGATCTGAGTCACAGTTGGTGCTGATGCAGAAGTTACAGGCATGGAAGGCAAGGCAGCACCAGTAAGAACCACGCTGATCGGGTCGAGGAAAACCCTCACTATCAGTAAACAAATCCCAGGCAGTTGATCTGTTTCCGGCTAGATGTGAGGCTATAACGCAGAATCATTGGACTTCTCGCTAGTATGGAGTATGAAGAGGGGGACACCAGTATGCGCGCAGGACAGCAGACGCACAGTGATAACAACATGGCCGGTTGGCTTTATCGAAATATGGGCATCAATCGGCTCCAGGCATGTGCACATACCAAGAGTGACTTCTCGTTGGGAACAGGGCATTAGCATTTTCAGCACTGCGCTGCAGGGCTGGCTGGGTTCAGAGCTCACTACTACAATTAAGACTATATATGACAAAAGTCAATACATAAGGACCTACTCTATTGTATAAAGAGTGCAACAGATGAAGTCCCACAATCTTCATACAGAGATTATGAATTTCGGTTTTAAAATGCGTTAGAGACACGCTGGATGCATGTGAGAATATAAGGTATTTTTTGTGGAATTTGAGTTCTGCGCGTCCACTGCTCACATGGATACTGGGGGGCATGACAGCATTGTCCAGTGATAAAATTAATTACGGAAGGCCGACAGAGAGAGAGAGCACTAGGCTCGGAACAGTTCTGAGTTCGTGCAATTAGATTTATTCTGGGCTCAAGTTATATGTGTGTGTCTAGGTCAGGGCAGCCAAGTCCAACCACATGGCGGTTTCAAATCTTGTGGAGCAGCGTCAGGTTCAGGGCGTAAGAGAACGTAGCGTGGTAGTGTGTAACAAGATGCTGTATATACACGTTCCGAGGCATCAATCGTAGTATCAACCAGAGACTGGCAAGCAGCCGAGCCAGGAGTCCAGGGGTAAGGGCGAGGCAAGCTGGGTCGACCGCAGGGCAAGGTCCAGAAAGGTAGATAGGTTACGCGAGGCAGAGATTGCGGAGTCAACAACATCTATGAAAGCGGCAAAGTCAGAGCTAAAAGTTGTGAGAGGTAGGGTTGTCGCAGGAGTGGTAACACCTTGAAATTCAGTGCAAAGGGTGTCAGGCTCGCCCTTGGCACGCGCAGTTAACAAGGAGTCAAAAGGGCACTGTAGAAGCACAAGGCTAACAAACTGGGACGCTAAAAGAAATAATCAGATCAATTTGTCCGGGTGGTTCTACCAAGTGCAGGATGGGAGTTCTTAGAGGCAGGCGGCAAATCAGGGGCTGATTAGCCAGTAAGAGGCCTGAGCGGAGTTTAGTTTAGGGTGGGGCGCTAGTGTAGGTCCAGATCGCGGTTTCGACGTAGGGGCAGCAGGGATTCAGTCCGGCTTGCTGGTCCCGAATAGTATTATCATCAGGCATCTGGCGAGTATCATCGATTAACTAGAACTACCTCACGAATGTCGCAGGCAAAAAGCATCGGATACTACTTTTTTGCTGTAATAATTTGATTGGAGGGGCAGCAAAAGATGTTTCCTGATTTTTTCAGAGTATCAACCTGGTAGGGACATTGGAATAAAAGGCATGTCCGTGAGCATAATGAAACATTGTCTTGAGGTATGCATTTTCGTCATCATTGCGACAGCGTTGTAGGGCTACTGGACCTACAGGTTATTTCAGATCAAAGAGATGAGTAAAGAGCACCCGCCTTAGGAGAGTCCTTCAGGGGCGAGTTTTTTTTTTGCGATTTGAGGCTACGACTGTAACAAAAGACCATCAATGAATTTGAATGTGTCAGAATTGCAACAGCATTTAGTTAGTGTTTTCTATCGCTCTATTTGTGGTTGCTTGGATGGTACTAGCTGAGGCACTTACTTTAACCCTACATATTTCTCGTGTTTTGTAGGCTAGTCTTTAAAATTAGATTACGAAAATTACTAGATTTGTGGGCAGTGCAGGCTATTTTTGCGTGAGGTTTCTTCCCTTTATGGCTTGCACCGTTTTACCGCGTGCCGGCTTGGCTTACGTGATAACGTAGACAGAGGTAATATCTTCGCGGCTGCTCGAATATTACCCAATAATCGGGGCAACAGATTCAAAACACAAAAAGAGAAAAGGCGTTTGGCACCGGACTACGACAAATAATAGTACCATAATAAGCAAATAAAAAAGAAAAATATATGGGCCAAGTTGCGTTAAAACTTCTTAGGGCTGCAAATCCTAAGGATTTTTTCAGATCATGACACACAGCCGATGAAAGTGGCAGGGCTTCCAAAAGTTCAACAACAGAAATCTCATAATTAACTATTGCGCTCAAGAGATACAAGCCTATTATCACACCATTTTAAAGATAAGCATAGGCTTCTTGTAATAATCCGGCACCGTGCGATACATTTCGAAAAAAAAAGCGGCTTAACAGGCACAGAAAGCAGGCCGACAAACGAAATTATGTAGGATCCAACGCATCAACGCACGCAAATTTAAATTAAAATTCACAGAAAAAACAGGGCCCAACTTTTGCCAGGCCTAAGGAACAAGACCAAAGGAACACATTAGCAAAAAAGAACAATAGAAAATAGAAGATAAACAAATATAATTTACAGTAGGTTTTTTAATACTTAACCTTTGAGATAGGCTTCATCAGCATGACATGCTTCATTAAGGTACTTAATGTTAACCACATCAAAAAAAATACCATATATTTTACTATGCGAGTTTATGTACGGTTTCCTTGGGTTTGATTTTGGGTACACATACCTGCACACCAAATTTCTACTATGTTTGACAGGGAACCAATGTTCAGGGCATAGGATTTTACGTGGCCTTGAGAGAGATTCCTGATGGCACCAATAAAAATATTCTCTATTTAGGTGCCTTAAGTCAGGGGAAATTGCAGAGCTAATACAAAGCTTAGCGCCAATCAAAGGATAGAGCACGAAAAATCAAACGTCATACATACACTTTGATGAAAGATAGTCATGTTTTTACATCAGAATTAATGATATCACCCTTATATCTTAAATGCAACGCAACCGCTGTAATATCTGAGGGAGGCTTGTGTCTAGACTTCTTCAAAAAAGAACAAAGCACAATATTACTCCCAATTTCTTCCTGATAAAGCAGGCGTTCAGTCAGAGAACAGATTTTACCTCTCGAAGCAAAAGCACGAGGCAATACTCAGTAATTGTATACGCAGGAGATCTACTAGTTGCACGGCGGCTGTGCGGATTGGGGTATGGCAAAAAATTGTGGAGCTAAGGTCATAGGTCAACAATAGGGCAAGCACTATTAAATAAATCTTGGCCACAGCGTTACCTTTGGCTGATCTTGTGTTGTTGCACTCAACGTCAATGGCACTAACAGTTCTGACCACAAAAGAAAAGTAGATTTCTTGATTTTGGTAATTATAGATAGCAAATTATGCCAAAGTGCACAGGGGTTGAAGCCCGATTTTTAAGGTTTTGGCGCTTCGGGCTCTCCCCACTGAAAAAAGATCAGACGATAGGCTAGGAATGTCAAAAGAGTTCCATAAAGGTCCACTCACAGAGAATGAGAAGGAACATAATAATACTGAGTACAACCGATGTGTTGAATGTACCCGAAGCCATAACCTTCAACTCTTTAGGTGTTATTGTAACCGATCATGTAATAGCTTCAACTACAATGTTTAATGCGCATACCTTGGAGAATTCAGTATTGTACTTGAACAGAAGTTGTGATGGGCCACGCCAGCTCAGCTCTCACATCGGAACTGGTTTCCAGAAGCATAGATTTTGGGGCATGGGTGGTGGCTAGACGAATCGGTAACAGTTCGAGTGGCACTAGTTCAGCTGATTGAATAGCGTCATGGCAGACAAGCCCTTAATAACTGTCACATCTGACCCCGCCTCATCACAAGGCTTCGGTGGAACCTTCATACCCGAGCCTCAAGTCGGGAGCAGGTTTTCAATTCACAAGCATCATCTCTGTAGCTAGAATATTTGCTACGCATTGCAATAGCTTTCATCCCTGCGCGCGTCGCTGATCACTTCAGACTATGTGGTAGAGGCATGCAGAACACAGTACTCTACATTAAGGAGCTGTTGAGCATGCTAGAAATGGGAACCCGAATGACCCGGTAAAAAAGGCTCGAATGCGAGTGCAAAAGACGGCCATACACTGTGTATCCATCCAGTGCCATTTTGATAGGATGGGGCTAGCGTATCAGAGTATGAAAACGGATTGATAACAACTAGGAATGTATACCCAGAATCCCAACTAGTACCGAGAGTAGCTGTGATTGGCATTTACTCACAGACTGTTTTTGGGCTCTATGGCAGCATATTTGACTTAAGTTGCAAAAATATATGGTGAGTTCTGTTTTACTAGTATCAGGCAGACATTCACATACTTCAATCGTGCTATAGGCAGTATTTTATGTGAGGAGACTCTCCGTAGTGTTTTTACTTAATGGGCGTGCTTGGGCAATTGAGGCATAAAAAATTTGAGAGCATGAACCATCGAAGATATTAGAATAAAAAAAAAAAATTTCAGTAGGCTTTAACTGGACGCTATCTGGCTAGGCGAATAAACGATGTACCAAACAATGGAGGGTCCCAAATACGAGAACTACATTCGGCGCTCTCGCTAGTTCTCCTCGCTTAAGAATATGCAGATAACTCCTCGCGTAAAAGCTCATTACCGGCATATTTAGAATTTAGATACGCCATCAGAGTACAGCACGCCCTATCTAACCCCTTGGTAGCCTAGGTACTCAGCAAACTCGTAGGCATAACGCATCGCCGCAGGACGCCAGGTAGGTCAGGAGAAAGAAACAAGCCGCTCACGGCCTGTATACTTAGCTTTCAAAATCAGGCAAACTGGTAAGGTGCGGATCGACATGTTATTACATACCAAATGATAGACAGTAACAATTGTAGGCACACTCACTAACTCAATCAGCGAAAGTACATACAGTTAACGCCCAAGCTCCCAGCCCTTGATAGCTGCAGTGGGATACTGGGGTAACGGAAAAGCAAAGAATAACTGATGGAAAAATAACGATGATTCACAACACTCGCCGTCGACAGGCAATAACCATTTCGGACTGCGACAAAGAAGAACTTCTTCCAATCCGCCGCTCGCTGTTACTGATATACATGACTGAACAGCAAAACAATGCCCTCGCAATTGGTCATAACCCATACCCCACAAGAGACAGTCGGAAGTAAAAGCTCTCAAGGGCCCTCCGGCCTTACATTAACATCACAAAAAAATCTGTTAGGCAAAATTTGCGCATAAAACCATAATTCAACGTTATATCAGGAGGCAGCCTTATCCAGGACGCCTGTTAATCGAGAAGAGCGGTTAGGAGCTTTATCTATAATTGGCTGGCATCTAATGGGATCTCGTTATCTCACAGCAGTGGAGTCTTAGACATAACAGCAGGAAAACACATAAAGGGACCCACACTACTCGCAGAGGTGACTGGTTGCTATTTGATTAGTAGATCCACAGTCACAGGATACATCTACTCCAGATACACACTAAAACATTTCCACAACAATCTACCATATATACACACATCTCCAGGAACAGAACAGTAAAGGAATGTGGAATGATATACGGCACTCAGACCACCGTGCTCAAATACAACCCGGATACGAGTATTGTAGTTGGGGTTTAGAAAATGTTCATTGTTTTTGAAAGAAAAGCATTTTTTTTGTCCATTAAAATAACATCAAATTGATGAGAAATCCAGTGGAGACATTGTTAATGTTGTAAATGACTATTGTAGCTGGTAACGGCGATTTTGTAGAATGTCTACATAGGCATAAGACGCGCATTATCAGCAACCATCACTCCTGTGTTCCAATGGCACGTTGTTGTTAGCTAATCCAAGTTTAATTATTTAAAAGGCTAATTGATCATTAAAACCTTTTGCCATTATGTAGCAGCTGAAAACTGTTTTGCTGATAAAGAAGCAATAAAAACTGGCCTTATTAGACTAGTTGAGTAATCTGGAGCATCAGCATTTGTGGGTTGATTACAGGCTCAAATTTGCCATAAATTAAGCACTTTCTTCTGAAACTCAGTCTATTGTTTCTGAGAAATTACTGCGTACATCCATGCGAAAATTGGCCAAGAAACCTGAAGATGTAGCAGAGTTGCCAAAAAAGAAACCATATCTCTCCAGACTGGCCAATAAAATAAAAGATGTAAAGAATTGGCCAAAAAAACAGACACTGGACAGAAGGAATCTGCTAAGCCACGCATCCGGAGTTGCCTCTTCACCTTGATGCGTTGAGACCCGGTGCTTTTTGCGGTCGTACTATTAATGAAAGGCCAGTTGAGGACTTGGATGGCGTTCTAGTGTGGACCATTTCAAGTTTTTGTCCACTGATGTGTAAGACGCCGGGACTTAAA
>NC_036868.1:18992236-19045555 GCF_002910315.2 Salvelinus sp. IW2-2015 | reverse complement strand
ATGCCCACCAACCCACCACCCTGCATCTCACTGCTGGCTTACTTCTGAAGCTAAGCAGGGTTGGTCCTGGTCAGTCCCTGGATGGGGAGACCAGATGCTGCTGGAAGTGGTGTTGGAGGGCACTCTTTCCTCTGGTCTAAAAAAGATCCCAATGCCCCAGGGCAGTGATTGACAGACACTGCCCTGTGTAGGGTGCCGTCTTTTGATGGGATGTTAAACGAGTGTCCTGACTCTCTGGGTGACCATCGGACTCCTGGTCACCTCCTGACCAAGGCCCTTCTCCCCAGTTGAGAAGTTTGGGTGGGCGGTGAGCTCTAGGAGGTCTTGGTGTTCCCAAACTTCTTCCATTGAAAATGAAAATGGAAGCCACTGGTTCTTGGGAACCTTCAATGCTGCAGACATTTGTTGTACCCTTCCCCAGATTCTGTGCCTTGACACATCCTGTCCCGGAGCTCTACAAGACAATTCCTTCGACCTCATGGCTTGTTTTGCTCTGACATGCACTGTCAACTGTGGGACGCTTATATAGACAGGTGTGTGCCTTTCCAAATCATGTTCAATCAATTGACTTACCACAGGTGGACTTCAATCAATTGTAGAAACATTTCAGGATGATAATGGAAACAGGATGCACTTGAGCTCAATTTCAAGTCTCATAGCAAAGGGTCTGAATACTTATGTAAATAAGATATTTCAGTGTTTTTTATTTCAATACTTTTGCAAAATAATCCAAAAAGCTGTTTTCAACTTCGTCATTATTGGTTATTGTGTGTAGATGATGAATAAAAAAAATCTATTTAGCGTAAGAAAAAGTAAGTGTCTGAATACTTTCCGAATGCACTGTAACTTGATGATGTTTACTGCTACTACTGTATGAGACTAGCTCAATGGCAGATGCATTTACTACCAAGCCATAAATGGCATAATATCTAAAAAGGGAGGTGAGGGTAGGAAAAAAGAGAAATAACGATGCACGTTCTGTCTTCATAACTGAAATCTGCCCATAGTTGGTAAAAAATCAAATCAAATCAAATTTTATTGGTCACATACAGATGGTTAGCAGATGCATTGTGAGTTGAACGAAATGCTTGTGCTTCTAGTTTCCGACAGTGCAGCAATATCTGAACATTAAATAATCTCTCTCTTCATACTGTGGAAATGTTTACAGCGGCAGGGACTGGGAGACTAGTCAGGATCGAGGGAAAGATGAATGGAGCAAAGTACAGAGAGATTCTTGATGAAAACCTGCTCCAGAGCGGGTTCACCTTTCAACAGGACAATGATCCTAAGCACACAGCCAAGACAACGCAGGAGTGGCTTCGGGACAAGTCTCTGAATGTCCTTGAGTGGCCCAGCCAGAGCCCGGACTTAAACCCGATCTAAAATCTTTKGAGAGACCTGAAAATAGCTGTGCAGTGACTCTCTCCCATCCAACCTGACAGAGCTTGAAAGGATCTGCAGAGAATGGGAGAAACTCCCCAAATACAGGTGTGCCAAGCTTGTAGCATCATACCCAAGAAGATTCAAGGCAGTAATCGCTGCCAAAGGTGCTTCAACAAATTACTGAGTAAAGGGTCTGAATGCTTATTTAAATATGTTATTTCAATGTTTGCTTCGTCATTATGGGGTATTGTGTGTAGATTGAYGAGGGGRAAAAAACTATTGAATCCATTTTAGAATAAGGCTGTAACATACCAAAATGTGGAAAAAGCCAAGGGGTCTGAATACCTTCCGAATGCACTGTATATGAGTGATGGAGAGAGTTTTGAGATGTGAAAGGGAGCAAGCGGAGTTACCGCCTCGCTCTACCCAATTGTAGCATGAGGATCAAGTTAAAACCCACCCATTTTTTTTGTTATTTCGAATTTTGTCCTGGCAGCTTAGTTGTTAAGAGATGCGTCCTGACAGCTGAAATAAATAGTTTTTCCCGATCACGGGAAAAATTACAAAAAATACTAATTTCATATGCATCCGTGATCACAAATCATGACGTTATGTTGGATCTGTTTGCATTAAATAGATGTTATATATTCTTAATCTAACAGCAGTGCCTAAATGATGTCCTTCCATTCAGTTGTGACATGCTGGAGTGATGCTTTTATGCAAATGTTGTTTATCGGTAGGCTAATATAAGTCCCAAATGGAAGGCAAACAGATTGTTTGTCATCTGTAGCACCATAGACTCAGACTGATCAGCCRAAACAAGCTCAATAGCTCAATGCATGCACACWATCCTATTGAATATGCATTCACCTGTATTGTGAGTAGGACTATGTCATCTTAATTTACCCAGTTTATCAATAGATTTGCCATTCAAATACAATTATTATCATTATGTTGTTATGTACAAATTCAAATGTATTGTTTGATTTGAAAATGTACAGTTGAAGTCGGATGTTTACATACACTGTCACGACTTTTGCCGAAGTCGATGCCTCTCCTTGTTCAGGCGGTGCTCAGCGGTCGAGGTCGACGGTCTTCTAGCATTCGCAGATCCATTTTTCATTTTCCATTCGTCTTGTCTTGTTTTCCCACACACCTGGTTCTCATTTCCCTCATTATGTGTTGTGTATTTAACCCTCTGTTTCCCTCATGTCTTTGTGTGGTATTGTTTATTCTGTTTCATGTATTGCGCACGTTAGTCTGTTGCGCTGGGTTATGTTAACCCGTATTGTTATTTCGTGTTCACTTTGCCGTGTGTTTTTGGTTCGCCAAAATAAAAGGCTCTGTTGGCTACACCATATCTGCTCTCCCGCACCTGACTCCCTTACAACGATTTACGCATACCTGACATACACTTAGGTTGGAGTCATTAAAACTCGTTTTACCAACCACTCCACAAATGTCTTGTTAACAAAACTATAGTTTTGGCATGTTGGTTAGGACATTTACTTTGTGCATGACGCAAGTACATTTTCCAACTATTTTTTTACAGACAGATTATTGAACTTATAATTCACTGTATCACAATTCCAGTGGGTCAGAAGTTTTCCATAACTAAATTGACTGTGCCTTTAAACAGCTTGGAAAATTCCGAAATAAATTGTAGACCTCCACAAGTCTGGTCATCCTTGGGAGCAATTTCCAAATGCCTGAAGGTACCACGTTCATCTGTACAACCAGTACGCAAATATAAACACAATGGGACACGCAGCCGTCATACCGCTCAGGAAGGAGACGCGTTCTGTCTCCTAGGATGAACGTACTTTGGTGCGAAAAGTGCAAATCAATCCCAGAACAACAGCAAAGGACCTTGAGAAGAGGCTGGAGGAAACAGGTACAAAAGTATCTATATCCACAGTAAAATGCGTCCTATATCGACATAACCTGAAAGGCCGCTCAGCAAGCAAGAAGCCACTGCTCCAAAACCGCCATTAAAAAAGCCAGACTACGGTTTGCAACTGCACATGGGGAAAAAGATTGTACTTTTGGAGAAATGTCCTCTGTTCTGATGAAACAAAAATAGAACTGTTTGGCCATAATGACCATCGTTATGTTTGCAGGAAAAAGGGGGAGGCTTGCAAGCCGAAGAACACCATCCCAACCGTGAAGCACGGGTGTGGCAGCATCATGTTGTTGGGGTGCTTTGCTGCAGGAGGGACTGGTGCACGTCACAAAATAGATTGCATCATGAGGGAGGAAATGAATGTGGATATATTGAAACAACATCTCAAGACATCAGTCAGGAAGTTAAAGCTTGGTCGCAAATGGGTTCTTCCAAATGGACAATGACCCAAGCATACTTCCAAAGTTGTGGCAAAATGACTTAAGGACAACAAAGTCAAGGTATTGGAGTCGCCATCACAAACCTGACGTAATCCTATAGACAATTTGTGGGCAGAACTGAAAAAGCGTGTGCGAACAAGGAGGCCTAGAAACCTGATTCGGGTTACACCAGTCTGTCAGGAGGAATGGGCCAAAATTCACCCACTTATTGTGGGAAGCTTGTGGAAGGCTACCCGACACGTTGACCCAAGTTAAACAATTTAAAGCAATGCTACCAAATACTAATTGAGTGTATGTAAACTTCTGACCAACTGCGGAATGTGATGAAAGAAATAAAAGCTGAAATAAATCATTCTCTCTACTATTATTTCTGACATTTCACATTCTTAAAATAAAGTGGTGATCCTAACTGACTAAGACAGGGAATTTTTACTAGGATTAAATGTCAGGAATTGTGAAAAACTGAGTTTAAATGTATTTGGCTGAGGTGTATGTAAACTTCTGACTTCAACTGTATGTATTAATGCGTACATTGCTGTCTCTGGGAAATCTTGTCATCAACATGTTCTAATTTAATGATACCCTAGTCATCAAATCTCATAGGATTCCAATAAAAAAATTACATATCCTATAGGTTCCAATTCAAATCCTATAGATCATATAATCCCATAGGAGTCAAATAGGACTGGTTCCAAAATCTGATTGGATTTTTCTATTGGATTATTGTATTGAAATACTATTTATTTGTATTTATTTAACAGGTCAGTTAAGAACACATTCTTGTTTACAATGATGGCCTATCCCGGCCAAAGCCTAACCCGGACAATGCTGGGCCAATTGTGCGCCGCCCTATGGGACTCCCAATCAAGGCTGATTGTGATACAGCCTGGAATCGAACCAAGTTCTGTTGTAACTCCTCTTGTACTGAAATGCACTGCCTTAGACCGCTGCACCACTTGGGAGCCCCAAAGATTCAATCCTATAGGATATTGGTAATACAGCAAATGAACTTGCAGCCTTGAATAACTCCCATATTGTGATGGTGTGTTGAAGAGGTTGAGATCTTCAGGGAATCAACGTTGGTGTGAGTATGCAAAGATATGGAGATTGTGCTCTGGGGACATGGGAGAGAGGCTGTTCCTCAGTTTTTCTGGTCTTTAATCTTGATTGCAGTTTAACAGAAATACAGGTTTCTGTCAGAAATTTAGCTGTGAGGTTGTCCAATAATGCTGTATTTATCCAATTGTAGTGTCCATACACTGTGATCTGAAATAACAATGAATAGAATATTAGCAATACTATGGCTTGATAGGTTATAATACTGTAAGTAAGCAGTGCGAATGAACGGACTGCTGCACAGTCACTATGGGAGCTTTTTCTGGAGTGCCCAGTTAAATTGTGCATAAGAGCATTTTTTACTCTGTAAATGGTTAAACTCGTGAGAAATATATGTGTACACTATCAGCCTAAATTAAAAAAATTATTTTTATATGTTTGATTATTTTATATTGTGCTAGTTTCCTGTATGTGGACAGTATGTGTTACTACATTACACAACCWAATTTYTTGACCACATCGAATTGAGGGTAATTGCACATAATTTTTTTAACCTTAGATTAGTGATAGTATAAACATTTATAGTAATAACAATGATAATATAATTGGTTTTGTACTGTTGATTTTGTCATACGTGCTTGGCGGTCTTAGGACTTCTACTATCATTTTCAAACTCAAATGGCAGGGACAATTCGGGTGCACTCTGTATAAAAGTCTATGGCCTCACACCTATACATGGATTTGAGTGTCAAACTRTCACTCAACAGCCAACCCTTGTCACTGTTGATATCTTATAGCAGGTCGTAATTCGTTAAAGTTAAATAACAAAGCAACTGATTTGTTTCCTTCCACTTTCCGGCARACATTTTAGAATTTAGATGACTGTCTTCAGAAAATTCTCTTCTAACCAGTGATATGGAAATTATTCTCAGATTCAGTGTGGCCGTTCAGTGTTAGTTTAAACAGTGTATACACCCCAAACTTTTGCCACCACTCTATTGATTTTAAATTGATATCGATATGAGTGATGAATAAAATAGTGTTTGTTGCGTTTAACTTACCACTTACTTGAAACAAAATGCAACTATTCAAAATGTAGCTGGCTGTTTYCTACAAGTTGTCCTCTAACCAGTGACATACACATTATTCCCAGATTCTGTGTTTTTTWAAATTAGGTTAGATTGAACAGGAAGTGCAACCCGACTCCCCCCTCTCCTATTGATTTCAATATGAGCGATTGACAAATAAGTGTTGCATTTCTCTGTTTTTTATCAACCCCAAAATCAAAATGAATCACTCCAAAATGTAACTGGTTGTCTTCAGCAGGTTGTCAGCTGACAAGTGATGTAAATCATTTTTCCAGTTTCCATATGGTTTTTGAGTTGTTAGTTTCAACAGTGCATACAACCTGATTTCCCTAATCAATATGAGTGATTAGTTGCCACTGCAGTTATGCAGTTAAGGTGTCTGTAAAAAACAAAACAAAAGTTAAATGATTACTATTGTGGCACATGTAGGATAGTACATTTTATGTTTAAGTTTTCAATATATCACAAACTGTTTTTTGATTAGGATACTTCAAAACAGTGTTTTGATATTGGGCTATTTATCAAACGTTATTGTCAACAGGGAGCAGCAACAGCGTAATTTTCAATTTACAGTATGTTTTAGGAATATAAATGGAACTTTCAACATGAATCTCCAATAGTATTGTACTTAATTAGGTAAAAACTGCTGAATGAGTCCAAAACCTGACGTGATTTATTTATTTTGATGATCTACCAGAAATCATGAAAATTGAGTTTACTTGCCTATAATAAAGGCACATATACTGGATTTAGCAATAACAAACAAGTAAAAACATTTCTCATCTGCTATAACAATACAGTGACTCAAAAACGACATACAAATGGCTACAACTTAGCTAGCTAGTAATCTAACAGGCAAAATATGGCTAACCGTAGTTTCTTAGCTAGCACAAAAACGAGTGCATAAAATACTGTACAATGACAAAAATACAACTAAAACATTGACCATTTTATCAGGAAWCATAAGGAAACAAATAATGTACTCACAGTTCTTGCATTCACGCACCATAAAGGATAAAACAGTTAGAATAATAATGCTAGAAAACTGGAGATTCTTTGTACATGTCACTGATGTAGAGRGGAGTAGGGAGGAGGTAGTTGCAGGTTATGAACCACAGAATTTATTTAAGCACCATAGATCAAAGCAGGACGAAACCCAAACGCTGTTGTGCTCAAAATATATCTTCATAAACAAAAAGGCACAGGGTGAACCCAAGTGCAAAATATAAAGTACTCAGGAAATAGTAGGAGTAACATTTACAATGACCGACAAAGACAAATGGCAGAGGGAGTATATATGCAGTGATAGAGTGGGGATTGGAACCAGGTGTGTGTAATGATGACGAGACAAGTCTGGAGTTGATGAGTGAAGGGTGTTTGMCAGCCGCCGACCTTGGATACGACCCCGGAGACGCAGTGTGGGTCGGTCAGGACGACGCCTGTGGAAGTCCCGAATGAGAGAACGATCCAGAACGTCCCACGCTGGAACCTGGGACCGTACCCCTCCCAGTCGACCAGGTACTGGGGAAGCCCCCCACGATCGCGTGAGTCCAACAGGCTGTGGACGGAGTACGCCGGGGCCCCCCTTGACATCCAAGGTAGGGGTGGGGGGTTTCGTGGGGTCCAGCACTAGCCAAGGGACCAGCTGCCACCGGACTGAGGAGAGATACGGTAATTGACGGGGAGCTGTAATCTGTACGTCACTTCATTGACTCTCCTCAGGACTTTGAACGGCCCCACAAACCGTGGGGTCAGCTTCCGGCAAGGCAGACAAAGGGGCAGGTCCTTTGTAGAAAGCCAGACCCTGTCACCGCGGTGAAAGACCGGGGCCACACTGCGGTGAAAATCGGCCTGCGCCTTCTGCCAGAGGACGACGTGCTGGAGACAGATGTTCCATACCTCCTCACTGCGCTGGAACCAATCGTCCACTGCAGGAGCCTCGATCAGGGCCGGCTGATATCCTAGAACACACTGAAAGGGTGTGAGGTTAGTGGAGGAGTGACGGAGGGAGTTTTGTACGTATTCTGCACAAGGCAGAAATGCAGCCCACTCCCCCGGCCGGTCCTGACAGTAACTACAAAGGTACCTACCCAGTTCCTGATTTACCTTTTCCACCTGCCCATTAGATTGGGGACGGTACCCGGAGGTGAGGCTGACCGTGACCCCCAGTCGTTCCATGAGGGCCTTCCAGACACRGGAGGTGAACTGAGGACCACGGTCAGACCCGATGTCCTCCGGGATCCCGTAGTGCCGGATGACGTGAGAGAAGAGAGCCTCCACGGTCTGTTGGGCTGTAGGGAGACCAGGCAGAGTAATCAAATGACAGGCTTTGGAAAACCAGTCCACAACGACTAGAATGATGGTGTGCCCCCCGTGGACAAAGTCCACGGAGAGATGGGACCAGGGTCGTTGTGGAACCGGCAGCGGGTGRAGTTTGCCATAGGGGAGGTGTCTAGGTGTCTTGCTCTGTTCGCAGGTGGAGCAGGGAGAGACCCGGGTCAAGGTGGGCCACCAGTACTTGGCGGAGAGACAGTCGATAGTACGGGCTATACCTAGGTGCCCCGACACATGTGCTGTGTGTGCCCAGTCGAGGAGACGGTCCCGCACATCAGAGGGCACGTAGATATGCCCCTCGGGACAATGGGCAGGTGAGTGCTCCTGTTGCAGGGCTCGAYGGATGTCCGCGTCCACATTCCACACGACAGAAGCGGGACAGGGACAGGGGAATAATGGGTGTCACTTTCTCCCTCCGATCCTCTGTGTCATGCATTCGGGACAATGCATTGGCCTTAACTTTGATCCTGACCGGTAGGATAGGGTAAAGTCAAACCTGGCGAAGAATAGAGCCCATCTGGCCTGATGCGGGGTCAGCCTCTTCKCTGCTCGAATGTACTCCAAGTTCCTGTGATCCGTCCAGACAAGGAATGGGTGTTTAGCACTCTCCAGCCAGTGCCGCCAKGCTTTCAACTCCTTCTTGACGGCCAACAACTTACGATTCCCCACGTCATAATTCTGCTCCGCGGGAGACAGCTTCCGTGAGTAGAAGGCGCATGGATGGAGTTTAGGCGGCGATCCAGTGCATTGGGAGAGAACAGCTCCTACTCCAAACTCGGAGGCGTCCACCTTCACGATGAAGGGCAGAGATGGGTCAGGGTGAGCCAGAACAGGTGCGTTAGTAAAACGTTCCTTGAGCGCACGGAAGGCTTCACTGGCCTACCCAGTCCAGCGCAGCTGTCGAGGACCTCCCTTCAGGAGGGAGGTGAGAGGGGCCACCACTGTGCTGAAACCCCTAATGAAGCACCTGAAATAGTTGGAAAAACCAAGGAAGCGCTGCACCGCCTTGATGTTGGATGGAACAGAAACGACCGTACTGCACTGACCCTCTACTCTTCCAGCTCCACTCCCGCGGTGAATATCCGATAGCCCAAGAAGGAGACCGCCTGCTGAAAGAAAAGGCACTTCTCCGTCTTGGYGTACAGGTGATGCCCTATCAGCCTCTCCAAAACGGACCTGACATGAGAGACAYGTTGCTCGCGTGTAGTGGAGTACACCAAGATGTCGTCTATGTACACCACTACACAGTGACCCAACATGTCTCTAAACACCTCGTTAATGAATGATTGAAACACAGAGGGTGCATTTGTCAGGCCGTAGAGGTGGCCGGAGAGGTGGACGGACGGATGAATCCTTGGGCCAGCGCCTCCTGGACGTAGGCCTCCATGGACTCTGCATGCGAGAGAGGGTAGATGTGGCCCCGCAGGAGCATAGAACCAGACAGTTACTCACAACCTAAAACTATGGGGTGTGCAGGAGAGTCTAAGATGACGAAAGTGATGCATTCATAGTGGTTGTGAGTAACTGTGGAAATGGGAATTGTGGTCTGGCGCACCAGTCCTGTTCCTATGGGACGGTTGTCTAGGGCAAGGACTGGGTAGGGGATTGTAAAGGGACTAGAGGAATGCGTAATGATAAGGCCACTGACCGGTCTAGGAAATTGCTTGCAGCACCTGAGTCCACTAGGGCAGGACTAAGTGGGGGGCCAGGATAGTCAGGGAAGGAGGAGGAGGAGGAGGAGGAGGGGGAGGACAGAGAGGACCAAGGCACGTCCACGCCTAACTGGGAAGGTGCAGGAGCGCTCCTCGGCCTGTCGCTTCCTTGCCTGGTTCTCCATCTGGGACAGGTGTTCCAGGGGTGATCTGACTCCCCGCAATCGGAGCAGAGCCCTTGTTGACAGTGGTGTTGATGTTCCTCGGGGGGAAGGTGCATCGTGCCCACCTCCATGGGCTCAGTCTCGCTGGAGGTTCCTGGGAGAGACCCGAACCCCTGGGATGTGTGACGACGGGCAYGCAGGAGATTATCCAGGCAGATAGCCATGGCGATGAGCGTGTCCAGCGTGAKGTCCTCATCGCGAAAGGCCAGCTCGGTCTGCATGTCCGCCTGTAGCCCGCTGCGGAAAAACGTCAACAGGGCCTGGTCATTCCAGTCAATGGACGCAGGCATATCCGGAAATCCAGAGTGTACTCCGACGCTGTCCTGGACCCCTGACATAGACGGAGGAGATGCTCACCTCCCTCTCAGCCCTCTGTAGGGTGGTCGAAGACGGCACGGAAGAGTTGGGTGAAGCGCTCATAGGACTGCACTTCTGGTCCGTCCCTCTCCCAAACGGCGTGCGCCCACTCCAGAGCCTGTCTGCACCGAGATTACCAAGGCCACCTTGTCCTTCTCGGAGGCCGTCCCAGTATGACGGGCCAGGTGGAGGTCACACTACAATGAGCTGGGTTGCCGTCAAACCGTTCCGGGAGGGGCAGGTGGACATTGCTGATCGGACCGGGTGATGTAGATGGTGGTTGGGTGGCTGGAACGACCGCAGGGAGCTGGGAAGGTGGTGGTGTTGGCATACAGCCCGGAGCACCTGGTCCATGGCAGTCCCGAGGCGCTCCAGGCACGAGTCGTGGCGGTGGAGCTGCTGCTTCCTGTTATCTTTGGTCAAACAAATAATGTACTCACAGTTCTTGCATTCACGCACAGTAAATGATAAAACAGTTAGAATAACAATGTTAGATATTGTAGTTCTAATGAACAAAATTAGTTGAAACATTTGTTCTTTTGACTGAACGAGTTGAAAAAATCAGAGTCAGTAAAAAGAGTCGAACTTCCATCACTATTATGAACTCATTCTGGTAGGATAAGTATGGTAGGACAAACAGAGGACAAGTTCCTTGCAGAAGGTCTTGTTCCTCGCATAATAGGCTATGACATTCTTCACGCTGGTTTACAGGAGACCTATTCACCAGCATCAGCCAGTTATTGAAAGGAAGAGATAGTGAAAAGGATTGAACTGGAGCGAGGGCTAATTGAATTGGATAATGCAGTTTGGGATTTACCTCATGTTTTAATTAGCTTATATTTCTACAGTGTGGTGGCGTATTGAGCTTTACAGACATGCACCATTACAGTGCAAAAGATCCTCCTCTGGGCAAGGTGACCACTAGGTCATGATAATTAGGGTACGCAATGCACAACATTTAACATTGCAGCATATTGGATGACTGTCATTCATATTCCATTCATCCAGCTCAATGTAATATCGATAGGTTTAGGCTACTACATGATACTTAAATTTTCCCTATAGCCATCATGGGGWTGCTACAACCTAGTCACTGAATGAAAGTTTACAACATACGCTACGTGCACAGGTCGAGAGAAATTTGAGTAATCAAGGTGACAGACATTGACAAATTCAATACCGCCTTGCACACTTTTGCCTGCATCTAGCTGATCTAGGGTGTAATCATTAGTCCAACAGTTGCAAACGAGAGTTCTATTGAACAAATTCAGGTAGGTTTATCCCCCGTTTGGTTCTGTTTGCTTCCATTTAAGATTTTTTATTTTCAACAGAATCGGTGGAATGAATACACCCCTGATCATACGCAAATTCAGTTGACTTTCATAGCAGCCACATACATACAGCATGATCCCTTTGATCGTTGTATAATTTCTTCTCACATCTACGCACTCTCCTCCTCCCACCTATTTTTCCCTTCACTTGGGCACAACACATCAGCTGTCTGTGGCCAGGCGACAAATCCTTTCCAAGCCAAACCTTCATATCATAACCGCTACACACATCCTACATTGTTTTCACCATTTTATAATGTCACAGTCAMCATAGCTACTAGAACTAACACGTTAGTAAACCCGTTACAATCATGCAATAATTCAGTCAGCAAGGAGTTTAGCAGTTACACCGGCAGGCCCCGGTGGCAATAAATGACCTTGACTTGTTTGAGTTCCAGTGTTGGATAGCCATAGCCAGCTAGCTAACATAGCATCCCTCTGTGTTTGAGCCGTTAGCTATATTTCGTATTTTAACTACCAAATGCAGCTATCTCTCTCGCTCTCGCTTTTCCTTCATTTTGAATAAATCTTTTTTTTCAAAACTGTTCAAATATTGTCTTTCTCTCTCTTTGAGTCAAGTACTTACGCATGTCAAGTATGCACTGATTCAAGTATGCACTGCATTGGTATCTAGCTTTAGCTTAGCTTATGCTTTCAGTACTAGATTAATTATCTGATCCTTTGATTGGGTGGACAACATCAGTTCATGCTGCAAGAGCTCTGATTGGTTGATTGGTTGAAATACGTCCTCTGGAAGTTGTCATAATTACTGTGGAAGTCTGTGGAAGGGGGTGAGAACCACGAGCCTTCTAGGTTTTATATTGATGTCAATGTACTCAGAGGAGGACGGAAACTAGCTGTCCTCCAGCTACGCCATGGTATTACCCTACAGAGTGCTGTTGAGGCTACTGTAGAGATTCATTGCAAAACAGTGTGTTTTAATCAATTATTTGATATCATGTGAATACCATATATCATGTGAATATATTTAGTATAGTTTTTATCTAAAAAGGAYAACTTTTTWAATATTTCACTATTTACTTTTTTAATTCAATGAGGAGGATGGTCCTCCCCTTCCTCACCTGAGGAGCCTCCACTGACCATAACCTTTTTAAACTGTATCAATTAATTATTAGGAAACACCATTGTCTCTGATGTCAGAATGACTGAGTCACAAAGTGAATCGATTTCTTGACTAATCCCTCTATCCGTAAATTAATGAATACATTTTTTGTTTTACGTGAACCTGTGCATCATTGCATCAAAGTGGTTGCATAGTTGTCTTTATGTTAAAAAGACCCTGTGAACCAATATACATGGGCCTTGAATTATTAAATCATGTTTAATAAATAAAATAAAGTGCATGTTTTCTGGGGAACAAAAGAGAGTTCAGTAGAAAAAGTACAATAAGCTGAATGCACMGAAAGTCACTGTGGGCAATATRMATGTATTAGTCACTAGGGGCCTTGGCCTTGCATCAATGAGAGAAATTACACCTGTCTCCTACCAATGCTTGGAACTTTAGAGCAACTCTGAGACACTGGTGCAGGTGTTAATTGGTGAGCCTGGTGTGGTAATTGTTTTTAATAAAGTTTGTTGTAGAGAATGCTGATTCACAGCACTATGTGGAGCCAAACATGGTCAGGATGTGTAATGCCATTTTTTGTAATGAATGGGGACATCAGCTGCAGACACTACCATTGCCTGCTCTTTCAAAGACACATTTTCATGTAGCTGAATCAACTCTATTTGCAGTGATGCAGCATTTCTCATATGAAGATCTTTTTCTACTTTGTAACATTTGTGACCAAGAAAGGGTTCTTCCAAGAGTGAAGCCATCAAAGCGACCACTTCTCTGGGACCGGTTAATTGAGTTTGGCTGTACCATAGGATGCCCCAGGAGGTTTATTTTCAAATGATATAGGTCTTTAGACCAGATTTACAGTGAATTCAGAAAGTAGCACTCACGTCTGTAGCCATGAAATGCTTTGAAAGGCTGGTCATGGCTCACATCAACACCATTATCCCAGAAACCCTAGACCCACTCCAATTTGCATACCGCACCAACAGATCYACAGATGATGCAATCTCTATTGCGCTCTATTGCACCATAGTGCCCTCAAAGCTCATCACTAAGCTAAGGACCCKGGGACTAAACACCTCCCTCTGCAACTGGATCCTGGACTTCCTGACGGGCTGCCCCCAGGTTTTAAGGGTAAGTAACAACACATCCGCCACGCTGATCCTCAACACGGGGGCCCCCTAGGGGTGAGTGCTCAGTCCCCTCCTGTACTCCCTGTTCACTCATGACTGCACGGCCAGGCACGACTCCAGCACCATCATTAAGTTTGCTGATGACACAACAGTGGTAGGCCTGATCACCGACAACGATGAGACAGCCTATAGGGAGGAGGTCAGAGACCTGACCGTGTGGTGCAAGGACAACAACCTTTCCCTAAACGTGATCAAGACAAAGGAGATGATTGTGGACTACAGGAAAAGGAGGACCGAGCACGTGCCCATTCTCATCGACGGGTCGGTAGTGGAGCAGGTTGAGCGCTTCAAGTCCCTTAGCGTCCACATCACCAACAAACTAACACAGTCCAAGCACACCAAAACAGTCGTGAAGAGGGCACAACAAAACCTATTCCCCCTCAGGGGACTGAAAAGATTTGGCATGGGTCCTCAGATCCTGAAAAGGTTTTACAGCTGCATCATCGAGAGCATAATTACGGGTTGCGTCACTGCTTGGTATGGCAACTGCTCGGCCTCCGACCGCAAGGCACTACAGAGGGTAGTGCGTACGGCCCAGTACATCACCTGGGCCAAGCTTCCTGCSATCCAGGATCTCTATACCAGGTGCTGTCAGAGGAAGGCCCTAGTCATAGCTACCCTAGGCATAGACTGACCTCTCTGCTATCGCACGGTAAATGTTACCGGAGCGCCAAGTCTAGGTCTAAGAGTCTCCTAAATAGCTTCTACCCCAAGCCATAAGACTCCTAAACAGCTAATCAAMTGGCTACCAAGACTATTTGCATTTCCCCCTCACTCTAACTCTACCTACATGTACAGTTGAAGTCGGAAGTTTACATACACTTAGGCTGGAGWCATTAAAACTCGTTTTTCAACCACTCCACAAGTTTCTTGTTAACAAACTATAGTTTTGGCAAGTCGGTTAGGACATCTACTTTGTGCATGGCGCAAGTAAATTTTCCAACAATTGTTTACAGACAGATTATTTCACTGTATCACAACTCCAGTGGGTCAGAAGTTTAAACACTAAGTTGACTGTGCCTTTAAACAGCTTGGAAAATTCCAGAAAATTATGTCATGGCCTTAGAAGCTTCTGATTGGATAATTGACATCATTTGAGTCAATTGGAGGTGTACCTGTGGATGTATTTCAAGGCCTACCTTCAAACGTAGTGCCTCTTTGCTTGACATCATGGGAAAATCAAAAGAAATCAGCCAAGACCTCTGAAAATTGAAAATTGTAGACCTGCACAAGTGTGGTTCATCCTTGGGAGCAATTTCCAAATGCCTGAAGGTACCACGTTCATCTGTACAAACAATAGTACGCAAGTATAAACACCATGGAGCACCAGCGTCATACTGCTCAGGAAGGAGATGCGTTCTGTCTCCTAGAGATGAACGTACTTTGTGTGAAAGTGCAAAGCAATCTCAGAATAACAGCAAAGGACCTTGTGAAGATGCTGGAGGAACAGGTACAAAATATCTATATCCACAGTAAAACGAGTCCTTTATCGACATACCCTGAAAGGCCGCTCAGCAAGGAAAAAGCCACTGCTCCAAAACCGCCATAAAAAGCCAGACTACGGTTTGCAACTGCATATAGGGACAAGATCATACTTTTTGGAGAAATGTCCTCTGGTCTGATGAAACAAAAATAGAACTGTTTGGCAAATGGGTCTTCCAAATGGACAATGACTACAAGCATCTTCCAAAGTTGTGGCAAAATGCTTAAGGACAACAAAGTCAAGGTATTGGAGTGCCATCACAAAGCCTTGACATCAATCCTATAGAAAATTTGTGGGCAGAACTGAAAAAGCGTGTGCGAGCTTGGAGGCTAGAAACCTGACCCAGTTACACCAGCTCTCTCAGGAGGAATGGGCAAAATTCCACCCAATTTGTGGGAAGCTTGTGGAAGGCTACCTGAAAAGTTTGACCCAAGTTAAACAATGTAAAGGCAATGCTACCAAATACTAATTGAGTGTATGTAAACTTTTGGCCCACTGGGAATGTGATGAAAGAAATTAAAGCTGAAATAAATATTTCTCTACTATTATTCTGACATTTCACATTCTTAAAATAAAGTGGTGATCCTAACTGCCCCAAGGCAGTGAATTTTTACTAGGACTTAATTTCAGGAATTGTGAAAAACTGAGTTTAAATGTATTTGGCTGAGGTGTATGTAAACTTCTGACTTCAACTGTACATATTACCTCAATTACCTTGACACCGGTGCCCCGCATATTTACTCTGTACTGGTTCCCCCTGTATATAGTCCCGCTATTGTTATTTACTGCTGCTCTTTAATCATTTGTTGGGGGGTATTTTCTTAAAGCTGCATTGTTGGTTAAGGGCTTGTAAGTAAGCATTTCACTGTAACCTGTTCGGCACATGTGACAAATAAAATKTTATTTGATTTATTCAGACCCCTTGACTTTGTCCACATTTTGTTACATTGTAACCTTATCCTAAAATATGTATTGTTTTACCTCATCAATCTGCACCCAATAACCCATAATGACAAAGCAAAAACTAGTTTTAGATATTTTTGCACATTWAAAAAAAATGRAAAACTTAAATATCACATTTACATAAGCATTCAGACCCTTTACTCAGTACTTTGTTGAAGCACCTTTGGCAGCGATTACAGCCTTGAGTCTTCTTGGGTATGACTCTACAAGCTTGACACACCTGTATTTGGGGAGTTTCTCCCCTAATTCTCTGCAGATCCTTTCAAGCTCTGTCAGGTTGGATGGGGAGTGTCACTGCACAGCTATTTTCAGGTCTCTCCAGAGATGTTCGATTGGGTTCAAGTCCAGGCTTTGGCTGGGCCACTCAAGGACATTCAGAGACTTGTCCTGAAGCCACTCCTGCGTTGTCTTGGCTGTGTGCTTAGGGTCGCTGTCCTGTTGGAAAGGGGAAACGTCGCTCCAGTCTGAGGTCTTGAGCGCTCTGGAGCAGGTTTTCATCAAGGATCTCTCTGTACTGTACTTTGCTCCGTTAATCTTTTCCTCCATCCTGAATAGTCTTGCAGTCCCTGCTGCTGAAAAACATCCCCACAGCATGGTGTTGCCACCCCATGCTTCACCATAGGGATGGTGCCAGGTTTCCTCCAGTTGTGACATTTGGCATTCAGGCCAAAGAGTTCAATATTGGTTTCATCAGACCAGACAATCTTGTTTCTCATGGTCTGAGTCCTTAACGTGCTTTTTGGCAAAATCACAGCAGGCTGTCATGTGCCTTTTACTGAGGAGTGGCATCTGCCTGGCCACTCGACCACAAAGGCCTGGTTGGTGGAGTGCTGCAGAGRTGGTTGTCCTTCTGGAAGGTTCTCCCATCTCCACAGAGGAACTCTAGAGCTTTGTCAGAGTGATCATCGGGTTCTTGGTCACCTCCCTGACCAAGGCCCTTCTCCCCCGATTGCTCAGTTTGGCCGGGTGGCCAGCTCTAGGAAGAATCTTGTTGGTTCCAAACTTCTTCCATTTAAGAATGATGGAGGACCTTGGGGACCTTCAATGCTGCAGAACTTTTTTGGTACCCTTCCCCAGATCTGTGCCTCAACACAATCCTGCCTCGGAGCCCTATGGACAATTCCTTCGACCTCATGGCTTGTTTTTTTTGCTCCGGCATGCACTGTCAACTGTGGAACCTTATATAGACAGGAATGTGCCTTTACAAATCAATGTCCAATCAATTGAATTTACCACAGGTGGACTCCAATCAAGTTGCAGAAACATCTCAAGGATGATCAATGGAAACAGGATGCACCTGAGCTCAATTTCGAGTCTCATAGCAAAGGTTCTGAATCATTATGTAAATAAATCATTTCTGTTTTGTATATTTTATAAATTAGCAAAAACTTCTAAAAACCTGTTTTCGCTTTGTCATTATGGGATAKTGTGTGTAGATTGATGAGGAAACATTTAATTTCATCCATTTTAGAATAACGCTGTAACGTAACAAAATGTGGGAAAAGGGAAGGGGTCTGAATACTTTCCGAATGCTCTTTACTAAAGGATTTAAAGTGTGCACAACCATTGCATTTAAAAAGACCTGGTTCTGTGTGTATCATGCGACTCATGAGTATGAGTTCGCCCATGTCCATGTAATCATCATTGTGATCTAAAAGTCTAAACTGATCCTAAATCTATCACGTTTCAGATAAGAACCAGATGCAGACAACGTCAAATTAACAACAGRGGCAGGCAAAAGACAGGTCAAGGGCAGGCAGGGGTCAGTAATCCAGATCGGTGGGGCAAAGGTACAGGACGGCATGCARGCAGGCTCAGGGTCATGTAGGCATAAAATGTCAAAACCGTGAAAACGAGAAAAACAGGAACAATCGAGTGACAGGAACAGAGGGAAAAACGCTGGTAGGCTTAACAGGAGACAAAGGGCTGTGAGACATGGGAGACGTGAGACAACTCTGGACACATGAAAGGTGGGATGTATACGACGGTTAAGGGGCAACAGAAGATGAACAGCAGAGGGGATAATCATTTTGGAGATGGGAAACGGGCCGATAAACCATATCTTCTGCATGAGACGATACCGGGGAGCCGGGGTCCGATGGCGGTCCGCTTGTTGTAGATACCTGGAGGTGGTCTTGAGGAGGGCCGACCGGGCTCTCCTCCAGKTGCGATGACAGCAGGGTATGCCGACCTCTTCTTCCTGCCCAGGGAAGCGTGGAGGCTGATACCCCAGGGAACACTCAAATGGAGATAGGCCTGTGGCCTAGGGATGGATGTTGTGGGCGTATTCCACCCACACAAGCTGCTGGCTCCAGGTGGTGGGGTTGGCGGAGACCAGGCAGTGCAGAGTAGTCTCGAGGTCCTGGTTGGCTCGCTCCGACTGGCCATTGGACTGGGGGTGGAACCCAGAGGACAGGCTGGCCGACGACCCAATGAGGGTGTTGAACGCCTTCCAGAATCAGGACGAGAAGACCGGTCGGAGACCATGTCCACGGGCAGTCCATGGATCCGGAAGACGTGCTGCACCATGAGCTGGGCCGTCTCCTTGGTCGAGGGTAGTTTGGGGAGAGGAATGAAGTGGGCGGCTTTGGAAAACCGGTCGACCACAGTCAGGATGGCAGTGTTGCCCTCAGACCGGGGGAGACCTGTGACGAAATCCAGGGATATGTGTGACCAGGGACGGTAAGGGACAGGCAGTAGTTACAGAAGACCAGCCGGAGCTTGCCGAGGAGTCTTGTTCTGAGCACAGACCGTGCAGGTGGCAACAAATGCGGAGACATCCGRAACCATAGTAGGCCACCAAAAGCTTTGTCACACGAAGGCCAGGGTCCGACGGGAGCCCGGGATGCAGGCAAGCGTGGAGGAATGGGCCCACTCCAGGACCGCGGAGTGGACAGCGTCAGACACAAACATCCGGTCATCTGGGCCCCCCCCCCCAGGGGGTCTCACCTTCCAGGGATCTATCTAGACACTCCCAGCAGAGATGATGTAACCCAGAAAGGGGATGGTGGAGCGATGGAACTCACACTTCTCCGCCTTCACAAACAGCTGATTCTCCAGAAGGTGTTGAAGAACCTGCCGGACGTAGAGCACATGTTCTTGGGGGAAGCAGGAGAAGACGAGGATTTCATCATTGTAGATGAAGACGAACCGGTTCACCATGTCGCAGAGAACATAATTTACCGGAGCCTGGAACACAGCAGGGGCGTTAGTGAGGCCAAAAGGCATGACCAGCTACTCATAGTGGCCGCTGGCCATGTTGAAGGCGGTCTTCCACTCGTTCCCCTCTTGTATCCACACCAGGTGGTAGGCGTTCCGTAGATCCAGCTTGGAAAACACAGTGGCCCCCAAGAGAGGCACGAAGGCAGAGGAAATAAGTGGTAGCGGGTAATGGTTCTTAACAGTAAAGTCATTGAGTCCCCGGTAGTCAATGCACTGGTGCAGGGTCTTGTCCTTTATCTCCACGAATAAAAACCCTCCGCCGGCGGGAGAGGAAGAGAGACAGAAAAATCCTTCAACTAGGGAGTCCCCAATGTAGGTCTCCATAGCCTTGGTCTCCAGTCCGACCAGAGAGTGCAGACGTCCCCGGGGCGGCATGATGCTAGGCAGAAGGTCAATCCCGCAGTCATAGGGTCGGTGCGGYGGAAACGAAGTGGCCCGGGCCTTGCTAAACATCTCTTGGAGGTCATGGTACTCCGCAGGGATGGGGGAGAGGTCCAGGGCACCTTCCGAGCCCCAAGGAAGACATCTCGGGGCAGGTTGCGCTGACTTCAGACAATGGGCGTGGCAGAATGGACTCCAGCCCATGATGACACCTGTAGACCAGTTGATGAGGGGATTGTGTCGCTGGAATGGGAATCTGAGGAGACTTGATGAGCAGAAAWTGAGTAGTCTCACTGTGATTCCCTGACACTCGTAGGTTGATGGGAGWGGTATCATGAGTGACCCGGCCTATAGAGCGCCCGTCCAGCGCTCTAACATCCATGGGAATGGAGAGGGGCTGAGTGGGGATGTTCAGCTCAGAAGCCAGGGTAGCGTCCATAATGCTCTCATTGGCCCCAGAGACAATGAGGACCCGGAGAGATTTAGACTGGTTTCCCCACAGCAGAATGGCATGACAAGGGGTGCGAGCAAGGGARGCAGAAAAGTTCTCCATATTGCACACCAGAGTACTCGCTCCTACCGGTGARCCTGSTCTTTTTAAAGGACAAGAGGACACAAAATTACCAAKATTCCCGCAATTCAGACAACTCTTTGTGTTGATCCTGTATTGCCTTTCCGCTGGCGACAGCCCAGCTCTGCCTAGTTGCATAGGCTCTGGAAGTGGTGACTTCAGGGGGAAGTCAGGAAGCCTCGGGTTCTCTCGGCAACGGGACCGTCGGGGGCTTCCGGGATGACTCAGAGGCAAGGTGGAATCCCTGGACGTGCGACCGAAATCAAATTTCCTCTCTCTCCATCATTCCCGTAATCACCCATCAATACGGATGGTCAACGCGATGAGGGAATCGAGATCCATAGGCAACTCCTGAGCAGCAAGCTCGTCCTTGACCTCCCCCGAGACGCCGTTCAGGAACATATCGAACAGTGCATCCTGGTTCCAAACACTCTCCGCTGCCAATGTGCAGAAATCCACCGCATGGTCAGCCACACTGCGGGAGTCCTGCCAAAGCTGGATTAGCTTCTGGGCAGCTTCTCTCCCAGAGAACGTGGCATCAGAAACCTTCTTTATCTCCCCCACGAACCCCTCCAGACTAACGCATATGGCCGGCTGTTGTTCCCATACAGCAGTCGCTCAGGTGAGAGCCCTCCCGGACATCAGCGTGATGAGGTAGGCTATCTTGGAGCGATCCGAGGGGAAAGAGGAGGGCTGAAGCTCAAAGACGAGGGCACACTGAGCTAGAAAAGCCCGACAGGTGCTTGCCACTCCATTGAAGCGTACCGGGGGAAGTAAGTGGGGCTCCCGAGAAGGTGGAGTGACCGATGAGACGGCGCTGCTAACAGCTGAGTTACTAAGGTGCTGTGGGSTTACCACCGTGGTAGGCTGCCTCCCAGACCACCCGCAGAATTGCTCCAGCAAAATGTCCAACGCCTGGTCGTGGCGTTCAGCCAATGTTTGGACCCCCTCCATAAGGCCACTAAGCAATTCCTCGTGCCTACCGATGGTGGCTCCTTGGGAGGAGATGGTGTTGCGCAGCTGGCCCGGGTCTGCTGGGTCAGTCATGGCCAGTTCGTACTATCAAGTTTCAGGTAAGACCCAGATGCAGACAACATCGAATTAACAACAGTTTATTAATCCAACAGGGGCAGGCAAAAGACAGGTCAAGGGCAGGCAGGGGTCAGTAATCCAGATAGGTGGGGCAAAGGTACAGGACGGCATGCAGGCTCAGGGTCAGGGTAGGCAGAGATCAGTAATCCAGATTGGTGGGGCAAAGGTACAGGACGGCAGGCAGGCCCAGGGTCAGGGCAGGCAGAAAAGGTCAAAACCGGGAAAACTAGAAAACAGGAACAAYCGAGAGACAGGAACAGAGGGAAAAACGCTGGTAGGCTTGATGAAACAAAACAAACTGGCAACAGACAAACAGAGAACACAGGYATAAATACACAGGGAATAATGGGGAAGATGTGCGACCTCTGGAGGGGGTTGGAGATAATCACAAAGACAGGTGAAACAGATAAGGGTGTGACAAAATCAGCACTAGTGATGCGCATTCTGAGTTGTTTTGGTGAGCCCAATCATTTTGCTCAGTTCACCTAAAATAGACGTTAAAGGTAGATTCAACTAAATGACATTGCCACGAGCAGCATCGCAGATATTGAAATGAGCGAGATGCAAGACTTCCCGCTCACACAGTCACACACAGTATTTTCGCGTGGGCTCGCTTCACGCTGTCATAGTGTAGTAGCCACTGGACCAAAACAGCTTAGTAGTTAAGCCTTGCGCTTCAACGCTCTTAGTTGTTGCGGAAATTGACCCACTATGCTGTTTACTTTCTGCATTTACATCTACCGTTAATTTGGCTCCCAAACGGCTCTTTATTCAGTAGAGTTTATGGCAAAATACTTTTGGTATTTCTTTAGTCTACTGTTGATACAGTCTCAAAATACAGAAAGTGTCACAATATGATGCGTTTGCATCATATAACTTTCTGTATTTTGAAAGTTCTATATCTTTAAAACTTGATTGCTGACATGCATCAACAGTGGACTAATGAAACAAATTCCGTAAGACTGTGAGTGCATCGTCTTCCATTGTGCTCATCTGTAACATCTGCGGTGCTGCTCGTGGAAAAGTCCTATCGTCTCAGTTTAAACATTAGCTTGACAACAGCTCCTTAAAGTTGACCACAAACAATGGAGAGAAAAAAAGATTACAAAGCACTCAGGACTAGGCTTAATCTATGTCTGGGAAGCCGGCCCTGTAAAGTAAAACTTGGTCATCCATTCGGCCTGCAAGTAAATCTGTGCTGCGAAGAGAGCCAGGACATAGACACATCAGCAGCAGCTCGGGGTGTCTATGACATCATCCTTCCTGGAACATCAACACAAGGTCAAACCTCTCTTTACTGTCATACTTCACTGTCAGCACCGTCACATTATACCCAGGGACTGCCCCAGGAGAGAGAGAGGGAGGGAAGGAGGGAGAGACAGAGAGAGGAATTGTGTGTGAGAGAGAGATGGAGGGAAAGCGACAGTAAGAGTGTATATGTTTGAGAGAAAGGGAAAGCAGAGGGAAAGCGAACAAGCAGGGAGGGAGCAAGAAAGACATGTCGGRAAAAAAAGAGTTATGAAAGGAGGGAGGGAGAACAGGATAGATGTTATATTTGAAAATAAAATAATATATGGTGGGAGAGAGAGAATAGAGACAACTAATGGGGGAGAAAGGGAGAAGGGCAGTCACTAAATGAGAAATCTGCTGGCTGTCATGTATACTGAGACCTGAGAGATATGAGCGAGAATGACAGATGCCCTTCCCCCCTGGCGAGTGTGTGATGTTACAGAGTGTCTATGTAAAGTATGTATTTCAAATAAATTGATATTTGCACTTTAYTTTCCAGTGCCGAAAATTACCACCTATTTTACTAATAAGAAATTACATGGTAAATTGGTAATGACAGAGTAAAAAACTGCTAATTACATGTTTGCTCTTTGGGATTAATTCCAATTATCACCAGGCACCATGCATGTTTTATCTATTTCATGTTCCCTCTGACTTTTCAGGAGATCGGGGGAGTCCTGCAAAACACTCACTGTGTGACAGGCACCAGAACCCCCAAACCCACATACAAACTGTAGCCCAAGTCTGACATGGGGGTCAAGTGGAGTGATAGGGAGAGAGACAGAAACTCTGATATCTGTATAATGTTTGCTGACATTTATTAATAAAGAAAATATTTGATCACAGAAAAGGGAGACAGAAATGTGTGAGAGAATGAGTGATGGAGGGAAAGTGGTGCAGGAGGAGAGAAATGGAGTGAGGGGTTTAAGAGAGAGCTTGTTAACTGTGCAGTAAGAGACATAAGTGGAGAGAAAGACATGGAGTAGTGCAAAAGGAGAGGTATGGAGAGAGAGTGTGGGAGTAGTATGGAGAGAGAGTGTGGGAGTAGTATGGAGAGAGAGTGTGGGAGTAGTATGGCGAGAGAGTGTGGGAGTAGATGGCGGAGAGAGTGTGGGGTAGTATGGCGAGAGAGTGTGGGAGTAGTATTGGCGAGAGAGTGTGGGAGTAGTATGGCGAGAGGTGTGGGAGTAGTCTTGGAGAGAGAGAGTGGGAGTAGTAATTGAGAGAGAGTGTGGGAGTAGTAAGATGGCGAGAGAGTGTGGGAGTAGTATGGCGAGAGAGTGTGGGAGTAGTATGGAGAGAGAGTGTGGGAGTAGTATGGAGAGAGAGTGTTGGAGTATAGTATGGCGAGAGAGTGTGGGAAGTAGTATGGGAGAGAGTGTGGGAGTAGTATGGGCGAGAGAGTGTGGGAGTAGTATGGAGAGAGAGTGTGGGAGGTAGTATGGAGAGAGAGTTGTGGGGAGTAGTATGGAGAGAGAGTGTGGGAGTAGTATTGGTGAGAGAGTGTGGGAGTAGTATGGAGAGAGAGTGTGGGAGTAGTATGGAGAGAGGATTAGTATGAAGAGGGAGGAAACAATACGGAGAGAGAGAGAGAGAAAGCGATAGAGAGAAAGACAGAACAGCATGGGGAGAAAGACCCCATTCATCTTTTAACTGGGGAACCTGACAGCTGTTAGCAGGCAAACACCTGCAAATGGAGTAAGGGGAGGGAGGCACTGTGCAGGGCAATGGTGGAAATCCATCATGACTGGGGCCAGGGGAGAAAGGACTTGTGTTCCAAATGGCACCCTATTTCCGTCAAAGTGCACCAGTKCCCATAGGTCCCTGGTCAAAAGTAGTGCGCTATATCGGTAATATGGTGCCATTTGGGATGCAAAAGAGGAGTGTGGGGAATATTCGTGTTGGGGGTCGTTACTGTCTAAACTCTCTGTTTTCCAGAAATCTGATTCTGTACTTAGTGGCATCCTACCTCCAGCACTGGGGGCATGGTAGCAGTTAAGTTCATGTTTAGCCAGACAGAGCATGTGACCTTGGTCTGCAAACAAGACTTAGGATAAGTCTACATTTGCCAAGTCAATCAGTCAGATAAATAGCAGTCGATCCCAGGCTGTGTCACAACCKGCTGTGACCGGGAGTCCCATAGGGCGGCGCACAATTGGCACAGCTTCGTCCAGGTTAGGGGAGGGTTTGGCTGGGGGGGCTTTACTTGGCTCATCGCTCTCTAGCAACTCCTTGTGGCGGGCCAGGCGCCTGCAGGCTGACTTTGGTCGTCAGTTGAACAGCGTTTCCTCCGACACATTGGTGCAGCTGGCTTCCAGGTTAAGCGGGCGTGTGGCGGGTCATGTTTCGGAGGACGCATGACTTGACCTTCGCCTTGCCCGAGCCTGTTGGGCTGTTGCAGCGATGAGACAAGATCGTAATTGGATATCATGAAATTGGGAAAAAAGGGGTTAAAATACACCAAAAATGTGTATCCTCCCTTCCTCCTATCCCTGATATGTAAGTGATTGGTTAGGTGAAAACATGGGTTGTGTCTGAAATAGCACACTATGGGCTCTGGTCAAAAGTAGTGTACTGTATAGTGCATAGGGTGCCATTTCAGACACAGCCATGGTCTCTACCTGATTGCTTTCACAAATCCAGTGTCAGATCAGCTTCTGTTGTGATGTGCTGTTGTTGTTGTAACAACGTTGAGGGGATCATTTTTTTTTCGGTTTGTGGTGAGATGGTGTGATGAATGTGATTATGTTTAGGAGAGGTTGTGTTGAGGTTATGTTAGGGTTAGGTTTCTGATTATGCTACTCGACTGCATGGTTTCTTTGTTCAAGTTGTACTTTAGTAAGGCTGTGCTGAGGTTGTACTGAAGTTGTCCTAGGTTTGCAATGAGATTCAGATGAAAATTGTGTCAAGGTTGCATCGAGGTTATGGTGAAATTGCACTGGGATGTATTGAGTTTGTTGTCGAGTTGTATTGGGTTTGTGCAGAGGTCCTTGCGAATCACATCACCAAGCCCCCATTTGTCAAACCTGTCTTCAGGTGCACAGCTCAGCAAACATGGAAAATGCAATTCTTCCTCATTCCCACAGTACATCAGGACTGACTACCGCCCCAGAGGTCGTCGCAAGGGTAATGAACGTATCGAGTGTGTCGTATTGGCTTTATAATCCCTTACAGCCTGCACTCTCTCTACCTGTTATGAATGTGATCGGCAACGTGGAAAATCTAACAGCATTACTGTACCATCTCAAACTGAAGGCTAAAGAACTGTTTGTTGTCCTTACATAGATAAGAGCAGACACGTCAAACCTGCACTTCACCCAAGGCCTGTCCATCTAGCAACAGCTCCAACTTTCTCTAAAAATGACAATGTCCGTGTCTTGCCTGCTACTTATTAAAACGGCATACTGTGTACTAATCGTTCTACATACTATTTACATCCACTGCAGGGAAGAAATATTATTATTTTTAGCTAGAAATAATGTAGCAACCTAGCCAGTTATAGTTATATTGCTGTCAGAGAAACCCAGTACTCACTACAATAGCAAGCAACACATTGCTTGGCAACCAACATTTAAATCTGCAATATTTAACATTTTGAGTGACACAACCAAATTCACATAGAAATGTGTGTTATAGATCTGTCATTCTCATTGAAAGCAAGTCTAAGAAGCGGTAGATGTGTTCTATGTGCATTGTTTCTATGCTTCCTATTCTTAAGTTTCGTCTTTTACTTTCGGTTTTGTACACCAGCTTAAAACATCTGAAAATACAATATTTTTGTTTATGAAAAATTGATTTCACAGCGGTTTAGATGTACAATGATTCTCTACACTATCCTTGCTTGTTTTGTCACATAAACTGAAATTAGGCACAGTATTCAAATTTGGCGGAGCGATTTCTGCATAGTCCTTATTTAACATTAACTAGCTAGCTTTGGTAATTCAATTATGTCTAACACATACATGACATATTAACTAATAGCTTTAATATCCCCCAAAAATAGTACCTTAGTCAGTYACACTGCATGTTGTCCTGGCAAGCTAAAAGAGCTAGCTAGCTAACTAGCTAGCTTTGTTAGCTAGCTGGGTGAAAACTCTTGCTTGCAGGTAGTTGAAGAAAATATCTTCTTCCTTTTTCACCTGCCAGGTGGAAAGACATATTTTAAATCATTGTTTGATTTTACTGTATAATCAAATAAAATGCCATTATCAATGAGAAAGACTTTTGGCGCTGAGAGCTGCTCTTCTCTTTCATCTGAAGAAAATTCAAAATTGCAACTGCTTCTCTGTCTGTTGGTGGTGGCGGGGCTCGGGAACATTTAAATTGTTTAAAACGTTTARAATTGTGATTGACAGCACAGGAGAATGTTCTAGGTTCATATGTCTCTTTTCGAAATAAACACAGCTAATCTTGCTATGTTTCATAAGTGGCAGGTAGCCTCAATAGCTGCATAATTGATTTTGACACTTTGGGAACCTAATGCCAAGATACCAGGTCACATTACAATTCAGCATAATAGATGTGGTACAAAAATATATTTAATTAAGATATATTTTCAAATATATTCACATACATATTCTGAACATATATGCAAATATATTTTAAATTCCCCTCATACTACTACTCTAATAGTAGTAGTACTACTAATAGTAGTATGACACGTTTGACTAGAGTGACAGAGCGATCAGGTCTTAAGCAGGTGGCTGTCTTTCTGCCTTTTGCACTAAAATCTATGACTCGAACTGCCGTTGGTTGATTCCAGCTTCACACTAATGATGTGACACTGTATTTCCATGGATCCAAAATTGTAATCCTCTTCCATAGACCTGTCAGTCCTTCATCACCCCTGTCACGCTACAGTACCCCATTATCTGCAGCTAATTCAGCAACACTGTAGAATCTAAACCAAGATGAGGAAGTGCAACTGCGAAAATATGATTCCACCACTGCAAGGCTTGTGTGTAAGGATGGAGTTGGCTATGTACAGTATGATAGGAAATGAAATACATGGCACTGTCCGTGTGCAAAGTCCAGGAAAACATGTGTGTACACAAGTACATAGCCAAATGGCACACGTTTCAAACAGAGAAGGATATTTTTTGAAAAGTGAAGAGCAGGAACACAGAGGAGGTCTTCACTACCATGGCCACAGACCCTTGCGTTGAATATGGAAAAGACAGTAGGTCCATGGATGCCCCACTGTATCCTGCAAAAGTGAAGGGACTGGATCAAATTGCATAATATTTCTTTTTAAAGAATCTCAGAAAGGTAATCCTCGCTGGATGCCAACAACTAACATTTCACTGTAGCTCCATTGGGCTCCCAGTGCTCTGTGGTCCTGTGTGGATTTCCAAGGGCCCAGGATGCACCTAGTGAACTTGGATGATTTATCATCATGGATGCTGACACCGCTGGGGAAAGCATTGGCCTCTGCTGACCGTGTATATTATAGCTGTGCTTTGATCTATACCAGGAACCACTTGCCCCCACCTTCCTCAATCCTTTCTTTCCCAGTACATTTCCAGAGGAGCCAGTAAGATATGCTGGTGCCCTGGAGACGCCGAAAGGTTATTGGGTGAATCGTAGCTACACATAGAATTTACTGAAAGGAGGAGGTGAAATATTAATACCAACTTCCTGATGTGGCAGCCATTTTATGACTCTTTTGGGCATACCTTATGTCATAAGGTCCCATAGAGAAAGCTTGTCTCTAGCAAAGTAAAAATGCATAACCAACAGCCTGTAATGTCCCTTTCAAGAGCCTGTATGATGGCAGTTTCACCAGAGAATGGTCTGAATACAAAATATATCCAATGACATCATACACAATAGTCTATTGGCGGTACTATTTCATTGGCAATGCATCACCTCCTCACCTGGTTAATATAAAATATACCTCTAGTTCAGCAGTGAGACAGTTATATTTGCCCTCTGACCTACAGTACTCTGAAAATGAGTATTTACTAAACAGAGTTCATTCAGGGTCTCTAATGTGTAATCCTTAGACCAACCCTTACGAGAGGAACATGAACAAATGGTCCAACCCTACGACGGAAATCGTTTTAGAGTTTGCTTTGGTCATATGAATGAGCAGCCATTCCTTTAAGCTTAATTCTTCCAGGACTTCCATTTGTCAAAATCAGAGCGCATCTCAGTGGCATATCCATCAAAACCAGTCAATGTAAGTAAAGAATAGTCCCACTATTCCTGAAAAAATGCATATGGTGCACTATTTCCTTGGGGAGTATGAGGGGCTCTCTGCAAACAGAGTTCATTTTTAAAAGCTTGCCTTTTCCATGCTCATAAAGGTCAATGTTGGACAATGTGTATACACTCCAATCTCCACAGTGGGCTAATCCAACTAAGCCTGACCTTTTGCAAGTGACCTTTGAAATAATGTCAAATTTTTATAAACATAAAAAGGGAGTTCACATGTGACTTGCTCCATCATTATCAGTCACATGGACCCGAACATCCATTTTGAGGTCTATATAACACAGCGTCTATTCAATTAAATTAACATTTTAAACTTAAGTTTCAAAAATAAACATTTTGAAATCCAATAAACTGGTGTAGATACCACTTTATTTTTTTGTTTTACTTATTTGAGAAAAATGCAAGGGTGCCAATATATTTGGCCGCAACTACAGGATATTCCCTATTGTGCTAAAGAGTCTTTCACTGGGGACAGGGCAGGGTGGTGCAGTCAGGAACCATCTGGCTAATGGAGACAGCTTCCACCACTGCAGGGGGTCACCTTAGGGTGATAATACAAATAAGAATAGGTTTACATTTTATTGAGAAAAACATTTCTGTTCATTAAAGAGAGAAAACATTGAAGTGGTTTAACATACCTATTTGGCCATCCAGAACAGGTTCTCTAAGGTATCGCTCCAGCTTCTCATCCAGACCCCTAGGTGCCTCTGGCTGAGTCCGTTGTCATATACGGGTACTGCCAAAAGAAAGGAATCACGTGTCTTAATAGACTATGTTGGGCCACCACGAGCTGCCAGAGTAGTTTCAGTGTGACTTGGCATAGATTCTACAAGTGTCTGGAACTCTAATGGAGGGATACGACACCATTCTTCCACGTTTTGTTGATGGTGGTGGAAAACGCTGTCTCAGGTGCTTCTCTAGAATCTCCAATAAGTGTTCAATTGGTTTGAGATCTGGTGACTGAGACGGCCATGGCATATCGTGAAACATCAGCAAGTTGAGCAGTCTTCTTTGCTGAAGCTCCTGCCAAATGTGCCCCAACAATCACCCCTCTTTCAAAGTCACTGATATCTCTTCTTCTAGCCATGGTAGCCAAAATAATGGGCAACTGGGCATTTTTATACATTACCCTGAGCATGATGGGATGTTAATTCCACACCTGTGTGGAAGTATTTGCTTTCAATATACTTTATATCTCTAATTTACTCAAGTGTTTCCTTTATTTTGGCTGTTACCTGTAGGTTGTCTAACAGACTGTCTCTCCAACCTTGGCCTTTTGTGATCCCCTTCCTCACTGGTGGGCTCTGAGCTTGCTGAGTGTGAGCCTTTCTTTGCCTCTTACTTTAGCCAGGTTTCGACCCTGCTGGTTGTTCTATCTGAAAAGGGTCACTGCTTGTTAGCAAGGATCCAACAAGCAGGCCAGCACCACTTCCTTGGTATTGTACATCTTTGCAAAGGGTCAGAACTTCGATAGAGATTCAGAACTTCGTGGGAATAATGCATGAGACAGGGACCTCCGAATTGTTCATCACCAGGGTGATTTCTTCTATTGGGTTCAATGTGTGGATGAGCTTTGCTACGTCCCACTACTCTATGTTCCACTTCTCTACACTTCGACATGTGAATTGTCCATAGTCCCCAGAGTACACCGTTAGGTCTGTCTTTTGCGCACGTTTCAAGTTTTTTTATTAGTCATATGTACGGGACACATGGTATACACCTTCCAATGAAATGCTTACTTGCTAGTTCCTTCTCGACAATGCAACAACAGTAAGAAATAATAAAAGATAAGAATACAAGCATAAAGTAAATGGCTCAGTAGAATATACATGTTAGTTAAGTATAATACAGGAAGGCACAATTTATAGTCCAATATTAACATGTGTTTTGGAGAGGGGGGATTGGGGGGCAAGTGTTTAAATTGGTAATTATTTAGCAATCATAATAAGAGTCTGGTAGCAGCCGTGTGATTTGTGTGTAGCATCAATGTACACTATACAGTATATATAAAAGTATAAGGACACCCCTTCAAATTTGTGGATTTGGCTATAAAATTGAGCACACAGCCATGCAATCTCCATAGACAGACATTGGTGGTAGAATGGCCTCACTGAAGAGCTCAGTGACTTTCAATGTGGCTCCGTCATGATGCCACCTTTCCAACAAGTCACTTCATCAAATTTCTGCCCTGCTAGAGATACCCCGGCCAACTGTAAGTGCTGTTATTGTGAAGTGGAAACGTCTAGGAGAAACAACGGCTCAGCCATGAAGTGGTAGGCAAAACAAGCTCACAGAACGGGACCGCTGAGTGCTGAAGCGTGTAGCGCGTAAAAATCGTATGTCCTCGGTTGCAACACTAACTACCAAGTTCCAAACTGCCTCTGGAAGCAACGTCAGCACAATAACTGTTTGTCGGGAGCTTCACAAAATGGGTTTCCATGGCTGAGCAGCCTCCCACAAGCCTAAGATCACCATGTGCAATGCCAATCGTTGGCTGGAGTGGTGTACAGCTCGCCGCCATTGGACTCTGGAGTTTGGGAGCCAGCATTAGAGTCTCTGAAGTGATGAATCACGCTTCACCACCTAGCAGTCCGACCGACAAATCTGGGTTTGGCGGATGTCCCGTAGCACAGGGGTTCCCAAACTTTTTCACTCTGGGCCCACCTTCCAGCATTGGGGACATCCACTGTGTGTGCGCGCACACGCCATGTCTATTTCTATGGGCGCAAGCATTGGTCATGACATAAACTGTTCACACCCCTCTTGTTGGTGGAGAGAATTTTGCAGGTTTAAAGCTTATTTCCTGCAATTCTACACATGTTGTCATGTCTAATGTGTTATTTGAGTGACAAAACAATATATATGGGATAAAAATAAAATAATGTTAGCTGACATGGGCTAGTTGATCTGGACATTTCTGACAAGTTATAAATAGCTCTCTAAGGTATGCAATGACTGACATGACAAGAGGAACTGATGATGCACTACCCGATTTCGAAATTGCAAATTGTGCATTCTACTATTATAACGTTCAAGAGTAAGTTTAAAGYTGGACTGAGTTCCTTTAAGCTGGACTGAGCACCCCCCCCTGCCGACCCCTCACACCCACCCCTGCCGATCCCTTGCGCCCTATAGCTTTGGGAACCACTGGGAACACGTTAACTGTCCATGGCACACTCGTGCAATATCTCCAGAAACAGGTTTCCAATGTATTCTCCAGTGTGTGATTGGGTCATAGTTTTGACATTGAGGATGTTGATAAAGTGAGCAGTCAAGCTCACGAGAGACTCTTTGGACCCCGAAAGGCAATCTGTAGTGAATGTAATTCTGTCTCCAGTATTTTCAACATACAAAACTTGTTTAATCTTCTCCATCACCTTGCTATGCCCTTGATACAAACGTTCTGTTCGATAGAATTTCTCAGACTTACGTGTGGCTCACACCCGAGAACAATAGGACTGTTTTCCCCCCACTCTTCCAGTAGTGTAGCATGTATATATTATGTTGTACTTATTGTAAATATTGGTGTGTGTGTGTGTTTGCAAGTGTGTGTGTTTGCAATATGTGGTTGAAATTGTGTAAGCGTGTGTGCGACTGAGTGTGTGCTTATGTATGTGTAGTGTGTGAATCCCCTGTAGTATCATTTATGTTTATTCATTGTTGTGGGCTGCCAGGGCTTGAGGGAGAAACTCTTTAAAGCTGATACTTCAAACCCCTTTGCTGTCAACATTCATGGCCTTTCTCCTCTCGGCCTAGCCTGACGTATTGCCTGAGGCCTGGGTGAAGAGTTGGGACCAGTCCCGCTCCAGATGTGTGAATAGAGGGGAGTTGTCAAAAGCCATGTGGTTGGGTGGATCAGGTGATAGCCTCCCGACAGGCTGTCTCCTCCCATTGGGATACAAAACAACAGAGGCAAGGATGTCGGTGTTGTCAAATCATATACTGTACGTTCACTGCTGTAACCCTAATTCATATCAATATGGCCGCCAATGATTGCCTACTGAAAACTTTGAGTAGGGGAGAGTAGCTTGTCCAAAATAGCTTGTCCAAAAAAAGTGGTCTCGTCATAACTTGGCACAACAGTAAGTTGAGCCACGGGACAGGGTAAGTTAACCTGCCTACAAATGTACTGTATGTACTGAATGAAATTACCACAAACTTTTTGAAGCCATGTTTATCTTTCTTTCCCAAACACAATTCAACAAAATTACAATCGCTTGTTTTGTCTTTTAATCATTTTATGCATCTTTTAACACAGGCTTAACACCTAACAAACACGTTGTACTTAAAAAAAAAAAACTTAACTTAACTAAAAAACTTAGGCCAGGCCCTGTTGTTACCTCATATCTCAGCGATAATGCATTCCACTTAAATTTGCTCAACTTGCCATTGGCTCAACCATTGGCTCAACTTACCCCGTGGTCATTGGCTCAACATGACACAAGGCAAAGACTATATTAGCCTACACAGTTACAAGGATCCACTTTCATGCTAGGTTTAGGACATCATATCAAAGTTTATAGAGATCCCAACTGATGTATAAAACAATCTTAAATGTATCTACTTTGGTTTAGATCTATGATGTGTATAAACCCTGGATGACTGACAGGTGGCGTTGTATTAATATCACTGCGCAGCCATAAATGTCTCCATTCATTTTTGCCACATTTATTATATTACAGACACCTTAATGCGTAATTTAAAATTATATTATGTGAGCTCAACACATAAAAAAATGAAATAATATATAACAACTTTTTCTTTAAAGCTACAAAATAAAAATGTTTTTGTCCTTCAAACATTTAATTGAAATACTGTAGACTTCAATTCATTCCTATGGAGGACTACTCATAGGGGGAGCGCCAATATGGCTGACCGGTGGCTTCAAAGCCTCTCAAGTCTTTTTTATTTTACTTTTTTTTAAACATTTAATTTCACCTTTATTTAACCAGGTAGGCCAGTTGAGAACAAGTTTTCATTTACAACTGCGACCTGGCCAAGATAAAGCCAAGCAGTGCAACACAAACAACAACACATGGAATAAACATACGTACAGTCAATAACACAATAGAAAAAAATCTATGTACAGTGTATGCAAATGAGGTAAGATTAGGGAGGTAAGGCAATAAATAGGCCGTAGTGGCGAAGTAATTACAATTTAGCAATTAAACACTGGAGTGATAGATGCGCAGAAGATGAATGTGCAAGTAGAGATACTAAGGTGCAAAGGAGAACAAATATACACTGCTCAAAAAAATAAAGGGAACACTTAAACAACACAATGTAACTCCAAGTCAATCACACTTCTGTGATACCTGTGTTTGGGTATGTGGTGTGAATTTTGGGCTGTGTTTGGTCACAGTGGTATAATATTAGAACAAACTCGCCAGAGTTGCATTCCCATTCCATTGCATTGCAATAAACTCAACGTCTCAATTAATTTAGATTACAACAGGCTTTCAGGGAAACGTCATGAAGCCATCTTGGCTCTTTGATCTCTCTCTCTACTTCCTTTTTTCTCTCTTTGGACAGCAGCATGGATGACCTCAGTCAGTGACCTCAGTTCCTAGTGGCAACCTATTTCATAGGAAGATCGCTTTGGCCATCACATCTTCTTCTTAGGAGTAAATCATCTTAGAGTAAAAAATTCTGTTTTCAAATATATCAATCAATATATCTTCTTACCACTAACAGGCTTTGTTGTGTGGATCAGGGAGGCACACAGTATACTGACGTTTTGGCACCAAATGTGCCTCTTCTTCAGAGAGTAACTGAGCACTCCTCCATCACAACTCTTGGTTGAAGGGGTATAGTGCACTCAAAGAAATGCTTGGTTATTATAACAGCCTAATTTTGGTTCTTTGGTGATAACCAGCGCTGGGTTAAATATTTGGACAGAACACACGCTGGGCTTATTTTTGACCCCAACTAGTTGTGTTGTGAAAAAAGAGCGCCACCATGTGGTGGTCTTGGAAAGAGGTGCTCGGTTAGATTATAAGTACAACTGTTCCTAGTGACCCGCTTAGAGGAGTATATACATGACCAGTAGGAGACAGGGCTACAATTTACAATTGTCATGTACGCACCTACCACAGTAGAGAATGTCCAGAAGAGGAACTGTCTGTGGGGTGAGCTGTCCACAGGTGAGTCCTCAGAGGTTGATGCAGCCAAGAGGGGTTGGTCAACTAGCTGTTGGAGCTGTAGCGGAGAGACTGAGGTACATGCAGTGGTGGAAAAAGCTACCAATTGTCATACTTCAGTAGAAGTAAAGATACCTTAATATAAAAGTGACTCAAGTAAAAGTGAAAGTCACCTAGTAAAATACTACTAGAGTAAAACTCTAAAAAAGTATTGGGTTTTAAAAAACAATATACTAAGTATCAAAAAAAGTAAATGTAATTGCTCAAAATATAATTAAGGTATTAAAAGTATAAATCATTTCAAATTCACATTATATTAAGCAAACCAGACGGCACCATTTTCTTATTTTTTTTAACTTATGGATAGCCAGGGGCAACACTTCAAACACTCAGACATAATATTACAAACAAAGCATTTGTGTTAGTGAGTCCGCTAGCATCAGATGCAGCAGGGAATGACCAGGAAGTTCTCTTTTAAGTGCATGAATTTGGACAGTTTTTACTGACCTGCCAAACATTCAAAATGTAACGAGCTACTTTGTGGGTTCAGCGGAAGAATTTATGGAGTAAAAAGTACATTATTGTCTTTGGGAAATGTAGTGATGTAAAAGTAAAAGTAGTCAAAAATATAATAGTAAAGTACAGATACCCCAAAAACTACTTAGAAGTACTTTAAAGTATTTCACACCACTGGGTCACAGGAAGCAGTGGGAGGAGTATGTTAGCCCACCAGATAGCCTGTGATTGGCTGACCCCAGTCAGCTGACTTGTTTAGGAGGAGTTAGATAAGGGCAACCCAGCAACCTGGCCCTAGCAACCAAAGGTGGAAACTACCGGTTAAATATTCCCATAAGGGGAAGACCGCCTTTTGCAGCAGAGTCCCCAAAGTTGGTCTCTGTCCCAGGGCCAGAGAGCATGAATTTGATGGGGTTTTCTACAGGTTGCATAAAAAATATCCCAACATGTTGAGTTATTTGGATTACCCGCAAACATGGGTTAAATTTACCATCAAATTTGAGGATTTTTTTTACTTTTCATGTGGGTTGGATCTAGCAGCTGGATAATTTTTTTAATGTAATCCTTAAGTTATTTTCCCCGGAGGTGTGACTTTTCAGTATTAGTGCTTATTGGCCAACCCGTATGGGTTTAATGTCTTCCTGTCTCCATAGTTATGGATAAGTTAGCAATTACTGGAAAATTATTATTTGTTTGGCATTTTACACATTACTTCTAGAATATTAAGTGAATTTATTACATATAATATAATAGATTATAAATTATAAAACTATTGCAAATTAAGGATTTACCACCTTATTGCATCCCAACAAGGATTTACATAGGCTGTAAGGGAACTAAAAAACAACTTCTGTATGCATCATGACGCTTTCAAAAATGTTAAATGTTATTGGACCGTAGACATGTATAACTGATACAACAGGAACGAGATGTAATTATTAATGACATTTACTCTCACAGGTGGGCTAACAAAATAACTATCTGAAAGCAGGTCGCCCCTACTAACAACTACACCTCAGGTCATCTTGAATATTATTATTATGTATGATCTGGACCAGAATCCTAAACCTCTGCATCGCTTTTAAAGGATAACAACCCAACTAAGGTGACCCAATGGCCTGGCAACCAAGCAACGTATTGGGTCAAAGCCAAATATAACCCAGCATTTTTAAGAGTGGTGGGGCCCAAAACACATGTCGACGACGTCGTAGTTGAGGAGACCACCAAAGCGCAGCGTGGATGGAATACATATTTTAATAGAAGGACGAACTGGCCAACGAACGAAGAAACACATAAACAAAAACTAAGACAAAAGTAACAAGAAACGAAACAAGTGAACGGGGCTAATAAGCACCATATTGAGTGCAACACAGTGGCAACATCAATGGATAGACAGAGTAACCACAAACCAAACTGGGGGAATGGGGGCAAGCCTAAGATATGGCAGCCCCAATGAGAGTCAATGATAAAACAGGCGTGCCCTCTGATTGGAAAACCAATCATAGGCCACCAATAGACCTACATTAAGTCATAGACTAGACACACCACACCTAAGACTAAATTCATAAAAAATCCTACAATGTGATTTTCTGGATTTTTTTTCTTCTCATTTTGTCTGTCATAGTTGAAGTGTACCTATGATGAAAATTACAGGCCTCTCTCATCTTTTTAAGTGGGAGAACTTGCACAATTGGTGGCTGACTAAATACTTTTTTGCCCCACTGTATGTAAACAAGGTATTTCAGTTTTTCAWTTTTGGCTATTATGTGTAGATTGAGAAAAAAATATTCAATCAATTTTAGAATAAGGTTGTAACGTAACAAAATGTTGAAAAATTGAATGTTTCTGAATACCTTCCCGAATGCAATGCACATCATTGGTTTAGATACAATCATCATGAAGCCTTTAAAGGTGCAAAATGCAGAAATCGCTCTGCTATTTTCTGGTTGCAAAAATTCTAATGGTTTGCCTAATTTTAGTTTGTGTGACAAACCACAGAATCCTTGTACCATCTAAACCGTTGTGAAATATATTTTCAATAACCAAAAATATTGTATTTTCAGCTGTTTGAAGCTGGTGTACAAAACCCAAAGTAAAAGATACAAAAACTAACGGGATGCATAGAAATAGCACACACAGAACAGATTCACACTTCTTAATCTTTAAATGAGAATGAAAGATCTATAACTCACATTTCTATGTGAATTTGGTCAGGACTTCCAAAAAGTTACTGTAACGGCAGATTTCCTTCCCTTCGTCTGAAGAGGAGGTGTAGCAGGGATCGGACCAATACGCAGCGTAGTTAGTGTCCATGTTTTAATAATAAACAACTGAACATGAACACAATACATAAAAATAACAAATGTSGCAAAACCGAAACAGTCCTATCTGGTGCAATGAACACAAAGACAGAAGRCAACCACCCACAAAACCCCAACACAAAACAGGCTACCTAAATATGGTTCCCAATCAGAGACAATGACTAACACCTGCCTCTGATTGAGAACTATATCAGGCCAAACATAGAAACAGGAAAACTAGACACACAACATAGAATGCCCACTCAGCTCACGTYCTGACCAACACTAAAACAAAGAAAACACAAAAGAACTATGGTCAGAACGTGACAGTTACATATTGCAGCTTTATCACAATACATTATTTTGACTTGATGAAAATCGGTTTTTGGAACCTAACTTGCTTACCACTTATTCCATATGGTTTCTTCCTTCACAGACTCCATGAACTGATGACCTCTTCCTAAATATTTGGTCAAATTATWGATTTTGTGTATGGTTTCCTAGAAACAAGGGACTGCTCAACTTACCCCACTCTCCCCTATTTGATTAACCTGGTCTGTACTTAAACTCACATGATAAAATGCCAATTACATATTAATTACCTTACATCAACTATTCTGTTTTTAAGGGATTCTTTACTGAAATTGTAAACAGTTTTTAATCGCTGTTGTACCTCGAAAGGATTTCTTGAATGACTAGTCCCAGCAATCCACTGTTTTAAAATATTTCTCTGTTGGATCTCAAATCTGGCTTGTTGCTTACACTCTTTGTCTTTTTTCCTTGAATCTTTCCTCCTCACTAGACTACCTGAAGGATAGAATTCCATAGCCACTGAGTCTGGATGATGGATTGAATCATTACACATGCAATTAAAYACTACCCTCATTATCAATTAAATCAGCAGCACACGCCTACACAAACCACACTTTTTCTAGGCACATTATAACTAATGGGACCTGTGTACCCTATCACATGTGCAGTAGTAATGACCCAGTATCTCTACCATGCATCAACGTTATACTGGAAATTAATTCAAATTAGATTCGTAATTCGGGTTCAAAGTTCAAATGCGGTTTGGATTAAAATTCTGGGAGCCATTTATGTGATGCAAATTGGAGTAACCAAAACCTTGCATCTCACGCCCCGTATAATCACTCCAAACACTTTTTCTGATTGACTCTGTCACCTACAGTAAGATTGCACACACGCTGCTAAAGGTGTTGTTACTTTACCCTGACGAGAGGGATATTAAATGTCTGGATTAGTTATGACTCCACTGTTACCTCCTGTCTGTCTCCTCACCAGGCCCGAGCCGCTGTCACTCCAAGGTTCTGACAGAAAAGGCTTTTTTCCTGGACCTCGCATGCCTTGAGCATCGCTAATTAAATTCCCCTGTTCACTTCCTGTTAATCAGCTCAACCAGCTTTGCACTCCCAGCCTTGTCGGAGTGTCAGAATTACAGAAAATGGATTCCGAAGGGTGGACGGGGATGGCTAATGTTATTTTCCCCCCAATGCTTTGAAGGGTTTTGAGAGCCAATCAGGTTGGTCTTGTGTGTCAGATCAATTACGGGCTCAGTTTTTTGGGCAGTGTCACCAGGGTCCCCTGTGAGTTGACAGGATTAGAAATCCAAGTTCATTTCACTCACATGCTATATGTGTGTGTATTTAAATATTGCCCCTGTCAACATGAAAGTGATATGTGTGTGTGTGTGCGTGTGCATGTCAGTATGTATGTTCACGATCACAAGTGCATGATACCTGTGTTTGGGTATTTGTGTGACTTTGGGTGTGTTTGGCACAGGGTAAATATAAAACAAACTCGCCAGAGTTGCATTCCCATTCCATTGCATGCAATAAACTCAACGTCTCAATGTAATGTTAGAGTTACAACAGGCTTTCAGGAAACTCATGAAGCCATCTTTGGCTCTTGATCTCTCTCTCTACTTCCTTTTTTCTCTCTTTGGACAGCAGCATGGAGTGACCTCAGTCAGTGACCTCAGTTCCTAGTGGCAAYATTTCTTTAGAAGATCGCTTGGCCATCACATCTTCTTCTTAGAGTAAATCATCTTAGAGTAAAAATTCTGTTTTCAAATATATCATCATATATCTTCTTACACTCAGGCTTTGTTCTGTGATCAGAGGCACACAGGTATACTGACGTTTTGGCACCAAATGGCGTCTTCTTCAGAGTAACCTGAGCACTCCTCCATCAAAACTCTTGGTTGAAGGGTATAGTGCACTCAAAAAAATGCTTGGTTATAAACAGCCYAATTTGGGTTCTTTGGTAAACCAGCGCTGGGTAAATATTGGACAGAACACACGCTGGCTTATTTTGACCCAACTAGTTGTGTTGTGAAAAAGAGCGCCACCATGTGGTGGTCTTGGAAAGAGGTGCCGGTTTAGATTATAAGTACAACTGTCCTAGTGACCCGCTTAGAGGATATAMATGACCAGTAGGAGACAGGGCTACAATTTACAATGGTCATGTACGCACTACACAGTAGAGAATGTCCAGAGAGGGAAGTGTCTGTGGGGTGAGCTGTCCACAGGTGAGTCCTCAGAGTGTTGATGCAGCCAAGAGGTTGGTCAACTAGCTGTTGGAGCTGTAGCGAGAGACTGAGGTACATGCAGTGGTGGAAAAAGTACCCAATTGTCATACTTCAGTAGAAGTAAAGATACCTTAATATAAAATGACTCAAGTAAAAGTGAAAGTCACCTAGTAAAATACTACTGAGTAAAACTCTAAAAGTATTTGGTTTTAAATATACTTAAGTATCAAAAGTAAATGTAATTGCTCAAATATAATTAAGTATTAAAAGTATAAATCATTTCAAATTCATTATATTAAGCAAACCAGACGGCACCATTTTCTTATTTTTTTAACTTATGGATAGCCAGGGGCACACTTCAACACTCAGACATAATTTACAAACAAAGCATTTGTGTTTAGTGAGTCCGCTAGATCAGATGCAGCAGGGATGACCAGGAATTTTCTCTTTAAGTGCATGAATTGGACARTTTTACTGACCTGCCAAACATTCAAAATGTAACGAGTACTTTTGGGTGTCAGGGAAAATTTATGGAGTAAAAAGTACATTATTGTCTTTGGGAATGTAGTGATGTAAAAGTAAAAGTAGTCAAAAATMTTAATAGTAAAGTACAGATACCCCCCAAAACTACTTAAGAAGTACTTTAAAGTATTTCACACCACTGGGTACAGGAAGCAGTGGGGGGTATGTTAGCCCACCAGATAGGGCCTGTGATTGGCTGACCCCAGTCAGCTGACTTGTTTAGGAGAGTTAGATAAGGCAACCCTAGCAACCTGGCCTAGCAACAAAGGTGGAAACTACCGGTTTACATCCCATAGGGGGAAGACCGCCTTTTGCAGCAGAGTCCCAAAGTTTGTCTCTTGTCCCAGGGCCAGAGAGCATGAATTTGATGGGGTTTTCTACAGGTTGCATAAATATCCCAACATGTTGAGTTATTTGGATTACCCAAACATGGGTTAATTTTACCATCAATTGGGTATTTTTTTACTTTCATGCTGGGTTGATCTAGCAGCTGGATAATTTTTTTATGTAATCCTTAGGTTATTTTCAGGAGGTGTGACTTTCAGATAGGTCTTATTGGCCACCCGTGAGGGTAAATGTCATTCCTGTTCATTATGATAAGTTTACATACTGAAAATTATTATTTGTTTTGGCATTTTACACATTCTTCTAGAATATTAAGTTGATTTATTACATATTGTAATAGATTATAATATAAAACCTAATTGCATAATAAGGTTTACCACCTTATTGCATCCCAACAATGGGATTTACATAGGCTTAAGGGAACTAAAACACTTCTGTATGCATCATTGACGCTTCAAAAATGTAAATGTTTGACCGTAACATGTGATAACTATACAACAGAACAGATGAATATGAATGACATTTACTCTCACAGGTGGCTAAAWATAACTATCTGAAAGCATCGCCCCTACTAAACTACACCTTCAGTCATCTGATATTATTATTATTATGATCTGACCAATCTAACCTTGCTCCTTTTAAAGAWAACAACSCAACTAAGTGACCCAATGCCTGCAACCAAGCAGTTGGGTCAACCAAATAACCCAGCATTTTTAAGAGTGTGGGGCSAAAACACATGTCACGAACGTCGTAGTGAGGAGACCAAAGCGCAGCGTGATGTGAATACATATTTTTAATAGAAGACGACTGAACACGAAGAACACTAAACAAACTAACAAAATAACAAAACGAACGTGAACGCTATAAACAATGAGTGCAAACATGCAACATCAATATAGACAATAACCCACAAACCAAACTGGAGAATGGCAACCTAAATAGGATCCCCAATCAGAGACAACGATAAACAGCTGCCTCTGATTGGAAACCAATCTAGGCCACCATAGACCTACATATGTCTAGACTAGACACACACACCTAGACATACACTGCTCAAAAAAATAAAGGGAACACTTTAACAACACAATGTAACTCCAAGTCAATCACACTTCTGTGAAATCAAACTGTCCACTTAGGAAGCAACACTGATTGACAATACATTTCACATGCTGTTGTGCAAATGGAATAGACAACAGGTGGAAATTATAAGCAATTAGCAAGACACCCCCAATAAAGGAGTGGTTCTGCAGGTGGTGACCACAGACCACTTCTCAAGAGAAGATTGAATTTGGGGAGATTAACATCTCTATATAATGAATGCCTCCATGGTGGCCAGGTTATTAATGGTTTAAAATTGTTGCATGGTTTAATTCATCACGTAAATCAATTAACGTTAGGTAATCGATTGTATAAAAATTAGTATGTCATATATTGAATCATAGTCAGACACGACAGATAGTTATAAAAAAAAACTACTTCTTGGATTCCAGGCTCTCGCCATTTACACTACAGTGAATCTCTACGGTATCGAAAGCTCTTAGAGCCTCTAAACAACCTTTCAAAACAAAGGCTGAGAGCCAGTGCTTTGGAGACGGGATGTCAAACAAAATTCGAATGCCCGGCATACAATGCACTTGACTTAATTGAGCTACATAATCAAATTTTAGGTATGATTTGGAACATGAAAACATGAAAAATTGCTAATATCGGGATATTAACTGTGCAATTGATTTGTCGCCACAATGCAAAACAGTTCAGCATTTGGCAAAGACATTGGCTCTGGTGGAATAACCAAAGTAGGGATTGCTGTCTTATGATGCGCACACTTCAATGAGGACCATGTCTCGTGTGTGTTTGTGATTCAACAATCTCCACTCATTTGTGGAATATGTACAAACAAGTATTTCAGCAGATTGCGTGCGTTTTCTTCCGCTGTGGCTTAATTTGGTGGTGAAACCTACCCATTTTTTTGTGCCGACTTAATCTCCATAGGAAAATACCCACATTTTTGTGGCGCACTTCAATTCATAATAAAATCCGTTTTGTGGGGGGTAAACCTCTGACCAACTTTTTCTGAAAGTTATTAAAGCAATGCAATACGGGCGAATGGTGTTCCACACTGACTTTTTTGGTCCCACTTATTTATATATAAAAACTGTTTAACAACCAATATTGTTGTAATCATACCAGCTGTACTGAAATAATTATAGATATAATATTAGCCTTACATGTTTTTTTAAAATTAATGCCATAATACTGTTTTCTATGCTTGTTTTTTGCCGTCATTGTTCCGCATGGCATCGGGTTTGTTTGCTAACAACAACCGTCTATACACATCACCCCACAAGGATTACATAACTATTAACTAATTTATGCTTGTGAAGAAGGCTACATAGGTCTTGTTGATACAACGTGATCCGATTTCTCCTTTACCTTTCGGACCCACTCCTTTTGTTTTTTTAAAGAGGCAGATCGCTTCTTCCCAGTTTATTCTTGTGGATAGGTGTTTTGTTCCCCTTCATTGAAGAATAGAGGGAAGAGAAAAGGGGTAATAAAAAAATAAGAATAGAGTGTAGGTTGTTAGTAAGATTTATTGTCAGCGCGCTACTAAGGGGTCCAAACAGGAAACAAAATTAAAAATACATAATGTACTTAATAACATAATTTATACATAACGTACATATACCAATAATCTCCTGCCTCTGCCTCACGCTCAGAAGACAGGAGATGGTCCCCTGCCTTATGAGCCAGTCTGGCTCGCAGCAAGCGCGAAGGCTTCGTGCAAGGCCACCCCACCTACATAATACATACAGTAATACATGCAATTATCAATACAATATTAGTAGAAGATTGTTCCGTTCTTGAAATGGCGTAGTAGTATGTCTAGTCGACTAGTTGTGCTTCATTGTCATTGCCTTCAATTCAAGTACTTGGTTTTTCGTATTGAATTGCCCAATTATGGTTGGCAAGCAATGTCACATTTTATATTTCTACTGTGGCTTTCTGGCTCTTCCAACATAGGAATTTGAATGAGTTGATGGACCTATTCACGTGATGCCAAGTGAACGATTTGAATCCAGCTACTGAAGTGCTCCATTGAGTCAAGAAGGAATCGTGGCTGGAATCTGTTTTTTTTCAAACAAAGAGTAATTGCAATAACCATGACGGGTCCATTTGGCAGGGGTGGAGAATCAGTATGACGAGAACATGGTGCAACGTTGATTCAATGGAAACGGTACTGTAACGACCAGTTGAAGAAACGTGGGTGTGATTATGGGTGGCCCAGAAGGACAATAAGCGTAATGGTGGTGCTGCATGAGTTTTGCATTTCATATTTGATCAGGCACATTCACCAACCTACCAAACGGCAGCATGTACTAAAAGGCGTGTTGAAGAATGGTGCGGGAACGTGTCGTTCATACAAACCGTCACACATCAAACGTAGCCAAACGTGTGAGCGAGACTGAAACAAACCCGGTCATGATGAGGGTACAGAGAATCTCCCCAACTCGGTTGTTGTTGTGTGGTGCATGTCAAGTTTTAGATCAACCAAGGGTAGGGTGTTCAGTATGACTGAATGTGTTGCAAGCGGTTTTATTCGCGACAGAAGCTGTACGTAGTTGAAGGAAGCGGTTGTGATTATTGGTGGCCCAAATGGGCGATTTGTGTGATGGTGGCACTGCACAACGTTGGCAATTTCAAATGGTCACACCCATATTGGTTAGTCCCAAGCCACCAAATGGGAGCAAAACATCAAAACGGGATTTAACATCAACCTCAAAGACTGTTGAATAACAGGTGCGCACGCATTTGGGGAAATATGTAATTCCGTCAAAACCGCCACGCAACGTAGCAATTGTTCAAAGCTGAATTGAACGCACCCCAGGTTTGTGTGGGTGGGTGGGCGTGTTGTGATCAGTGTCACTGTTGTTAGATGTCCAGCTTGTGAGGAATGTCTGCTGCCCCAGCAAACATAGTGTCAGGTTGGATACAGTCAGCAGCAAGGTTGGCGACTCGTAATCATATCAATAAGGCTGTTGCCGACGTTATGCTGGCTTTAAATCTGGGGACCATGATTCGCTCAGATCCTGCCACCAGACAACGCTCCACTACATATTCTCAGAGCCTGGGTTGACAGGGAGCTTTCACAGCCAATTTGCACATAAACACACACATTAGCTACACATAGGTAACACAGACACACACACAACCTATTGTACTAAAAAATATGACATTAGGATTATTCTAAACATTGCCAACATCTACAGCCACACAATAATTTCTACACTGCGTCCTTCATCCTTGGTCGGTATATGGTTGTTTGAAGGTCTCTCTTCGAGGATGATAATGAGTTTTTTCCTTCGGTTTTACCTCTTCAACAGCATATTTATGTGTCTCGACAGCACCAACACATGTCACACAGGACACACACACACACAACACACACAACATACCACACACAGCACACACTCACACACACACACATCACACACACACACAAAACCACCACACACACACACACACACACACACATCACACACAACACACACCACACACACACAACCAGAAGAAATCACTTACCGCATTCCAACACACACAAACTCTCTCTCTCACACCCCCCGCTCTGTGCTCAACTCACTATTCAAAGGTCATACGTGAAGAAGTTAGCTGCAGCATTGTGCATCTGAACACCGACCTAATATTCCCTTCATGCCCAGCCTTGGACATCACTGTACAGAGCAGGGCAAGAGAAAACACATCTACAAAAGAGGCAGAAATAAATGCAATATATACAAGGAAAAATCCTGGACAAGCTATATGTCAGCGTTAACCATATTTCTCTCTGATATACGCCGCCCTGCCAAAAGAACGCAGGCACTGCCATGCTAACAGCTATTTCGTTCCCAAAAATCATATTTGGTCCTGATTCCTCCCTCCCCTTCGCAACAATCTCTCCGATATCTCCTTCTTAATGACTCACAAGTGGACTGATGATGTTGGCATACGTTGGTGTCCCATTAATGGTAAACTACCACACAACCATCCGTTAAGTCAGGGTTGGCCTCAAACCCCTCTTCCTGGTGAGCTAGGGAGATTCCAAGTAGGCAAAAAGTCTTTCTTTCTCAACTCCTCTGTCTCCTCCTCGTGATCTGGAAACCGATAAGCGGACGCCATAAGTAACGAGTGCAATTCGTTAATAGGCGAACAGGAGGAGCCGACTCCCGAGCCATAGCACCGGGTATAGATGTTTTGAGGTTATGAGAGCTGGGAGGAGGGCTGGGCGTGAAAAAAATGGCACCTGTAAAATGAAGCAATTGCATGCATTATCATCATTTTTGCAAAGTGGCATAAAGTAGAACTTGTTTGTTTGTAGGATTTGTACACAAGGGATTTTTTGGGGGGGAAGCCTATAGAAGGTATCAGGGTCCGGGAAATCTTTTGCCTTTTATAAATGCATTTCATTCAAATCTTCCGTAATTTATAGTGGTGTGAGATAAGTTTATGAACTCGTTTGGCTCCTCGATAAGCCCGCCTCGGCCGAGGATACTTGGGTGTATCCTATGCCGCAAGGTTTTTACATTGTCGTAGGGAAAATAATTGTATCTAAGAATCTCAGGGGGCATAGTGAGTAAATGTAATTTTACCACTGTCCATTACAGTTTCAGTCAAAAGTTTTGGACACGACCGACTCATTCCAGGGTTTTTTTCTTTATTTTACTATTTGTTCGACATGTGAAGACATCAAAACTATGAAATTAACACGATATGGAAGTCATGTAGTAACCAATAAAAAGTGTTAAAAACAAATCAAAATATACTTTTATATTTGAGATTCTCAAAGTAGCCACCCTTTTTCCTTGATGACAGCTGCCACACTCTTGGCCATTTCTCTCAACCACTTTCATGATATATCACCTGATGCATTCAATTAAGTGTCCATTTGTTAAGTAATTTGGAATTTCTTTCCTTCTAAATGCGTTTGAGCCAATCAGTTGTGCTTTGAAAGGGTAGGGGTGGTAGAGAGAAGAATAGCCCTATTGGTAAGATACAAGTCCATATTACAGTATTCAGAACAGCTTCAATTAAGCAAAGAGAAATAACAGTCCATCATTACTTTAAAGACATGAGGTCAGTCAATACAGAAAAATGTAAAGAACTTGCAGTCGCAAAACCCCTCAAGCTCATGAGGACCGCCACGGAAAGGAAGACCAGAGTTTACCTCTTGCTGTACGAGGAATAAGTTCATTAAGTTACCACCTCAGAAATTGCAGCCCAAATAAAGTGCTTCAACAGAGTTCAAGTAACAGACACATGCTCAAATGCAAACTGTTCAAGGAGACTGCGTGAATCAGGCCTTCATGTAGAAATCTTGAAGAAACCGACTACTAAAGGACACCAATCCCTACCAGATTTAGCTTATCAACCGCTAACCTAAAACTTACTTACGAAGTTTACAACAGGCAGGGTTGTTCTCAGGATAAGGGAACAGAGTGCAGTGTTGCTGCTCGCTTTGAGACCCAATGAAATCAATGAGCAACATTTATAGTTCTCCAAACATCACATTGATCAAACTCTGTTATATCGTTACGGCAATGGGCAGACAACCAGCCCTGGTGCCCGACTCCGAGCATAGCACGGGAAGTGTTTGAGTTATGAGAGCTTGGAGGAGGGGGCTGGGCGGTGAAAAAAATGCACTCTGTAAAATGAAGCTTGCATGCATCTATCATCAATATTTGCAAGTGGCATAAAGTAGAACCTTTGTTGTTTGTACAGGGATTTTGTACACAAGGGATTTTTTGGGGGGGAGCCTATAGAAGGCTATAGGGTCCGGGAAATCTTTTGCTTTTATAAATGCATTTCATTCAATTCTTCGTAAATTATTTAGTGGTGGAGGAAAGTTTATGAACTTTAGGATTTTTCTCTACTTCTGCATAGATTTGAACCCTAGTGTGATGTAATCAGATCTTCATCTAAGTGAATATGGATTAAAGGACAAATTACCAGAGGCATAAAGTAACGTATTACACTACTATTGTAACTGGTATTGAGTAGCTATTTTGAAGTATTTTTAAAGGTCAGTAGTTTACTTCTACTTGAGTCAAATTTCTTAAAAGTCAGTACTTCTATCTTGAGTAGGATATTTCAGCACTCTTTCCCATCCCGGGTGGAGTGAGTGAAAGAGGGAGTTTTGTGAGTGACTGAGTGATTGACCTGAGTGAGCGCGTGAGTTGAGTGAGAGGGGGTAAGTGAAGGGAAAAGTATGAATGGGTGAAGTAGTGAATGTCAGGCCGGGTTCCCATGGCACACACGGTTGAATGCATACGTCGTTTCCAACGTAATTTTCAATGAGTTTTGTGAACTAATGTGGAATTAGACAATTGGCGGCAGTAGCCAAGTGGTTAGAGCGTTGGGCAGTACCGAAAGGTTTCCGGGGGATCTGAAATCCCGAGCTGACATGGTAATTAATCTGTCGTTCTGCCCCTGAGCAAGGCAGTTAACCCACTGGTTCCCGGGGCTGAAGACAATTGATGCCGATTATGGCAGGCCCCGCCGCACCTCTTAATTCTAGAGGTGTTGGGTTAAATGCGGACGACACTTTCAGTTGAATGCATTCAGTTGTACAACTGACTAGGTATCCCCCTTTCCCATTGCATTGATGTCTGTGTCCAGTGGGAAAGTACAGAAGGGTGAGGTGAATGGAGTATAATTTTGTTTATTTTTTGAGTCTGAAGTAATATTGAAGTCTGGCAAATGTATGTTTATTAGTTATGCAACTTTTTTTGTATTGCTCTTTTTATTATCATAGATTTTTAATTGCAGTGAATGTTTTAATTTATTTTCAAATGTTAATAGTATATTTGACGAGCATTCTACCTCTACTATTCTGTATCTAACTCATCTATCTCAACTCCATTTGAAAATATTTCTAAAAGTAGGAAGACTGTATTTTCAATTGTTTATTTAACAGGGACAGACGATTAAAACATTGACCACATTTAATACAACAGTCAGATGAATTGCACCATCCCTAATTAAATTCCAGTGCTTTTCGGCAAAAGAGCACATTTGGTGAGGCCCCAACGCAGTCATGACAGAAGTATGACTGCGAATGCACCCAGGCATTTTGTTTGATTTTCTTCTCAGCCTGTACTGCATCGCCCTTATTGCGTAATCTCAGTTGAAGAGAGTGGGAACGTGAGCGAACATATTCTCTCTCACCCAGAGGCATGTTTGGGAATATCAAAGGAGTCTCGAGTCAGCAAGGGAGAATAAAAACAACTCAGGCTGTAGTGAGAAACGTCAGGCCAACGTCAAATGGTAATGGACGCACACGTACGGATCTATTCCAATGATTTCGGAGCCGTTTGGTAGGTGTGGATTTGTTTCAATCAGTATGTAAGAATGCTTTTATGTTTAATTGACTCTCACAGAAATATTTAATTTTACTGGGTACGATTTTATATGTGTTCAACTGAGAGGGATTTGGTAGTCCGGTGGAACAGCCCTGATTGCTGTGTTCCCCATGTCTGTTTTTACTATAATATAAAGATCGATGCAGCGATCAAAGCTAGGGATTTGGGTAATCTTGGTGAGTGATGATGTCATACTCCCATGCACACTCAACTTAAAATACATACTTACACATATTAGAGCTTTGCCTATCCGCTTCTTTAATGTTCCTCATATTTATTTTAAACACATACATCACCCTGACAGCTCCATTTGATACACCTTGAACACTAGGATATTGTGGTTTATTGTCTCTTGCACACTGTCATATCACAGACACTGCATAATTGTTTAAGCTATACACTTTCTATAATGCAACTATGGCATATTATATTAATGTACTTCATACAGAATTATCATTTTTTTGTCATGGAACCAAATCCAATTACAATATGCCTGGCTGTTTGAATGTCAGTCTCAACCTGCAGCCTTTTTAAATGTGGTTTCAAAATGGCGACACAACATAATAAGCTATCGAACAAGCTCCTTCGGTAACTATGGTCCATTAGGTAAAATAAAGGCAAACTAATTAACGAACGACCGAGGATAATTAAAAAAGCTTTTGTTCTTCCAATCAATTGGGTAATCTTACACACAGGCGATATGCTTGATAATTGCTATATATATTGATGTAGGCCGAGTCATAAGGTTGACATGAGAGTCCTGAAGTGAAGTATTAAGAAAGCGAAAATGAGCCTCCGTCCAACAGTAAACGCCAAATCCCCACGAGTTGCTTCTTGAATGTCAGACATTTGCATCGCTGACTCTACCTCCGCTCCCTTGTTTTGTGTGATGAGCCTGGAATTCCATTTATATTGCATTATGTTTCCCATAATGATTACCTGTACCGCGATGGGTCCATTTAAAGAATAAAGTGGGGGGGTTTTCTATCCTTCTTTGAATGATCGCGACATCTATAAAAATGCCATTATGAAACAGAATGTTAATTTTCCTGCTGGAAGTTGTGTTGATGGGTGTTTGCGAGCATGCGCGCATGTATAAGTGAGGTGTGTAAATGGTCACCCTGATAAAATAAAACAGTGCTCATTCCGAGGTCATGCCAGGGTTACGAATAAGCCGTCCCCAGCAGAATATTCTCATCCTCCCGCAGTTAATTTGCATGACAGATCTGCATTGGACGAATAGATTAAACACCCTCTCTCTCTTTTCTGATTGGTGGGCAGCACTGGTGGATTAGCGTACTTAGAATTTGACTGACAGTTATGTCTGATGTCCGTGATTTTTTTTATTTTTTAGGTAAAGCCTTTTTTAGCCATGCGTAATCCATAGGGAAGAAGCGGTTGTTCTGATTTGCTCGCTTGAAGCGAGTTCATTGAGAGGGCTTTTAACTTTCGGGTCCGTTCACGAACGATAAGGTTGCACATAAGAAGGTTGGGCTTGTTTAAACTCTGGTGCGTTTCGCCTGAATATTGCCAACAAAACTAATGATACCTCATATAGAGGCGGGTGGCACTCCAATCAATCAGCCATTACAGCAAAATAACAAAGTCCTCACCTCTTCTTAACATATCACTCATGGATATTCTGTTAGGGTGGCGGCTCCTGTTCAATTTACAGTGTCATTAGCATCGCTCTCCTTAAAAGCAAAGGAAGCCACCTTGGATCCAGTGAGGTTCTGAGCGCACAGTATTAGAGCCAAAGTGTCAGACATACCATGGCAAGTAGTGAGAGAGTGGTCTGTCAGGGTAAAGGGAAGGGTTATGAGTTTCATGAGACGGCCATTACGATATCAAATGTATTTGAAAAAGAGTTAAGTTGACCTAAGAACACAGTAAACTATGTCTGGCCAGAGGTGGTGCATAGAGAGCATCACAGAGTCTTATAGAGTGTCATGACATTGCGGAATGTGATTGCTGTTCCGAAATGAATGAGGGATGATTGGAGGGGAGGTAAAGAGGTGGGGGACCTTGCCATGCCAAGGCTTATTAGACATGTGGTATTGAGAATATTTTGTCTTTTGGGTCTGGATTATGTGAGTCACACTCAAATTTAAAGTGGAAAACCACACTACAGGCTGAATCAACTTTTGATGTAATGTCCTTAAACAAGTCAAAATGAGGCTCAGTAGTGTGTGTGGCCTCCACGTGCCTGTGTTGACCTCCCTACAACGCCTGGGCATGCTCCTGATGAGGTGGTCGGATGGTCTCCTGAGGGATCTCCTCCCAGACCTGGACTAAAGCATCCCGCCAACTCCTGGACAGTCTGTGGTGCAACGTGGCGTTGGTGGATGGAGCGAGACATGATGTCCCAGATGTGCTCAATTGGATTCAGGTCTGGGGAACGGGCGGGCCAGTCCATAGCATCAAATGCCTTCCTCTTGCAGGAACTGCTGACACACTCCAGCCACAATGAGGTCTAGCATTGTCTTCCATTAGGAGGAACCCAGGGCCAACCGCACCAGCATATGGTCTCACAAGGGGTCTGAGGATCTCATCTCGGTATTCTAATGGCAGTCAGGCTACCTTGGCGAGCACATGGAGGGCTGTCGCCCCTCCAAAGAAATGCCACCCACACACCAATGACTGACCCACCGCAAACCGGTCATGCTGAGGATGTTCGCAGGCAGCACGTTCTCCACGGTGTCCTCCAGACTCTGTCACGTCTGTCACATGTGCGTGTGACCTGCTTTCATCTGTGAAGAGGCACAGGGCCGCCAGTGGCGAATTTGCCAATCTTGGTGTTCTCTGGCAAAATGGCCAAACGTCCTGCACGGTGTTGGGCTGTAAGCACACCCCCAACCTGTGGACGTCGGCCCTCATACCACCCTCATGGAGTCTGTTTCTGAACGTTTGAGCAGGACACATGCACATTTGTGGCTTGCTGAGGGTCATTTTTTGCAGGGCTCTGGCAGTGCTCCTCCTTGCACAAAGGCGGAGGTAGCGGTCCTGCTGCTGGGTTGTTGCCCTCCTACGGCCTCCTCCACGTCTCCTGATGTACTGGCCCTGTCTCCTGGTCGCACCTCATGCTCCTGGACACTACGCTGACAGACACAGCAAACCTTCTTGCCAGCTTCGCATTGTGTGCCATCCGCTGGATGAGCTGCACTACCTGAGCCACTTGCTGTGGGTTGTAGACTCCGTCTCATGCTAACTAGAAGTGAAAGCACCGCCAGCATTCAAAAGTGACCAAACATCAGCCAGGAAGCATAGGAAC
>NC_036868.1:18890993-18992211 GCF_002910315.2 Salvelinus sp. IW2-2015 | reverse complement strand
GGAATGTCTGACAACAAAATCACACAAAAATTATCAATGGAAATCAAATTTATCAACCCATGGAGGTCTAGGATTTGGAGTCCACACTCAAAATTAAAGTGGAAAACCACACTACAGGCTGATCCAAACTTTGATGTAATGTCCTTAAAACAAGTCAAAATGAGGCTCAGTAGTTGTGTGGGCCTCCACGTGCCTGTGTGACCTCCCTACAACGCCTGGGCATGCTCCTGATGAGGTTGGTCGGATGGTCTCCTGAGGGATCTCCTCCCAGACCTGACTAAAGCATCCGCCAAACTCCTGGACAGTCTGTGGTGCAACGTGGCGTTGGTGGATGGAGCGAGACATGATGTCCCAGATGTGCTCAATTGGATTCAGGTCTGGGGAACGGGCGGCCAAGTCCATAGCATCAATGCCTTCCTCTTGCAGGAACTGCTGACACACTCCAGCCACATGAGGTCTAGCATTGTCTTCCATTAGGAGGAACCCAGGGCCAACCGCACCAGCATATGGTCTCACAAGGGGTCTGAGGATCTCATCTCGGTATCTAATGGCAGTCAGGCTAGACCTCATGTGGCTGGAGTGTGTCAGCAGTTCCTGCAAGAGGAAGGCATTGATGCTATGGACTGGCCCGCCCGTTCCCCAGACCTGAATCCAATTGAGCACATCTGGGGACATCATGTCTCGCTCCATCCACCAACGCCACGTTGCACCACAGACTGTCCAGGAGTTGGCGGATGCTTTAGTCCAGGTCTGGGAGGAGATCCCTCAGGAGACCATCCGACCACCTCATCAGGAGCATGCCCAGGCGTTGTAGGGAGGTCACACAGGCACGTGGAGGCCACACACACTACTGAGCCTCATTTTGACTTGTTTTAAGGACATTACATCCAAAGTTGGATCAGCCTGTAGGTGTGGTTTCCACTTTAATTTTTGAGTGTGACTCCAAATCCAGACCTCCATGGCGTTGATAAATTTTGATTTCCATTGATAATTTTTGTGTGATTTTGTTGTCAGCACATTCAAACTATGTAAAGAAAAAAAGTATTTAATAAGAATATTTCATTCATTCAGATCTAGGATGTGTTATTTTAGTGTTCCCTTTATTTTTTGAGCAGTGTACAAAAACCCAAGATAAGACAAAAAACACACATACCACCCTCGTCACACCCTGACCTAACCAAAATAATAAAGAAAACAAAGAATACTAAGTTCAGGGCATGACAACATATAAACAATATTTCTCAATCACATGTCTAATAAGCCTTGGCATGCAGAGGCTTTCCCCCACTCTTCTTTACCTCCCCTCCAATCATCCCTCATTCATTTCGGAACAGCAATCACATTCCGCAATGTCATGACACTCTATAAAGACTCTGTGATGCTCTCTATGCACCACTCTGGCCAGACATAGTTTACTGTGTTCTTAGTGTCAAACTTAACTCTGTTTTCAAATACATTGATATCGTAATGGCCGTCTCATGAAACTCATAACCCTTCCCTTTACCCTGACAGACCACTCTCTCACTACTTGCCATGGTATGTCTGACACTTTGGCTCTAATACTGTGCGCTCAGAACCCTCACTGGATCCAAGGTGGCTTCCTTTGCTTTTAAGGAGAGCGATGCTTAATGACACTGTAAATTGAACAGGAGCCGCCACCCTAACAGAATATCCATGAGTGATATGTTAAGAAGGGAAGTGAGGACTTTGTTATTTTGCTGTAATGGCTGATTGATTGGAGTGCCACCCGCCTCTATATGAGGTATCATTAGTTTTGTTGCAATATTCAGGCGAAACGCACCAGAGTTTAACAAGCCCCAACCTTCTTATGTGCAACCTTATCGTTCGTGAACGGACCCGAAAGTTAAAAGCCCTCTCAATGAACTCGCTTCAAGCGAGCAAATCAGAACAACCGCTTCTTCCCTATGGATTACGCATGGCTAAAAAAGGCTTTACCTAAAAAATAAAAAAAAATACACGGACATCAGACATAACTGTCAGTCAAAATTCTAAGTACGCTAATCCACCAGTGCTGCCCACCAATCAGAAAGAGAGAGAGGGTGTTTAATCTATTCGTCCAATGCAGATCTGTCATGCAAATTAACTGCGGGGAGGATGAGAATATTCTGCTGGGACGGCTTATTCGTAACCCTGGCATGACCTCGGAATGAGCACTGTTTTATTATCAGGGTGACCATTTACACACGCTCACTTATACATGCGCGCATGCTCGCAAACACCCATCAACACAACTTCCAGCAGGAAAATTAACATTCTGTTTCATAATGGCATTTAACTATGTAAAGAAAAAAGTATTTAATAAGAATATTTCATTCATTCAGATCTAGGATGTGTTATTTTAGTGTTCCCTTTATTTTTTTGAGCAGTGTACAAAAACCCAAGATAAGACAAAAACACACATACCACCCTCGTCACACCCTGACCTAACCAAAATAATAAAGAAAACAAAGAATACTAAGTTCAGGGCATGACAACATATAACAATATTTCTCAATCACATGTCTAATAAGCCTTGGCATGCAGAGGCTTTCCCCACCTCTTTACCTCCCCTCCAATCATCCCTCATTCATTTCGGAACAGCAATCACATTCCGCAATGTCATGACACTCTATAAGACTCTGTGATGCTCTCTATGCACCACTCTGGCCAGACATAGTTTACTGTGTTCTTAGYGTCAACTTAACTCTGTTTTCAAATACATTTGATATCGTAATGGCCGTCTCATGAACTCATAACCCTTCCCTTTACCCTGACAGACCACTCTCTCACTACTTGCCATGGTATGTCTGACACTTTGGCTCTAATACTGTGCGCTCAGAACCTCACTGGATCCAAGGTGGCTTCCTTTGCTTTTAAGGAGAGCGATGCTTAATGACACTGTAAATTGAACAGGAGCCGCCACCCTAACAGAATATCCATGAGTGATATGTTAAGAAGGGAAGGTGAGGACTTTGTTATTTTGCTGTAATGGCTGATTGATTGGAGTGCCACCCGCCTCTATATGAGGTATCATTAGTTTTGTTGGCAATATTCAGGCGAAACGCACCAGAGTTTAACAAGCCCAACCTTCTTATGTGCAACCTTATCGTTCGTGAACGGACCCGAAAGTTAAAAGCCCTCTCAATGAACTCGCTTCAAGCGAGCAAATCAGAACAACCGCTTCTTCCCTATGGATTACGCATGGCTAAAAAAGGCTTTACCTAAAAAATAAAAAAAAATACACGGACATCAGACATAACTGTCAGTCAAATTCTAAGTACGCTAATCCACCAGTGCTGCCCACCAATCAGAAAAGAGAGAGAGGGTGTTTAATCTATTCGTCCAATGCAGATCTGTCATGCAAATTAACTGCGGGGAGGATGAGAATATTCTGCTGGGGACGGCTTATTCGTAACCCTGGCATGACCTCGGAATGAGCACTGTTTTATTTATCAGGGTGACCATTTACACACGCTCACTTATACATGCGCGCATGCTCGCAAACACCCATCAACACAACTTCCAGCAGGAAAATTAACATTCTGTTTCATAATGGCATTTTATTAGATGTCGTCGATCATTCAAAAGGATAGAAAACCCCCCCACTTTATTCTTTAAATGGAACCCATCGGTTACAGTATATCATTATGGGAAACATAATGCAATATAATGGAATTCAGGCTCATCACACAAACAAGGGAGCGGAGGTAGATCAGCGATGCAAATGTCTGACATTCAAAAGGCAGACTCGTGGGGATTTGGCTTTACTGTTGGACGGAGGCTCATTTTCCTTTCTTAATACTCACTTCAGGACTCTCATGTCAACCTTATGACTCAGGCCTACATCAATATATATAGCAATTTATCAAGCATATCGCCTGTGTGTAATTACCAATGATTGAAAACAAAAGCTTTTTAATTATCCTCTCGTTCGTTATTAGTTTGCCTTTATTTACCTAATGGACATAGTTACCAAGCTTTTGATTAGTATTATGTTGTGTCGCCATTTGAAACCACATTTAAAGGCTGCATTGACTACATTCAAACACACATATTGTAATGGATTTATGACAAAAATGATATTCTGTATGGAAGTACATTAAATAATATGCCATAGTGCATATAGATAAGTGTATAGCTTAAACAATTATGCAGTGTACTGTGGATTGACAGTTGTGCAAGAGACAATAACCACATATCCTAGTGTCAAGGTGTTATCAAATGGAGCTGTCAGGGTGAGTATGTGTTTAAAATAAATATGAGACATTAAAGAGCGGATGGTCAAAGCTCTAATATGGTGTAAGTATGTATTTTAAGTGAGTGTGCATGGAGTAGACATCATCACTCACCAAGATTACCCAAATCCCTAGCTTGATCGCTGCATCGATTTTATTTATAGTAAAACAGAATGGGGAACACAGCAATCAGGCTGGTTCCACCAGACTACCAAATCCCCTCCTCAGTTGAAACACTATAAAATGTACAGTAAAATAAATATTTCTGTGAGAGTCAATTAAAAATAAGCATTCTTACATACTGAAACAAATCCACACCTAACCAAACGGTGCCGAAATCAATGGAATAGATCCGTACGTGTGCGTCATTACCATTGACGTGGCCTGACGTTCTTTCACTACAGCTGAGTTGTTTTTTTCTCCCTTGACTGACTCGAGACTCCTTTGATATTCCAAACTGCCTCTGGGGTGAGAGAGAATATGTTTCGCTCACGTTCCCACTCTCTTCAACTGAGATTACGCAATGGGGGCGATGCAGTACAGCGCTGAGAAGAATATCAAACAAAATGCCTGGGTGCATGCAGTCATACTTCTGTATGACTGCGTTGGCCTACAAATGTGCTCTTTTTGCCGAAAAGCACTGGAGATTAATTTAGGGATGGTGCAATTCATCTGACTGTTGTATTAAATGTGTCAATGTTTTAATCGTCTGTCCCTGTTTAAATAAACAATTGAAATACAGTCTCCTACTTTTGAAATATTTTCAAATGGAGTTGAGATATGATGATGTTAGATACAGAATAGTAGAGGTAGAATGTGTCAAAATATACTATTAACATTTGAAAATAAATTAAACATTCACTGCAATTAAAATCTATTGATAAATAAAAAGAGCAATACAAAAAAAGTGCATAACTAATAACAATACATTTGCCAGACTTCAATATACTTCAGACTCAAGAAATAAACAAATTATTTACTCCATTCACTCACCCTTCTGTTACTTCCCACTGGACACAGACATCAATTCAATGGGAAAGGGGGATACCTAGTCAGTTGTACAACTGAATGCATTCAACTGAAATGTGTCGTCCGCATTTAACCCAACACCTCTGAATTAGAGAGGTGCGGGGGGCTGCCATAATCGGCATCAATGTCTTCAGCGCCCGGGGAACAGTGGGTTAACTGCCTTGCTCAGGGGCAGAACGACAGATTATTACCATGTCAGCTCGGGGATTCAATCCGGMAACCTTTCGGTTACTGGCCCAACGCTCTAACCACTTGGCTACCTGCCGCCATGTCTATTCCACATTTAGTTCCACAAAACTTCATTGAAATTACGTGGAAACGACGTTGATTCAACCGGTGTGTGCCATGGGACCGGCTGACATTCACTTACTCACCCATTCATACTTTTCCCTTCACTTACCCCCTCTTTCACTCACTCACGCGCTCACTCAGTCAATCACTCAGTCACTCACAAACTCCCTCTTTCACTCACTCACCCGGGATGGAAAGAGTGCTGAAATATCCTACTCAAGTAGAAGTACTGTTACTTTAATGAAATTTGACTCAAGTAGAAGTAAAACTACTGACTTTTTAAAATACTCAAAATAGCTACTCAATTACAGTTACAATAGTAGTTGTAATTAGTTACTTTATGCCTCTGGTAATTTGTTTAATCATATTCACTTAGATGAAGATCTGATTACATACACTAGGTCAAATCTATGCAGAAGTAGAGAAAATCCTAAAGGGTTCATAAACTTTCTCTCACCACTATAAATTACGAAGAATTGAATGAAATGCATTTATAAAAGGCAAAAGATTTCCCGGACCCTATAGCCTTCTATAGGCTCCCCCCCAAAAAATCCCTTGTGTACAAATCCTACAAACAACAAGGTTCTACTTTATGCCACTTTGCAAATATGATGATATATGCATGCAATGCTTCATTTTACAGGTGCATTTTTTTCACCGCCCAGCCCCCTCCTCCCAGCTCTCATAACTCAAAACATCTTCCCGGTGCTATGGCTCGGAGTCGGGACCAGGGCTGGTTGTCTGTCCCATTGCCATAGATATACAGAGTTTGATCAATGTTGATGTTTGGGATGAACTATAAATGTTTCTATTGATTTCATTGGGTCAAGCGAGCAGCAACACTGCACTCTGTCTGCCCTACTCCTGAGTACAACCACTGCCTGTTGTAAACTTGCGTAGTAAGTTTAGGTTAGCTGGTTGATAAGCTAAATCTGGTAGGGATTGGTGTCCTTTAGTAGTGGTTTCTTTGCAGAAATTCTACCATGAAGGCCTGATTCACGCAGTCTCCTCTGAACAGTTGATGTTGAGATGTGTCTGTTACTTGAACTCTGTGAAGCATTTATTTGGGCTGCAATTTCTGAGGCTGGTAACTCTAATGAACTTATCCTCTACAGCAGAGGTAACTCTGGGTCTTCCTTTCCTGTGGCGGTCCTCATGAGCTTGAGGGGTTTTGCGACTGCAAGTTCTTTACATTTTCTGTATTGACTGACCTTCATGTCTTAAAGTAATGATGGACTGTTATTTCTCTTTGCTTAATTGAGCTGTTCTTGACATACTGTAATATGGACTTGGTATTTTACCAAATAGGGCTATCTTCTCTATACCACCCCTACCTTTCAAAGCACAACTGATTGGCTCAAACGCATTTAGAAGGAAAGAAATTCCAAATTAACTTAACAATGGACACTTGTTAATTGAAATGCATTCCAGGTGAATATATCATGAAGCTGGTTGAGAGAATGCCAAGAGTGTGCAAAGCTGTCATCAAGGAAAAGGGTGGCTACTTTGAAGAATCTCAAATATAAAATATATTTTGATTTGTTTAACACTTTTTTGGTTACTACATGATTCCATATGTGTTATTTCATAGTTTTGATGTCTTCACATGTCGAAAATAGTAAAAATAAAGAAAAACCCTGGAATGAGTCGGTGTGTCCAAACTTTTGACTGGAACTGTATGTGTACAGTGGTAAAAAGACATTTACTCATATGCCTGAGATTTCTTAGATACAATTATTTTCCCTACGACAATGTAAAAACCCTTGCGCATAGGATACACCCAAGTATCCTCGGCCGAAGGCGGCTATCGAGGAGCAAACGGGTTCATAAACTTTCTCACACCACTATAAATTACGAAGAATTGAATGAAATGCATTTATAAAAGGCAAAAGATTTCCCGGACCCTATAGCCTTCTATAGGCTCCCCCCCAAAAAATCCCTTGTGTACAAATCCTACAAACAACAAGGTTCTACTTTATGCCACTTTGCAAATATGATGATATATGCATGCAATGCTTCATTTTACAGGTGCATTTTTTTCACCGCCCAGCCCCCTCCTCCCAGCTCTCATAACTCAAAACATCTTCCCGGTGCTATGGCTCGGAGTCGGCTCCTCTGTTCGCCTATTAACGAATTGCACTCGTACATATGGCGTCCGCTTATCGGTTTCCAGATCACGGAGGAGGAGGACAGAGGAGTTGAGAAAAGAAAGGACTTTTGCCTACTTGAGAATCTCCCTAGCTCACCAGGAAGAGGGTTGAGCAACCCTGACTTAACGGATGGTTGTGTGGCTAGTTTACCATTAATGGGACACAGTATGCCATACATCAATCAGTCCTTGTGAGGTCATAAGAAGGAGATATCGGAGAGATTGTTGCAGAGGGGAGGGAGGAATCAGACCAAATATGATTTTTGGGAAGCGGAAATAGCTGTTAGCATGGCAGCCTGGTTCTTTGGCAGGGCGGCGTATATCAGAGAGAAATATGTAACGCTGACATATAGCTGTGTCCAGGATTTTCCTGTGATATATGCATTTAATTTCTGCCTCTTGTTGTGATGATGTTTTTCTCTTGCCCTGCTATGTACAGTATGTCCAGGCTGGGCATGAAGGGGAATATTAAGGTGGTGTTGAGATGCACATGCTGCAGCTAACTTCTCACGTTTGACCTTTGAAGTATGAGTGAGACAGAGCGGGTGGGTGTGAGAGAGAGAGTTTGTTGGTGTTGGAATGCGTAAGTGATTTGCTTCGGTGTGTGTGTGTGTGTGTGGTGTGTGTTGTGTGTGATGTGTGTGTGTGTGTGTGTGTGTGTGTGTGTGTGTGTGTGTGTGTGTGAGACACATAAATATGCTGTTGAAAGAGGTAAAACCGAGGGAAAACTCATTATCTCCTCGAAGAGAGACCTTCAAACCACCTATACCAGCCAAGGTGAGGACGCAGTGTAGATTATGTGTGTGTGTGTGTGCATGTTTAGGTATCCTAATGTCTATTTTTTAGTACAATAGTTTGTGTGTGTGTCTGTGTTACTATGTGTGCTAATGTGTGTGTTTATGTGCAATATTGTCTGTGAAAGCTCCCTGTCAACCCAGGCTCTGGTGTAGTGGAGCGTTGTCTGGAGCAGTCTGCGTCATGGTCCCCAGATTAAAGCCAGCATCGTGGCAACAGCCTTATTGATTGATTCGAGTCGCCAACTGGCTGCTGATGTATCAACCTGACACTATGTTGCTGGGGCAGCAGACATTCCTCACAAGCTGGACATCTAACACAGGTGACACTGATCACACACGCCCACCCACCCACACAAACCTGGGGTGCGTTCAATTCAGTTGAACAATTGCTACGTTGCGTGGCGGTTTTGACTGAATTACATATTTCCCCCAAATGGTGCGCACTGTTATTCAACAGTCTTTGAGGTTGATGTTAAATCCCGTTTTGATGTTTGCTCCCATTTGGTGGCTGTGGACTAACAATATGGGTGTGACCATTTGAAATTGCAAAACGTGTGCAGTGCACCATACACAATTGCCCTTTGGGCCACCATAATCACAACGTTCTTCAACTACAGTACAGCTTCTGTTGAATAAAACGTTGCACACCATTCAGTCATACTGAACACCCTACCCTTGGTCTTGACTAAAACTGACATGCACACACACACAACCGAAGTTGGGGAGATTCTCTGATTACTCCTCATCATGATCTGGGGTTTGTTCAGTTCGCTCAACGTTTGCTACGTTGTGTGACGGTTTGTACTGAACGACACGTTTCCCGCACCATTCTTCAACAGCCTTTGAGGTACATTTGCTGCCGTTTGGTAGGTGTGGTGAGATGTGGCCTGATCAATATGAAATTGCAAAACTCATGCAGCACAMCATACGTTAATTGTCCTCTGGGCCACCATAATCACAACGTTTTTCAACTGGTCGTACAGTACCGTTTCCATTGAATTCAACGTTGCACATTGTTCTGTCATACTGATTGCACCCCTGCCAAATGGACAGTCATGGTTATTTGCAATTACTCTTGTTTGAAAAAAAAGATTCCAGCACGATTCTTCATTGACTTCAATGGAGCACTTCAGTTAGCTTGGATTTCAAATGTTCATTGCCATCACGTGAATAAGGTCCATCAACTCAATTCAATTCCTATGTTGGAAGAGCCATGAAAAGCACAGGTAGTAATATAAAATGTGACATTGTTGCTCAACATAATTGGGCAATTCAATAGAAAAACCAAGTACTTGAAATCTGCCAAGGGAATGAAATGAAGCACAACCTAGCTCGATAGTACAATATACTACGCCATTTTCAAGAGGCACAGCAATTTGTATATATTTTGTATTGTAATTTGCACTGTATTATGTATTGTATTATGTAGGTGGGTGGCCTTGCACGAGCCTTGGCTTGTGCGAGCCAGAATGGCTCATAAGGCAGGAGCCATCTCCTGTTTCTGAAGCGTGAGGCAGAGGCAGGAGATTATGTGGTATTATGTACTGTTATGTATAATTATGTTATTAAGTACATTATGTATTTTATTTTGTTTCCTGTTTGGACCCCTTAGTAGCCGCTGACAATAAATACTACTAAATACTACACTCTATTCTTATTTTTTTTTATTACCCCCTTTTTCTCCCTCTATTCAAATGAAGGGGAACAAAACACCTATCCACAAGAAAACTGGGAAGAGCTCTGCTTTTAAAAAAACAAAAGGAGTGGGTCCGAAGGTAAAGAGAAACGGATCACGTGTATCAACAAGACCTTGTAGCCTTCTTCACAGCATAAATTAATTGAATAGTTATGTAATCCTGTGGGTGATTGTATAGACGGGTTGGTTGTTTAGCAACAAAACCGATGCATGCGGAACAATGAGGCAAAACAAGCATAGAAAACAGTATTATTGGCATTAATTTAAAAAACTATGTAAGGCTAATATTATATTATAATTATTTCAGTGACAGCCTGGTTGATTAACAATATTTGGTTGTTAACATTTTTATATATAAATAAATGTGGGACACAAAAAAGTCAGTGTGGAACACCATTGCCCAGTATGCATTGCTTTAATAACTTTCAAAAAGTTGTTCAGAAGTTTACCCCCCAAAAACGGATTTTATTATGAATGAAGTCGCACAAAAATGTGTGTATTTTCCTATGAATTAAGTCGCACAAAAATGTGTGTATTTTCACACAAATTAAGCCACACAAAAACGCACGCAATCTGCTGAAATACTTGTTGTACATATTTCCACAAATTGAGTGTGAGATTGTTGATCACAACAACACACAGACATTGGCCTCATTGAAGTGTGCGCATCATAAGACAGCAATCCATACTTTGGTTATTCACCAGGCCAATGTCTCCAAATGCTAACTTTTTTGCATTTGTGGTACAAATTCAATGCAAGTTAATATCCCGATATTAGCATTTTTCATGTTTCATGTCCAAATCATCCTAAAATTGATTATGTAGCTCAATTAAGTCAAGTGCATTGTGATGCCAGGGCATTGAATTTTGTTTGAATCCCGTTCCAAAGCACTGGCTCTCAGCCTTTGTTTGAAGGTTAGTTTAGAGTGCTCAAGAGCTTTCTGATACGTAGAGGATCACTGAGTAAATGGGCGATGAGCCTGGAATCCAAAGAAGTAGTTTTTTTTTATAAACACTGTCGTGTCTGACTATGATTCAATTATATGACATACTATTTTATCAAATCGATTACCTAACGTTTAATTGATTACGTGATTGAATTAAACCATGCAACAATTAAACCATTAATAACCTGGGGCACCATGGAGGCATTCATTTATATAGAGATGTTATCTCCCAAATCTTAAAGATCTGAATATCTTTTATATCAATAGCAGTCAATTATTAATCGTCACCTCGATCGGTCTCATTCTGATTGTCATAAGTACTTAAGTTATCTGCACGAACCCTAGCTAATAAGTTGAATCAGCAATACACACATTGKCTTAATTATTTATTTACTAAATAGTCACACAGAATTACATATATATACAGTATATACAGGATAGATCACACATCGATTTCTAATCATGTCAATGAAAAGCCCCCAGTGGGCTAACCCGATATGACTGCTGGTTACACAAAGGAAGGGTGTTGGGTTTGAATGAAAGAGCGGGAAGACTGAGGGAAAAGGGGATTGGGTCTCTATCGGACCTTAAGAAGCTATGCTACCGTAAATACATTATCTTATGCACTCTAATAACCGCCCATTCGGAAAAGGAAAATGCAAGATATATATTTACTCTGAGCTGCGCTTCGATAGATGGTTCGAAGAAGGAAGACTGGCTTACCCAGCAGAGACCATTGTCCTTTGATTAATATTTCTGGTCGTAGTGTTGTAGAGTGGATACGTTAAAGTACCCTGTCGTTCTTTGGAGATTGTCTGTCCTTTTCTAGGCCACGTCCGTTTACAGCTGCAGCTGATAACTTGACATCTAGAATGTATCACTTCTTTAGTGAATAATCGTTCAAAGTTCATACCAAGTTCCAATAATCAGCTTGTGTTGTATTCTGGCTGGTCTAGTCAAAATTCACCATTCCATCGTGGTAATCGTCAGCTCCACTTTGAAAATTGCCCTTTTCTGGAACTAAATGTTAATTTCGTTAGGTTGTAGTTGAAATTAGCCTTTTTAAACGTATGGACACCATTCCTCACGTAATCGGGAACTACGGTTGACTTCCGTCAACGGGCTTCTGTACTGTGGGAGAGAAGGACGTGTTTCATAGTTCTCAACCAATGTTTGTTCACTTGGGCGTGGCCACTGAGTGAGCATAGTTTACTTATGAAAACAACTCTCATTTAGAAGCTGAATTTGTTTTCTTTCACAAATAGTTTCATATTTAAATTGCATAACAATTCCATGTGAATCTGATAACTAGATTGTGCAGACTTTCCAAGATACAATTTATGTCATCCTATCATCAAGATATAATGTCCCAGACACCAACTGATCTGACATCATATTCTTTAAGTACCAACGGACACTTTCAACTGGTTGAGAAATGGAAATATTGTTTCATTCCCCAACCTTTTGATGTTACCATACTCTCTCTATGTTAACAAAGGGCTTTCCAAGAGTCCATTCTGTAGAGTGGAGAGAAAAGGGAAAAAGGTATTTATGGGGGGGGGGGGTCATAAACCTCACCCAACACGCAACGTCATGACACACACAACAACAACAACTGCACACACACACACACACACACACATCACACCACACACACCACATCACACACACACACACACACACACACACCAACCACAACACACACACACACACACACCACACACACACACACACACACACACACACACACACACACACACAACACACCAGTCATTGAACAGAGTTTTGTGACGATACACATTCCTGTTATGCTGTTGAATCCCAAAGTATGAAGAGCAAAAAAGTACAGACACACTTTTCATAATCTTTACTGTAAATCTTAAACCATAACAAAACAGGCAGTGTGTCTCTTGCCAAAGCGAAGCTTTAGTGTGTGTAAAGAGCTTCTTCCGAACTCAGCTACTTAGGTACTGCTACTTGCAGTTCTGTCGGTTGTGCTTCGTAAAAATTTGGACCTGTAAGAGAGAGAGAGAAATGTTGCATTATTGTCTGCAAGGGTCAAAAAATGCCAATCTCCCCGACCTGCTGCCATTGAAAACTAATCAGAGGTTCACCCTACCGCACGAGGCCATCAGATGAAGAAGGACCTTCCAGAGAGACATTCAGAGACTGTAACGTCCTTTGTCTTCACGGAAACATGGCTCACTCGAGAACACGCTATCAGAGTCGGTACAGCCAGCTGGTTCTTCACGCATCGCGCCGACAGAAACAAGCATCTTTCTGGTAAGAAGAAGGCAGGTGTAGTCCTTATGATTAACGAGACGTGGTGATCTATAAAAACATACAGGAACTCAATCCTTCTGCTTCACCTGCACTTAGAATTCCTCACAATCAAAATCCGACCGGATGCATCTACCTAGAAAATTCTCTTCGATTATAAATCACAGCCGCATATATACCCCCCCCACAGCAGACACACGATGGCCCTGAACAAACTTCAGTTGACTCTAGTAAACTGGAAACCACATATCCTGAGGCTGCATTTATGTAGCTGGGATTTTAACAAGGCTAATCTGAAAACAGGGTGCAAAAAATCTGCTATCAACCGTGAGGGGACAATTACATTACATTTCTCAAGAGGCAATTCCTGAGGGCGGACACCAAAAGTAGTGCTGTAACACATAGCCTACGTGTAATATGTTAAATGTATATGATAACCATAATTCCTACAACTGAATAATTGATAGTACAGTAGTTAACTGAAGGGTTTAACCAACTTGTTTCAAATGTTTAAATCATTATAATACTAACTACTAATAATATTAGTAGCAGTGCTCCTTACCAGTCCAGTATGTATCAGGTATTCGTACTTACAACTAGCAATATCAAGAAAGGCCAGTAGTAGCAATGGTACTGTACACTGTATGGGGTAGTTTTCATAAATACAATTGAACGATGTGTGATCTCATCTAAAGAGTCTCCAATTGAGAATCATCACAAATTAGTCCCTCCGTATTGAATTGACCTTTAATTTTACTTTTCTGAATACATTTATTAATAGTCATTAAATGTTGCCACTGGCCTGAGTCTACTACAATATCTTTACAAAGAACAAAAAAGCTTAAAATAAAGTACAGTCTAAAAGCCAAAATAACTACTTCAATGAAAAACCCCCAAATAAATCAAAACAAAATATCCTTCAGTTTCAGGCTAACTCTTCAAAACAGCACTATGGACAAGTACTGTCGCCACAAATATGCAATTTAATAAAATAACATGAAAAAATCATTATGTAATTGACTTCATGTACTAAAAACTACTCTCCTTCTAGGCTGCTTAGTACCCGCTCATACTCCCAGCACAGCCTCTTAATAGCAGTATTCCGCACAGTCCACCTTGTTGGACATAGGGGTTTCCGGGTGGGAGATGTGTTTCTTTGACGTGCAAAATTGATTCACACATGCTCTGTAAACTTTCCTGACTTGGCCATTGAGGACACCTAACTTGATGAACCCAATAAAGGGAATCCCGCATTCAGTGGGGAGTGCGAGCAGCAAGCCTGTGTAATCAGATTACACAGGTGTGCTCCCACAAAAAGGGACATAGAGGCTAATGGCTGCTGCGCTTTCAACAACTTGCACTGTTGCACCTGGTAATTTTCCCTGCCATTTTTGAGGCACCATCGTAACTCTGCCACTAAGCCAGACATGCAATTAGCCCTCAACAACCACTTCAGTTCCAACATTCGCAATGCCCTACGCCTTTGTCTCCGACACCCTGTATAGCCCAAATAAACTCCTCGGAGGACAAGTCATGCTCAACAATACACGGCAGACAGACACTCTCCGTTCACACACAGAACATCATGAGTTACCATCAACAATTAATGAAAATTGTACAATCGGAAGAGACCTAATCTCAGCTGCAATGCCTCGAATAGACGTATTGCCATATGTTCAGAATTTTCATTCTTCTTGGGGCCTCTTGAAACGTCAACACTCTGTTGGCAAGAGTTTGCGGTTCAAAAGTTGGTGTGGCCTGATATGCGTTTTGTGGCCATCACTGAGTAACCGGACAATGCTTGCCACTGTCCCTATACTTGGTGCTGCTGGCAACAAGGGTGGACACCTCTGTCCTGCCGGCTGTGAACATTGTTCTCTGAAGTCTCCTCCCTGCTCTTTCCCTTCACACCCTACACTGATCAGTCTGTCCTTTAGAAAAGAAAATAGGTGTTTGCCGTACTTCCTAACTACCGGTACCCAAAACTACACAATTAATCACAACAGCAAACCATTGCATAAACAAATCTTAGTTTTATCATCAGTTTAAGTTGAGACGGGCGGTATCCATGCATTTCAACTTATGTCCCTATTTACAAGTAAAAAAATTGAGACCTGTTCATAATGTTGCCAAACAAAGACTCAACAAACTACCTTGAGACTCCCTGTCTCTGCCAGTCTGTCCCTGGCCTATCTGTTCCCCAGCTCTGCTGTCTGGTGTGCCATCTGTTGCCTGCTCTGCCTAATGACAATCTTGTGAAACATTTCCATTAGCATTTCACTTCTTTCTTATGAACATTTTATCAACTCGTCTTTGAGATATTAGGCTACAGAGTTCTTACTTTGCGTTTGTGGACTGAAAAATACTCTGAGTCCGTCTTTTACTTTTTCTGCCATTTTCTACCTGCTGCTGGCTGCCGGTCTAGCTGCACACACACACATTTACACAACATATGCTACAACCTTTTCTAATTTTAATATAGTTTGTTTCATATTGGCTGGCTTCCAACAATAGCTGAATTTGTAAAGCTAGCGAGCACCAATTCCGTTTCTGTGGTGTTTGCTATAATCTTAAAAAAAAAAAGGTGAAATAAAATAAATGTAAAAAAGTTCACTAGCGACAACTTAGCTTTTGCAACGAGACCATTAAATATATTTAAGACAATGGTATAAGAGAGTGTAGTTCTGTTCAGTTTGGACTTCAGTTTATCGCTAACCTTATCACAGGGACTTTGAAGCACTACAGCTGCATGCTGATCTTGGAATAAACTGACGATAGCAAAGATCCCATCTTTGACGACGCCACATTAATATAGGTACTAGCTAGGAATAGGTACTAGCTAGCTTGCTAGTTAATGTTTGCTTTAGTTTGCGCGCTAGCTCTGCAAATTCAGCTAGTGTGTGAACCCTGCCAACATAAAAATGTAAACATTGCTATGGCGCGATTGACTGGATTAACCTCACGTCAGTTACGTACATTGAGTGCCTTTCGGACAGTAGATACGAACCCTCTATTACCTTGCCAGCTAAAAAACTGGCAGTGGATCAAACCATTGTGAGGCAAAGGGCGGGGTGGTCGCAATCTTTTGAAACTTAAAAAGGTGCTATTAAGTGTCTATAATCAGCACAASTGCTTTCATTGCGTATTATTAATATTATTGAAATTACGTAGTTATGTTTACAGTGATAGATTGGGGGGGACAAATCATATTTTTCCCARGATGGGGGGGTCGTGTCCCCCCCGTCCCCCCTGGGATTTCCGCCTATGTCTGAAAACAAGGCTCCCTAAATTCTATCAGCATATCGATTGCGCAACCAGGGCTGGCAAAACCCTAGACCATTGTTATTCTAACTTCAGCGACGCATATAAGGCCCTCCCCCGCCCTCCTTTCGGAAAAGCTGACCACGACTGCATTTTGTTGCTTCCAGCCTATAGACAGAAACTAAAACAGGAAGCTCCCGCGCTCAGGTCTGTTCAACGCTGGTACGACCAATCGGATTCCACGCTTCAAGATTGCTTCGATCACGTGGACTGGGATATGTTCCGCATTGCGGCGAAAAACAACATTGATGAATACGTTGATTCGGTGAGTGGGTTTATTAGGAAGTGCATCGGCGATGTCGTACCCACAGCGTCTATTAAAACATTCCCAAACCAGAAACCGTGGATTGATGGCAGCATTCGCGCAAAACTGAAAGCGCGAACCACTGCTTTTAATCAGGGCAAGGTGACCAGAAACATGACCGAATGCAAACAGTGTACCTATTCCCTCCGCAAGGCAATCAAACAAGCTAAGCGTCAGTATAGAGACAAAGTAGAGTCGCAATTCAACGGTTCAGACACGAGAGGTATGTGGCAGGGTCTACAGTCAATCATAGACTATAAAAGGAAAACCAGCCCCGTCGCGGACCAGGATGTCTTGCTCCCAGACAGACTAAACAACTTCTTTGCTCGCTTTGAGGACAACACAGTGACACTGACACGGCCCGCTACCAAAACCTGCGGGCTCTCCTTCACTGCAGCCGCCTTGAGCAAAACATTTAAACGTGTCAACCCTCGCAAGGCTGCAGGCCCAGACGGCATCCCAGCCGCATCCTCAGAGCATGCGCAGACCAGCTGGCTGGTGTTTTACAAACATATTCAATCAATCCTTATCCCAGTCTGCTGTCCCCACATGCTTCAAGAGGGCCACCATTTTCTTGTCCCAAGAAAGCTAAGGTAACTGAGCTAAATGACTACTGCCCCGTAGCACTCACTTCCGTCATCATGAAGTGCTTTGAGAGACTAGTCAAGGACCATATCACCTCCACCCTACCTGACACCTAGACCCACTCCAATTTGCTTACCGCTCCAATAGGTCCACAGACGACGCAATCGCAATCACACTGCACACTGCCCTAACCCATCTGGACAAGATGAATACCTATGTGAGAATGCTGTTCATCGACTACAGCTCAGCATTTAACACCATAGTACCCTCCAAACTCGTCATCAAGCTCGAGACCTTAGGTCTCGACCGCGCCCTGTGCAACTGGGTCATGGACTTCCTGACGGGCCGCCCCAGGTGGTGAGGGTAGGTAACAACGTCTCCACCCCGCTGATCCTCAACACTGGGGCCCACAAGGGTGCGTTCTCAGCCCTCTCCTGTACCCCTGTTCACCCACGACCCTGTGGCCATACACGCCTCCAACTCAATCATCAAGTTTGCAGACAACACTACAGTGGTAGGCTTGATCACCAACAACGACGAGACGGCCTACAGGGAGGAGGTGAGGGCCCTCGGAGTGTGGTGTCAGGAAAATAACCTCACACTCAACGTCAACAAAACAAAGGAGATGATCGTGGACTTCAGGAAACAGCAGAGGAAGCACCCCTATCCACATCGATGGGACAGTAGTGGAGGGGTAGAAAGTTTTATGTTCCTCGGCGTACACATCACGGACAAACTGAAATGGTCCAACCACACAGACAGTGTGGTGAGAAGGCGCAGCAGTCCTCTTCAACCTCAGGAGGCTGAAGAAAATTGGCTTGTCACAAAAACACTCACAAACTTTTACAGATGCACAATCGAGAGCATCCTGTCAGGTCCTGTATCACCGCCTGGTACGGCAACTGCTCCGCCCATAACCGTAAGGCTCTCCAGAAGGTAGTGAGGTCTGCACAACGCATCACCGGGGGAAACTACCTCCCTCCAGGACACCTACACCACCGATGTCACAGGAAGGCCAAAAAGCTCATCAAGGACAACAACCACCCGAGCCACTGCTGTTCACCCCGCTATCATCCAGAAGGCGAGTCAGTACAGGTGCATCAAAGCAGGGACCGAGAGACTGAAAAACAGCTTCTATCTCAAGGCCATCAGACTGTTAAACAGCCATCAGTAACATTGAGTGGCTGCTGCCAACATACTGACTCAACTCCAGCCACTGGAAAAATGTATGTAATAAATGTATCACTAGCCACTTTAAACAATGCCACTTCATATAATGTTTACATACCCTACATTACTCATCTCATATGTATATACTGTACTCTATACCATCCACTACATCTTACCTATGCCGTTCTATACCATCACTCATTCATATATTTTTTATGTACATATTCTTATTCATTCCTTTACACTTGTGTGTATAAGGTAATTGTTGTGAAATTGTTAGGTTAGATTACTCGTTGGATATTACTGCATTGTCGGAACTAGAAGCACAAGCATTTCGCTACACTCGCATTAACATCTGCTAACCATGTGTATGTGACAAATAAAATTGGATTTGATTTGATTTGAGAAGTGGCAAGATTACAAGAGATGTTAAGGTACAGCTTGAACCCAAAAAACCTCTCTCCTCGTCTTGGGGGAAATCAAAACCCAGGCCCAGACGAGACCCCACTTTTGGACCCCGAAGGATCTCATAGTTGAACGTACCCTCTCTCTGTCTATTTATACCCACCATCCCTCCTGCTCCCCTTCCTTCCCTCCAGGCAGTTAAGATGGCAACATATGCAGATAGACCTTATCACGGCTCTCGCATCATATGCATATACCTTAGCGTAGCCTAATGGTGCCTGTAGGCCTTCATATTTCCAGTATTTCGAGTGTTTGCCTCAGGTCCCTATGGAGCTTGTGTGCCACTATGCAGCATTTGTTTTTAATGATCTGGTGTGGAGGCAATTGCAGCATTCCCAGCTACCAGTGCCCCAGGAGAATGCTTCATTTTGGGGGCTAAGAGGTGCCTTCAGCAATGGAGTGTTTTTCAGCACTCCCCTTTCCTCGTAGGAAAAACAGAACAAATAGACTAGACTATGCAGCTTGGGGACAGACATTTTGTAATGTGATCACACACATTCATCTCATGTGTATTGGATTACTAATCCACAACCAGACATTTCCCCCTCCACCAATGGACAGTGTTTCATGGTAAAGGACACCCATCTTACAACTGCTGAATGTTAACTAGGCTATATAACACTTGTTTTAATGTAGTTCCTACCATAAACTATAAACATGGGGGGTTATACCTGAGGTTTATACCTGTGGTTTAAAATGGCTCAATTAGCCAAGATGCTGAGGACGACCAGCTGAGCACATCATTATATCCGTTCCAACGTATCACTGGGGGCAAACTACCTGCCCTCCAGGACACCTACAACACCCGATGCCACAGGAAGGCCAAAAAGATCATCAAGGACAACAACCACAGAGCCACTGCCTGTTCACACCGCTACCATCCAGAAGGCGAGGTCAGTACAGGTGCATCAAAGCTGGGACCGAGAGACTGAAAAACAGCTTCTATCGCAAGGCCATTAGAGTGCTAAACAGAAATCACTAACTCAGAGAGGCTGCTGCCTTCATTGAGACGCAATCACTGGCCACTTTAATAAATGGATCACTAGTCACTTTAAACAATGCCACWTTAAATAATGCCACTTTAATAATGTTTACATATCTTACATTACTCATATTATATGTATATACTGTATTTTATACCATCTATTGCACCTTGCCTACGTCGCTCGTCACATATTTTTATATTCACATATTCTCATTCACCCCTTTAGATTTGTGTGTATCAGGTAGTTGTTAGGGAATTGTTAGATTACTTGTTTGATATTCTGCACTATGTGAACTAGAAGCACAAGCATTTCGCTACACTCACATGAACATCTGCTAACCATGTGTATGTGACCAATACAATTCGATTTATTAACAGATTTAGAATCAGCCAATTTAAAATTGTCGATGTAGCYAGATGTGATCCAACACATTTTCACAAAAGTAGTCCACTAGAACGTTCTGATAATCAAAATAACTACGTCACGTGTGGTAATGTGTCTGGACAAATAGCTCACAGCGTAGTGTGCCAAGTTCCTGACAATTGTCACAACTTGTGGCGTACATTCAACTCTTCCATGGAACGTTTTTCCCCCCTTGAAATTACATTTATTGTGTTATTGTGTTGAGAAGGGAAGTGCAGTCAACATCTTGAAAATTAAGATTAATAATGAATTCAATAAGAAGCTATGACTTTCTTCAGCCTTGTACACAAACATACTGCTAGTGTATAATAATCATATATTGCATATTATGAGGCTACATGGACAGGTACACCTAAATATAGGCTACGTCCACAAAGTTTTATATGCATTTTTATAATCAGGTACTTCGTCACATTTGACCTATTTTACTCGGGGACCAGCAGGGCTTCAAGCCCGAATGGGCTTCAAACTCACAGCTGTCGTATCTCATCACCTTCTGGTTAATCACTTAGTGGATCACACAACCAGTCCGTGATTGCAGTAGTGGGTAAAATACCACTATTTGACAACACCAGAGAGCTTTGATGTTTACGATGTATGACTACAAACGTACATGCTATATAATCCTCCTACTTTTTTCCATAAAAGTACATGTGTGAGAAATGGATAAGAAAAGAATATACATTTTATCATATATTTGAAATTGTTCCTTTTGGATTTTATGTAAAGTCAGTAGCCTTGGAGTCAAGGAAGCATCACAGCAATATACAATCAAGTCCATAATTATTGGCACCCTTGATAAAGATTAGCAAAAAAACACTATAAAATAAATAACACAAATACTGAGCTATATTTTATGCAAAACAAATGAAATGATATTATTTTATGTTATGTTAATACAATTGCTCAGAGAAAAATATTTAATTTAAAACCTCTACAGGATCGGTTGAGCTAACGTAGGCTAATGTGACTAGCATGAGGTTGTAAGAAACAAAAAGAAATCCCAAGATTGAACAACTTTATGGATGCCCATTTTCACTAGAGTAGCTACTTCCCGAGCAAGGGCAAGTACTAACCACATGTCTTGTGGTTAGTACTTGCTCGGGAAGTAGCTACTCTAGTGAGAGGAGCACACACAAAAGTGTGTGCTCCTATGTGCTCCTGTGTGCTCCTGTGTGCTCCTTGTCCTTTGACAAGGATTAAAAGAGACAAGTCTGAGGTTTTGACTAATGGTGAAGGAGAAAATGAAACGTGTAAACTTGCAACCTGTTGTTGACTTTTTTAATTTTGCTACTCAATCCAAAACTTAAAATACCTGTATGTGCAGTGCATTCGAAAAGTATTCAGACCCCTTGACTTTTTCCACATCGTCTAAAATTAATTACATCATTTTTTTCCCCCTCATCAATCTACACACAATACCCCATAGTGACAAAGCGAAAACAGGTTTTTAGATTTTCTTTACACATTTATTACAAATAAACAGAAATACCTTACAGTGCATTCAGAAAGTATTCAGACACCTTCACTCTTCCACAATTTGTTATGTTACATCCTTAATCTAAAATTGATTCAATTGTATTTGTTCCTCATCAATCTACACACAACAACCCATAATGACAAAGCAAAAACAGGTTTTTAGACATTTTAAACTGAAATATCACATTTACATAAGTATTCAGACTCTTTACTCAGTACTTTGTTGAAGAAATTACAGCCTCGAGTCTTTTTGGGTATGACCCTACAAGCTTGGGGAGTTTCTCCTATTCTTCTTCTCTGCAGATCCTCTCAAGCTCTGTCAGGTTGGATGGGGACCGTCGCTGCACAGCTATTTTCAGGTATCTCCAGAGATGATAGATCAGACATCTCACCGGTTTTTGTTTTCATAAATTTGCACCCCCAAAAACTTTTGGCTTTATCATAATGGAGAATTGTGTGTAGATTGATAAGGGGGAAAAAACTATTTAATCCATTTTAGGATAAGTCTGTAAGTGACCCAGTTCAAAAGTTTGGGGTCACTTAGAAATATCCTTGTTAAGAAAAGCAAATTTTATGTCCATTACAATAACATCAAATTGATCAGAAATACAGTGTAGACATTGTTAATGTTGTAAATTACTATTGTAGCTGGAAACAGCTGATTTTTTTATGGAATGTCTGCATACAGTAGGCATACCGAGGCCCATTATCAGCAACCATCACTCCTGTGTTCCAATGGCACATTGTGTTGGCTAATACAAGTTTATCATTTTAAAAGGCTAATTGATCATTAGAAAACCCTTTTGCAATTATGTAAGCACAGCTGAAAACTGTTGTTCTGATTAAAGAAGCAATAAAACTGGCCTTCTTTAGACTAGTTGAGTATCTGGAGCATCAGCATTTGTGGGTTCGATTACAGGCTCAAAATGTCCAGAAACAAAGACTTTCCTTCTGAAAATCTTGTTCTGAGAAATAAAGGCTATTCCATGTGAAAAATTGCCAAGAAACGGAAGATCTCGTACAACGCTGTGTACTTCTCCCTTCACAGAACAGCGCAAACTGTCTCTAACCAGACTAGAAAGAGTGGGAGGCCCCGACGCCTCACAAGTCCTCAACTGGCCGTTTCATTAAATAGTACCGGCAAACACCAGTCTCAACGTCAACAGTGAAGAGGCGACTCCGGGATGCTGGCCTTCTAGGCAAAGTTGCCAAGAAAAAGCCATATCTCAGACTGGCCAACACAGACACTGAACAGAGGAACTCTGCCTAGAAGGCCAGCATCCCGGAGTTGCCTCTTCACTGTTGACGTTGAGACCGGTGTTTTGCTGGTACTATTTAATGAAGCTACACTGTATTTCTGATCAATTTGATGTTATTCTAATGCACAAAAATGTGCTTTTCTTTCAAAAACAAGAACACTTCTAAGTGACCCCACACTTTTGAACGGTAGTGTATATTAGACAGAGCTCTCCATGCTCGTTTAAACCTGGGGTGGCGTAGGATCGGCCTCACTTATTTCTCTACCGCCTCACATTTGTCAAAAGTCTCACAACTGTCATAGTACGCCACCCTAGGGTTAAACAAGGATGATAGGTCCTCCGGAAGTTTCGTTTTTTTCAATTTTCCCTGTTCTGTAAGCTTGCAATGAGTCACTCAGTCACGGAGCAGAGGGCCGARCCGGCTGGGAGGAAAGGGAATAATGCAAGTCATATGATGCGGAAAGGGAAGTCAAAGAGGCAGAATCAGGAGAAAGGAGGGAGAAGGATTTAGCAGAAGGGAGAGATGATAGGATAGAAGAGGAGAGAGTAGTGGGAGAGAGAGAGAGCGAAGATTTCGATGGAGCATGGCCATCTGAGTAGGGGCTGAGTGGTTACGGTTGGAGAAGAGGAAGACAGAAAAGGAAACAAAGTAGTGATCAGAGACCTGGAGGGGAGTTATAGTGAGATTAGTAGGTGAACAGCCTCTAGTAAAGATGAAGTCAAGCATATTGCCTGCCTTGTGAGTGGGAGGGGACTGGGAAAGGGTGAGGTCAAAAAAGGTAAGGAGAGTTGGAAAGAAATCAATCAAATGCAAAAGTTGGGAGGTCGATGTCGCCCAGTACGAAAAGCGGTGAGCCATCATCAGGAAATGAGCTTATGAAGGTGTCAAGCTCATTGAGGAACTATCTAAGGGAACTATCTAAGGGAACTATCTAAGGGCACATGGTGGGCGATAGATGACAACAATGTTAAGCTTGAGTGGACAAGTGACAGTGACAGCATGGAATTCAAATGAGGATGGAGAAGTGAGTGAGGGAGAAAAGAGAATCTCCACTTAGGAGAAATGAGCAGCCCTGTGATAAATGGTATCGTAAACTGTATGGATTAAATGCAGCATTGTGCTGCCCTTTTCACTGACCTGTCGAAAGGCATTCGATATTGTAGACCATGTATTATTCATTCGTAGGTTGTCTGAAATTGGCCAGGATCAGGCGGCATGCAATTGGTTTGAAAACTACCTGACAGACAGGACACAATGTTGCTGGACCCCAAGAAGAGTAGCTGCTGCCAAGGCAGGTATCCTTAATGAATACAAATATAAATGTGTATCTCCTGAGGGAGTTAAATATGGACTCCAGGACCTTAAGCACAACAAAATGCGTAACATATAGCACAAAATGAATTCGTAACACATCATATAAAAAATAAAAATGTATATATATGTTCAGTGTGTGTGAACAAAAATATAATCACAACATGTAAAGTGCTGGTTCCATGTATGATGAGCTGAWATAAAAGATCCCAGAAATGTTCCATAGGTGTAACATATCAAGAAGCTGATTAAACAGCATGATCATTACACAAGTGCACCTTGTCCTGAGGACARTAAGAGGCCACTCTAAAATGTGCAGTTTTGTCTCAAAAAAACTATGCCATGAATGTTAATTTCTCTACCAACATCGTTTTAGAGAATTTGGCAGTACGTCCAACCGACTTCACAACGGCAGACCATGTGTATCCACACCAGCCCAGGACCTCCACATCTGGCTTCTTCACCTGTGAGATTGTCTGAGATCAGCCATCCGGACAACTGATGAAATGGTGGGTTTGTAAAACCGAATCATTTCTGCACTGTCAGAAACTGTCTCAGGGAAGCTCATCTGCGTGCTCGTTGTCCTCACCAGAATCTTGACCTGACTGCAGTTTGGCTTCTTAACCAACTTCAGTGGGCAAGTGCTCACCTTCGATGGCCACTGGCACGAAAAGTGAGCTCTTCACGAATGAATCCCGGTTTCAACTGTACCGGGCAGATGGCAGACAGCATTGAGCAGTTTGCTGAAATCAACGTGGTGAACAGAGTGCCCCATGGTGGTTGTGGGGTCATGGTATTGGCAGGCATAAGCTACGGACAATGAACACAATTGCATAATATCAAGAATCTGTACATAATTCCTGGAAGCTGAAAATGTCCCAGTTGGCCTGCATACTCACCAGACATGTCACCCATTGAACATGTTTGGGATGCTCAGGATCGACGTGTACGACCGTGTGTTCCAGTTCCCGCCAATATCCAGCAACTTCGCACAGCCATTGAAGAGGAGTGGGATAACATTCCACAAGCCACAATCAACAGCCTGATCAACTATTTGTGAAGGAGATGTGTAGCGCTGCATGAGGCAAATGGTGGTCCCACCAGATCCTGACTGGTTTTCTGATCCACACCCCTACATTCTTTAAACCTTTTTACGTGTGAGTCCCAAATATCTTCAGCCTGCCTTCATTGTTTTACAGAAAACCTTTATTGACCTCAAACTAGTATTGAATGTGGGTAAAGCTAATTATATGTTGTTTTATAGGACACACAATAATGACTCAAATGTTTTAAACATCTGTCCCTTGGATGGTTCCCACATTGRTCATGCCCCTGCTTATAAGTATCTGTGCATCTGGATAGACGACAAGTTGTATTTAAAAAAAAACACACTGTTGAGTTTAGTAAGAAGCTGAGAATCAAAATGAGCTTTTYTATAGAAATAGGTCATGCTTCTCGCTTCATAGTAGATAGCAGATCATTCAGTCAACGTTCCTACCCGTCCTAGACTACGGCGACATCATGTATATGAATGCAGCTTCCAATACACTCTGGGAAGGTCTGCCGGTTTTGACTAGCAGAAGTTACTTTTCGTAGCAGGTTAGGATAACTTAGGCAGCAGGCTTGGAGAATTAACATGGCAGGTTAGGAGAATTAGGTTAAGGTTAAGAAAAGGGTTAGTGCTAGCTAAAAGCAAAAATTGTCCCTGATGCAACTCGAATATATCTAGCTAGAACCAGGCCTGTCCTGAGAACAGTATTTGTTTCTACTAATGTGATTGATTCTGCAATCTTCAGTTTCAAATGCAATTAATTTAATCAGGTGTGTTAGCTATTGTCACGTTCCTGACCTGTTTTCTGTTAGTTTTTATGTGTTAGCTGGTCAGGACGTGAGTTTGGGTGGGCAGTCTATGTTTTCTGTTTCTATGTTGGTTAATGGGTACCTAATATGGTTCTCAATTAGAGGCAGGTGGTTTTCATCTCCTCTGATTGAGAATCATATTAAGGTAGGTGTTTTCACTTTGTTTGTCGTGGGTGGTTGTCKCCTGTGTCTGTGTCGCACCATACGGGACTGTTTTCGGTTTGTTTGTTYGTTTCGGTTTATGTAGTCATTTTTCCTGTTCGTGCRTTCTTCGAGTCACATGTAAGTTCTTACGTTCAGGTTTGTCTACTCCGTTTGTTGTTTTGTTAGTTTTAAGTGAAGTTCGTGTTTTCGTCTTTACTTTAATAAATTATCATGTCAAATCGCAACGCTGCATTTTGGTTTAATCCCTGCTCCTCSTCTTCGGATGAGGAGGAGGAGAGCCGTTACAGCTATAGGGCTGGGGGAAACCTGTGACACCAATCAGGCCCCAGAGGACTGGAGTTGCCCATCCCTGTATATATATATCTATTCACCTTCAACATGGAAATCTTTCCTGTTTGTTCAATCTTTCTGACCCTATATAATAAAGCTAGATTCACACGTACATTGTGTGCATTGCATACACCTGGACATCTTATCACTGCTTCTTCCCACGCCAAGACTAGCAGTAATAGGCTGCATTTACACAGGCAGCCCAATTCTGATCGTTTGCCCAATTATTGGCAAAAATTCTGATCTGATTCGTCAAACGATGCAATTAGTGAAAAACATACCAGAATTGGGCTGCCTGTGTAAACGCAGCCATGGTGTGTCTGTCAGAGGTAATTTATTGCCATGAAAACGAATCATGACAGTCTGGCAGCGAGGACAGTCTATTCTTTAAAGGAGAGGGGGATGGATAGTCTACTGTTGCTCTGTGACTTTCACATTCTTAGTATGTGAAATCACCTCCATGCACACACATTGTTTGATTTTACATTTCGAATCCTTGATGGAATACAGCCACAAACTGAGCCGAACAGGCAAATAAGGCTTGTTTCTTTCGTCGCTAGATTGGCGTGCTCTCTAGAATCTCAACCCCACTCGCACCGTGCCATCGAATTGGATGCATGACCTAACCTCAAACGATGCGTCAAAACCGCTAACGATTTCCTTTCACTCCTATGGAGCTGGGCGGCCAAGTCGCTTTCAGAAGCACGGCCCAATAAGTTAAAAGTTATCGCTGCAGCCAGGAATGATTTTCTTTCTCTCCAGGAACCCACTGATTGAATTGTGGCCACCAGTGGGCTACCTCTCCGTCTGGAAATGTTCCAGAATGTTGCCGACATTCCAGAGGATGCCAGTCGGGTAGAATAGAATCAGGAGCAGCGAGCGGGAATAGAATGGGACATTTGGGGATTTTTAGAGGAATTGGAGACTACTATGAATTCCGGGCATGTTTCTAAGAGGTCCTGCAGACTGTGAACAACAGGGTGCACAGAGGATGAGGTATTGGTCTCTGTGTGTGTGTGTGGGGTTGAGAAGAGAAAGGGAGATCAGGGAAGGGAATCAAGAGAGGGGGGGGGTAAAGCAGCTGCTCCTTTATGGAAGCTACTGGAGGAGATGGGGAAGAAAGGGGGGGGGAGGCAGGTTTTGGTTGGGCTCTGCAAGGTAGGGGCAAGGTTGAGCTCACTGCTAGAGCACCTGCCTTTACCCTCCCCTCTCAGACTTGTATGCCTTTTCCCAGATGGCACCCTATTCCCTACAAAGTGCACTACTTTTGACCAGAGCCCTATGGGTGAACCATACTGTGCTGGTTTGCATAATTTATTTTCACATTTGATTGACAGTTTGATTGATGCTTAAACAGGCCGGCGGATGACAGTGAGTGATACAGACATGGAGTGACATGGTGGTGGATTAGTGTCTAAAGATAGAGTATTCTATTCTGAGTATACAAAACATTAGGTACACCTGCTCTTTCCATGACATAGACTGACCAGGTAAATCCAGGTATGTCCACTGTTAAATCCACATTCATTCGTGTAGATGAAGGTTAGGAGACAGGTTACAGAAGGATTTTCAGCCTTGAGATAATTGAGATATGGATTGTGTATGTGTGCCATTCAGAGGGTGATTGGGCAAGATAAAAGACTTAAGTGCCTCTAATGGAGTATGGTGCCAGGCGCATCGGTTTGTGTCAAGAACTGCAACGCTGCTGCATTTTTCACACTGAACAGTTTCCCATGTGTATCAAGAATGGTCCACCACCCAAAAGGACATCCAGCCGACTTGACACAACTGTGGGAAGAATTGGAGTCAACACAGGCCAGCATCCCTGTGAATGTTTTTGACACCTTGTAGAGTCCATGCCCCAACGAAGTGAGGCTGTTCTGAGGGCAAGGGGGTATACTCACTGTAAGTGAGACGTGGATAGATGAGACATAGGGAGAGATAGCTTCTTTCTAACAGATATCCATTAATTCCACCAATGTTTCTCATTTCATTCCTGGAGGACCTCCGGGGTGTACACATTTTTGATCTCGCCCAGCATTAACACTTCAGCACTAATCCCCAAGCCTCAACTAACCATCTTGATCAGTCAAATCAGGCACGCTAGTGCTGGGCAAGAACAAAAATGTGCCCTGGGGTGTGATTGAGACCGCAGCAATTGATATAGAAACACTGAATCAAGCCGAGCTCCAGAGATTTAAAAATCCTCATCAGTAGTTGAGATGTATGAGAGGGTACATGCCACTCTTTATACAAGTTAAAGCCAACCCACCATCTATCTACCCAAGGGTCTTGACCTGTCATTGCAAGTGTCAACAGGKGAGGGGGCAACTCACAACAGCAGCCGAGTCTCATTGTTATTCAGTTGCTTAGCTCCTCTTTAGCTCATCTGGCTAATCCATGACAACCTGACTGTATAGTGTGTCTGATAGCAGATCTCTATGGTGAGGGCTTAAATAGGAAGGGCTGCATCCAAAATCACACCAAATTCCTTATTTAGTGCACTACCTTTGACCAGGGCCCATAGAACCTTGTTTTAAAGTAATGCACTATATAGGAAATAGGATTCCATTTGGAAAGCAGCCTAGGGTCTTACAACGTGAGAGAATTACTGCTGCCACCGATCGGTTGAATGGTGACAGAATCTGTATCACGCAAGTGACATCTTCTGGAAAGGTTCTGAAAGGAAAGGTTCTGAAATCTTCTGAAAGGACATCATGTGTCAAGGTTTTGACTCGCATATTTAGTGAGTCACACAGGTACGCCAGAATAAGAAAAGGTGATACAAAAGATTAAAAGCCTTCATGCTTTGACAAAATGGTTGGTGGACTAAAACCTAAACTGTTGGATATTGAACAAGTATAATGATTAATCAAATCTCTACATCTCAAGGAGCAATGTGAAAAAGGAAATACAAATTATATGACTGACATGTAACTTTCTTGTCGGATACGCCTGCTGTGATGGCTGTGACCCTTCGCTGGAGGTCACATCCTTTCATGTACCACTGTGCCACTCGATTGGCAGCCCAGGGCAGGTGCTGGTCCTCTCCTGCTGTGTTGAATGTGTGTGTGTGTTCAAGCCCCCAGTCAAGGATATGAAGGTAGATCACAGAGTGTGAAGTATTGATCAGTGGCCCTTTGATCCTCCACATGTTCACTTCAAATGACTTCTTCCTAGCCCGGCTGCTTTTGTTCAGCGAATGAACATGTCTGTTCTTAGAGCCAACTGCAAGGTCATAGCTGTTTGGCCCTCATTTCACTGAGCATAAACAAACATACGCACGCACAAACACTCTTACACACAATACAAGGTCCTGAAAATCACAAAGTTTGTCTCAGATCCTACGTAGGTGTATAGCCAACATTCATAAGCTGTTGAATACTGTAGAACACATTTTACAAATCTTGTATGCCCCAAAAAAAAGATATTAAAAGTCTAACATTTAGAATTTTGGGGTACAAATGTATGCAATTTACACCTTTTTAGATTACTTTATTATCCCTGTGGGGAAATGTTGTTTGCGGCTCTGTGAATACATCAAAAACATCTACAGACAAATACAGGTAGAAAAAATGCAGTTCATGAGTGATCAATGATTAATTTGTACACTACATACACATCAGTCAACTACAATGTCAACTGAAGGCCAGCCCGCTGGTCCTACTTGATCGTTTTAAACATTCAGGAGCATTACTGGGACAAAGGAATGTTTGGCTCTATTCCTTTTGTGCCCTGGTGCCTGGTAACATTGCCCAAGGGGAGTTGTTACACGGAGTGGAGCAGGTGCAGACTCAGAGACAGAAATAAGGTAACCAAGGTATTTATTGAAAAGCAGGGGGTGGGGGTAGCAGGGAACCAGGAACTGAGGCTGCGGTCGGGGGAAGGGGAGCAGGGGCAGGGTAAGCAGGTTCGGAGCGGAATCCAAGGAAGCAGTAGAGTGGGGGTCCAGGGCAGGGAAGCAGGACTGACGAGAAGAGGGACTGGAGACAGGGACCAGAGTCAGAGCATACGGAACTGTAGCAGAGAGAAAAGCAGCGTCAGGCTAGGGAAAACAGACACCACAGGATAACAAGCTCTATGTAGGAACAAACAGCTTGAAATGCAGACTGACTGAGCAGAGGCTACGATCTGGCAGTGCGGAAGTGGCAGGGCTGTGTATTTGTAGAGGTCTTGATTATGGAACAGATTGCAGCTGGTGGGGATTGCTCTGACTCCAGCACACCTGTCTCCACTCACACAATCAGATACACCCACACAGAGAGAGAGAGGGAGAGAGCACCGGTGGAGTGGCAGCAGGTTAGGGAGACACTGGATGAGAAGTAGAGGGCGTGGCAGGGATAGCTGTAACAGGAGTAGCTCCTGGTAAAGAGGATGTTTGGTGTCCATCAGTACCTTGTGGGCTTTAGTGAGGGCTCTTTTATCATAATTGACCCCCAGTACTGTACCAGAGCTAACAATTTGTCTTAACACATTAGCATTTCCGTACCAGCAGATTATACAATATGTTAAGAGACTTCAATTAATGACTTATAAAAAAAGTTACAATAAAACACAAACAACATTAAAAGAGCTTAGCTTCCCTCTCATACTACAGAATGGGTTCATTTTGACGCCAGTGGTATCTTTTTGATCATATCCCAAAGGTAGTTTATTTTTTTAAATCAGGTTTTTATGACTTTGTCAATCAACTTGTTCTTAACAAATCTAAATAATTGTTTAGTGTTTCTGCATCAAAATTCAAGTCCTTTGGGGTCATTTTGACGCTAGCCAAAAACACCTAATTCCGCCTGGACCTTGATTTGAATCTAGGTTTCTCTGCTGACATAAAAGTTATAATCGCCTTTGTACTTTTCTATACCAATGGTATACAAAGTGGGCCAATGGTATAAATTCTTGATAGAACTGCAATACAAAACTCAGACACACTCTGAATCTACATAGAGAGCTGTATTGTTGTGCTTTCCTCGAAAATGTGATATTCAAGGCCAAATCTAAAAAAGTATTTATTTGAATCCAGGTTTCTCTGGATACATCATATTAAGTTATAAATATCAGAGGGTGGAGGGGGCCTGTATCAGTGATTATGACCAGATAGACAGATCACCTGCAGAGATGGAGCACCGTATGTACTCGCCTGTGGTTATAACTGGGTATAACTAGGTATGACTGTGTACAAAATCAAATTTACCTTACATACTGTGTATGGTTAGTTGCAGTCAAAACAGCTCATAAAAGTTTGTCAGTGGTATGAATACTTGGTATAACCTTAATACAGAAACCAGATAACCTCCAAATGTACACATAATGCTGTATTAGTGTGTATTCTCTGAAAAATTGTTATTCTATGGGAAATGTTATATATAAATGCCAGGATTTCTATCCTATCCTCCAATATTCTATATGTGTAAATTGTTTCACTAGCAGCGATGGCATATCTTTGGTAATTGTCTCTCAGGATCAATGGATTAATCACTTTTTGTAAATAAAATTAAGTATATTTCACATTTTTGTGTACCGCCCCTTTAAATGTCAGTTGTTTTTACAACTTAAATATGACAAAATTAGTATTTACTTAAAAATTCTGAAAACTAAATCATACTGCAATCAAATGATTGTAAATCAGCTTATGTGGATTGTACTTTGGAAAAAAGCTGCACATTTATGTTAAGAATTTTTATTTATTTTTGTTTTACAGAATATGGAAATGAACTGTACTTTTATTCAAATAAAAGTCTGTTTTTGGTGTTTTTTCCCCAGATAACATTATGTACATGTCTAATGATGTTTTGATAATATTTTTTCTTGAAAATGACCCCAGTTAATAATCCATGTATGAAAATATGTTGGTAGTATTTGGGTTCAAAAAAAGTATAGCCTTTGCGGTCCTTTCTTATAAATCTGCTCAGTACACTTTCCTATTGTAGCTTGTGGTCAAGTACAACACCCAAGTACTTACAGTGCCTTCAGAAAGTATTTACTCTCCTTGACTTTTTCCACATTTTGTTGTTTTACAGTGTGAATTTAGAATGGATTAAATGTATATGTTGTGTCACTGGCTTACACACAATACCCCATAATGTCAAAGTGGAATTATGTTTTTAGACATTTTTACAAATTAATTAAAAATGAAAAGAAAAGCTGAAAAGTCTTGAGTCAACAACTATTCAATCCCTTTGTTATGGCAAGCCTAAATAAATTCAGGAGTAAAAATATGCTTAACAAATTACATAATAAGTCCGTTGGACTCATTCTGTGCGCAATAATGATGACATGATTTTTGAATGACAACCTCATCTCTGTACCCTACACATACAGATAATCGTAAGGTCCCTCAGCCGAGCAGGGAATTTCAAACAGATTCAACCACAAAGAACAGGGAGGTTTTCCAATGGCTTGCAAAGGGCACCAATTGGCAGATTGGTGAAAATGTTAGTTATTCTTTACACTTTGGATGGTGTATCAATAACACCCAGTCACTACAAAGATGCAGGTGTCCTTCCTAACTCAGTTGCCAGAGAGGAAGAAAACAGTTACAGAGTTTAATGGCTGTGATAGGAGAAAACTGAGGATGGATCAACAACATTGTAGTTACTTCACAAAACTAACCTAAATATTCGAAGGCATGCATCCTGTATTCAATAAGGCACTAAAGTAAAACTGCAAATAAATTGGCAAAAAAATACATTTTATGTACTGAATACAAAGAGTTATCTTTGAGCCAAATCCAACACATTACTGAGCACCACTCATTATATTTTCAAGCATGGTGATGGCTGCGTCATGTTATGAGTATGCTTGTCATCGGCAAGGGCTGGGGAGTTTTTTAGGATAAAAAGAAACAGAATAGAGCTACTGTAAGCACAGACAAAAATCTTAGTGAATAACCTGGTTCAGTCTGCTTTCCAACAGACACTGGGAGTTGCTTACCAAGATGAGTTGCTTACCAAGATTAAATTAATGTTCCAGTCTTGACAACTCGGCTTGAAAATATTTGTCTAGCAATGATCAACAACCAACTTGAAAAAGCTTTAAAAAGAATAATATGCAAATATTGTACAATCCAGATGTGCAAAGCTCTTAGAGACTTACCCAGAAAGACTCACAGTTGTAAATCGCTGCCAAATGTGATTCTAACATGTATTTCATTTTATTTTCAAAAAATGTCCAAACTTTTTTTTAAACATGTTTTCACTTTTTCATTTTGGGGTATTGTGTGTGGATAGGTAATCCTTTTTTTATCCATTTGAATTCAGGCTGTAACAACAAAATGTGGAACCTGTGGGTATGAATACTTTCTGAAGGCTCTGTATACTCCTCCACTACCTCTATGTCTCTTAACACCAGTTAGTGGCACTGTTACATTTTTCCTGAAATCAATGTCCATGTATTTGGTCTTTTTGTGTTGAGCACTAAGTGAGAGTCGTTGTACCAGATGGGTATACCTGTAAACATAATTGTCTAGTACTACCCCACTGGGCAAAAACTGGTTGAATCAACATTGTTTCCACATCATTTCAACATAATTTCAACAACAACAAAAACATCTATGTGATGACTTTAAATCAACGTGGAAACCTTATTGTATTTGCAAAAAGTAATCAATGTAAGTGCATTTCGTATTTTTTTCACCCAACCCTAAATCCAATGACATGGTGAATGTTGTTGATTTCACGTTGAATTCACGGTTAGTTGACAACTCAACCAAATGCAAATCAAAACTAGACGTTGAACTGACGTCTGTGCCCAGTGGGACGTACCGTATACATGTAGTACTGTATTGCAACAAGGCCTAGTGGTCAAGAGATCGTACCCTTCAAACAAACACATCACACATCCATTCATTCATTATTGATTCTTTACTCCATTGTTTGGTTAAAACTATTTCTCATGGATAGTCCATGCTTGCATCCATAGCTATGTCTGTGAATTTGAGAGTTACATTTCTTCAGCCCCATCCCTCAGCTGTTTATCAAAACAAGCAACGGGGTGACCGCTTGTTGTTTTCCGAATCTCAATGCTCCTTTAAATCATGGAATCCTGACTGTGTGACTTTGTCCATCCACCAGTAAGTCCTTCATAAATTCATAGATGCTATTAGAAACTCCAAAAGCAGTGCTCTATAGGGAATAGAGTGTCATTTGAGACATGGAGCTCGTTCATCTATCGTCATGGTAACCCTAGAGATGTGTATCCAGACTATCCAGAAGTCCCATGGGGCTCCGATGTTCCTGTCGCTCGGCAACAGGGGACAAGCTGTCCCATCACTCAGTCCCATAACTGAAGCCTGTTACCATGGCAGCATTCAATTAAGCTAGGTGGACACATTAGACACATGATGACCTAAAGCCTCACTCCAGCAGTTGTTTAACATCCTTATTTTGGTTTTATAAAAATATAGCACAAGAACAGAAATATGAGTTCCAAAATAATTAGTTCCAACCAGAAAAACCTCCTTAGCCCCACTCGGCAAAGCAACATAATCTCATGGTGACGACGTCCCATGTCAGTTACTGCATTTGGAGGCAGTCTGGATGTTGTACAACATCATGGGTGAGCTCAGGATGTTATTTTACAGCTTGAAAAGTTGACTTTTCACCACGTGAGCCTTTAAATTGATTAAAAGCGAGAATTAAAATTGCAGCAGTACTAAGGCCCTCAATGACTAGTCACCAAGGACTGACTCTTCTAGAAGAACATAAAAGGGAAAGCAACTTGGTGGATGCCTACCACATATTGCCTTTCACCTGTTCAGCTCAAGCTTTAAATCAGACAAGAGGACAGGCTGTACCAAAATGAACGAATGGCAGGAAACAACCTAATTGATCATTAGTATGCCTTCTTAGTATGGATGAGCCTAGCTAGTATGTTGATCTTTTTTGCTTACTGAATACGTTTTTACTTATTTTGTAAGCTTAGTACATAGTATATACTTTTAGCAAGCAGTAGGCAAGAACCATTTCAGACACAGCTTTGGTCTTTGAATGTGAGATGGTAAAGGCTTGGGTTATGTAGTGGGGTTATTTGTACTGGGAGCCTGGCTGAATGAGGTCATCTGGCTGCTGCCTGCCAACTGATGTCCTGTTTGGTTGTTCTAGAACAATAAAGAGAAGTAGGGAGGGAGAGGGGACCCCAAGGAGTAGAACACAAGCCCATGGCCCAGTTGAGCCTCTCGTTAACTGATTAGCTCAGCAAGCTAGCACACATTTAAACCATGTTAATTACAGTTGAAGTCTGAAGTTTACATACACCTTAGCCAAATACATTTAAACTCAGTTTTTCACAATTCCTGACATTTAATCCTAGTAAAAGGATCACCACTTTATTTTAAGAAAGTGAAATGTCAGAATAATAGTAGAGAGAATGATTTATTTCAGCTTTTATTTCTTTCATCACATTCCCAGTGGGTCAGAAGTTTACATACACTCAGTTAGTATTTGGTAGCATTGCCTTTGAATTGTTTAACTTGGGTCAAACATTTCAGGTAGCCTTCCACAAGCTTCCCACAATAAGTTGGGTGAATTTTGGACCATTCCTCCTGACAGAGCTGGTGTAACTGAGTCAGGTTTGTAGGCCTCCTTGCTCACACACGCTTTTGCCCACACATTTTCTATAGGATTGAGGTCAGGGCTTTGTGATGGCCACTCCAATACCTTGACTTTGTTGTCCTTAAGCCATTTTGCCACAACTTTGGAAGTATGCTTGGGGTCATTGTCCATTTGGAAGACCCATTTGCGACCAAGCTTTAACTCCCTGAATGATGTCTTGAGATGTTGCTTCAATATATCCACATCATTTTCCTACCTCATGATGCCATCTATTTTGTGAAGTGCACCAGTCCCTCCTGCAGCAAAGCAACCCCACAACATGACGCTGCCACCCCCGTGCTTCACGTTTGGGATGGTGTTCTTCGGCTTGCAAGCTTCCCCTTTTTCCTCCAAACATAACGATGGTCATTATGGCCAAATAGTTTTAGTTTCATCAGACCAGAGGACATTTCTCCAAAAAGTACGATCTTTGTCGCCATGTGCAGTTGCAAACCGTAGTTTGTCTTTTTTATGGCGGTTTTGGAGCAGTGGCTTCTTCATTGCTGAGCGGCCTTTCAGGTTATGTCGATATAGGACTCGTTTTACTGTGGATATAAATACTGTTGTTCTGGGATTGATTTGCACTTTTCGCACCAAAGAACGTTCATCTCTAGGAGACAGAAAGCGTCTTCTTTCTGAGCGGTATGACGGCTGCGTGGTCCCATGGTATTTATACTTGCGTACTATTGTTTGTACAGATGAACGTGGTACCTTCAGGCATTTGGAAATTGCTCCCAAGGATGAACCAGACTTGTGGAGGTCTACAATGAGGTCTTGGCTAATTGCTTTTGATTTTCCCATGATCTCAAGCAAACAGGCACTGAGTTTGAAGGTAGGCCTTGAAATACATCCACAGGTACACCTCAGATAGGCTAATTGACATAATTTGAGTCAATCAGAAGCTTCTAAAGTCATGACATAATTTTGGGGAATTTTCCAAGCTGTTTAAAAGGCACAGTCAACTTAGTGTACGTAAACTTATGACCCACTCGAATTATGATACAGTGAATTATAAGTGAAATAATCTGTCTGTAAACAATTGTTGGAAAAATGACTTGTGTCATGCACAAAGTAGATGTCCTAACTGACTTCCCAAAACCATAGTTTGTTAACAGGAAATTTGTGGAGTGGTTGAAAAATGTGTTTTAATGACTCCAACCTAAGTGTATGTAAATTTGCTACTTCAACTGTACTGCCCCGGCTATTTACAGACATGCAAAACGTGCCACCGTAGCCCATGTTATTATTTGTCTTTGCAGTTCTTTTGGTTTGCTCTGTCTCCTTTCCGTGTCTCCCTAATAGAGGGTTGCCAGTTGACGTACAACGCCTCCTGGCGGCCATGTTGGAAGACCACCACATAAATTATTTTAACAACAGCTGAATGTCCACCCCAAGCTGCATGATAACAGTGCCTAAAGCTAGTTGATTCATCACCACGGTCAATTTCTGTGCACTATTTGGCTGCTCTAACAAGGCAGGAAAGACAACGGGATTTTTTGTTGTTGTTACAGATTACCCACAATCATGAATCACCAAGGGGATAAGACTCAAGAACTTTCAGAAAAGCGAATGAACCTTTTTGCCCGTCAAGACCTGAACCCACTGGTAAGTCTGATCGATTTTGAGTTTAGTTTAGCTGTTATGCTAACCAAGTGTTAACAACAAGACTAAGTTAGCCAACATTAGCTAGCTAGATACAGTAGCTGTAGTCTAGCTATTAGCATGTGTTTGTTACACAGTTTCTAGTTTTGGGGAAGCTATTTTTTCACCATAACAATTGACCTTTATAACAAAGGATTGTATGCATCCATCATCGTACTTGCAGACTAATATAAACCCTTTTCCTAACCTTAACCTAATTCTCCTAACCTGCTATTTTAATTATCCTACCTGCTACAAAAAGTCAAATTGGACATTCATTTGACAAAAGCTGGTTCCCTGCTAGCCATGACAACAAAAAAGGGGAGACACAAATTGTACATAATGACGTCCATATAGCCTGGAGGAGGACATTATTGTAAAAATGGCACTGACCCAATGATAATTTGTTGAGAACTTTATTCATAAGAGGGAAAATGTATGTACACTACAGCATAGGACAAAGGCCTCATTGGGATAGGAAAACCTGTTGTGTTGACAATTGGTTGTTCCAGCCAAACAATAGATGTAGTCTTTATGACACTAAAAACCTGAATGAATAAACACAATCAAACAATCAAGAGCCCTGATGGTATAGCTGACCTGAAAATGTGATATTCTAACATCAGGTGTGCTTTATTTGTTTAAGTACTGTAGGTTCACCAGCGGACCTCTATCAAGACATCCATGTCAACTGGATTCCCACTGTGATGCCCACTGTGAATGCTGCAGCAGCATCAGTTTCTACTTCTACTACTTTTTCCAGATGTGAAAGGAGACATCCCTCAATTATACAAAATGGTTGTCATGTGCTGTGCTTGGTCAATCTGAATGATTCTGTTGTGATATTTGAGTAGAGAGCACCTTCACCTTGTCATCATGACAAAAGTACCCCCTTAAACTGTATGAATACATAAAATGTAATTTGGAACATGTAAAATACTATTGTTTATGATATTAAACATAGTGTAATTAATAGGTAATAATATGTAAATAATTTGTGTCATCGCTGCTTTGCGTTGCCCCATTGAATAAATTGCATTTCTTATAGCGTAACTATTCTTTCTTCCCCAATATATACACATTTAGCATATACAATGTAATTGTTGTGATAGTCTTWGGTAAACYATCTTCATTATCACAGTGGCACTTCCAAGTGCCACTCAAACCTTCTGGGAGAAAAGTATCTGGCATTGAACTTGGTAGTAGTAGTAGTTGTGTGTATGTAGCTAAGGATCCCATCATCTCCTGCTTCTAGACATTAATACTCTKTAGGCTCCTGGCCTATTCAAAGCTTCCTCCGGCATCTCACCATACATTTGCCTGTTGTTATTGAACTCAACCTACAGGTTGCAGAAAGGTTCTGACAGATGGGTGTGTCTTGGTGGTGGAAAGGACACAACCAAGAAACACATCAAACTACACCCCCAAGCAAACTCACATTTGGCTTCTGTCATGGCCCCTAGCATTTCTTGAGGAGCAATGCAAAAATCAAGGCCAAACCAGCAGGTGCAGTTCCCTTTTAAAAGTAGCTGACCAACCATTTTTTTTAGGGTAAATTTCATTAGTGTTGCACATTTGTAAAGCTAAATAGATAATACAGGTATTTAACATTTGCTGTTGTAGCTAGTATGTTGCAAAAGAGCGATTGTCTGACAGTCCCAACCGGTCGAGTCCAAGACCAAGTCACCATTGGTTGAGTCCCGAGTGAAGTCCTGGACTAGAGTACTACAACATTGCTGCGAACCAACTTCCCCCTATGTTCCCCATGTCAAAACACAGCATAACAACGTAAGATGAGAGCCATGCTCTTTCTATCATGACCCAATAACAATGCATGCCGTCTTCTCCAATTGGCATCAGAAATGAACACTGCAGCCCTCTCTTCCCCTTTTGACACAAGCGAAGCATTGAGCAGAACCAGAGGGCTCTTCCAATCTCATATGTTTCCGTCTTCTTCCCAAGTAGCACCCTATTCCCTGTAGAGTGCAGTACTTTTGACCAGGGCCCATAAGGCTCTGTTCAAAAGTAGTGCACTATGTAGGGAAAAGGGTGCCACATGCAGAATTCCTCTGTGCTGGGCTCTGAAGCTTGTCCCTGTTAAGCTATCAGAGACACACTGCTGAATTATAGATACGGGGCGTATCAATATTTGATATGTTTCTTTGTGGGGGATCAGGAGGCTGGGCCTACGAGGTGTCACGTGACCCGACGACCCTAGCGCACTCATACCTTATTGATATGTGGTGGTTAAATGGCATCTCTTGAACTAGGTGGGTGCCAAGGCAACCGGCTTTGTCCCTTGAGAGTGGTGGAATTAAGGTGGGATGATCACTGATCACTCACGGTGAAACAGACACTGCGATCAGAGCAGCATATTATGATTGGAGTGACTTTCTAATGAGATAGATGTTATGCACAAGTGCAGAGAAATGTACAGAGTGTGCTTCAATGAGTGTGGATACATGCACACAATAATGTGATTATTGTGGATAGTCAGGTTAATATAAGTTAGTTTAAAATGTTTACATGCTTTGCAAGAAGAACGATTTCCCYAATAATCCTGTTTACATAGATGGACACATCTGAAATCATGGCACTCTGATAAATGCAGAGAATCAGAAATCAAAATAAGCATATTTGATTCTGAGTTCGGACAYATAAAGTGTGTATGTGAAAACTACTTCTAAGACGCATAAATTGAGTTGTTTTTATCCTTAAACTCCCTAGTCCTTGCCGATGACAAGCATACCCATAACATGATGCAGCCATTACCATGCTTGAAAATATTTTGTGGTACTCAGTATCGGGCCACCATGAATACGTTGAATTCCTGGCTTAGCGTTGGGTCTGAGGCATAGCCGCGGGAAGTAGTTTTTGGGGTGGGGGTGCTGCAGAAAAAAATATTGCCTGCACTGAAGACTAACACAGGAGAAGTAAAGGCCCAGTGCACTTCTTTTGATTTTTTTAAACTAAATGTATTTCAGTGTTTACCAGCATTTGTAACTTGAGTCTGATAATTATCTGTACAAAACAGTTAATCTGATAATACTTGTGGAATATAAAAATACTTGCTTGATATATATGTTTTACAGTTTCTTGAAATACTTTGCAAATGCAACTTATTTCTATGTGAAAACTGAAATTGCTGATTCATTCCTTTTAGTAGACACTCTTATTCAGAGCAACTTACAGTACTGAGTGCATACATTTTCACTTTCAAACTGGTCCCCCRTGGGAATCGAACCCACAACCCTAGCATTGCAAGCTCCATGCTCTACCAACTAAACCACATCATCACAAACCACTTCATGTCTCAATGTACTCAATTACTGTATTGGTCATTGTTTTTCTTCATGGTGATAGAAAGTCTACAGGTACAAACCTAGATGACCAGCCCATGTACAATACGGTAATGTACATTAAATGGTTTGTAAGGATGGTAAATTAATACTGCACAGAAAGTGGTTGTTTCCATGTTATTTGAACAAGAAAAATATTGAATTTGGTGTGGATGTTTTGTGTCTTTGCCCATAACTTTGCACCTTGTGATGTAAATGTTTGAGGACAGGGTTTTGTTCTTTCTGGATTCAATTAGAATGACAATCACAGAGAAAGGGACAGGGCAACAACGGTTACAATTCCAACTATTGAATCCTGCAAGATACTGTTCTTAATTATACAGCCACCTTTTTTGCCAAAGCAAAAAGTAACCCCTGCCCAGAAAACATTGGTTCATGTTGACAGCTTTATCAATAAAATCCTCTGTCGATGACACACACATCTGAGCCTATAGAACTGGCTCTTGGGTAAGCCTCTTTAAAACATTTACTGCAGTGGGCTAAATCAGGGTTTCTTGGTAGTCTTACACAAATCTACTTTGAAACAAAAGTGTACACCTCACACACACATTGTTGTGGACTTAAATAAAGAACACACCTGTACCATGTCAGATATAGAGTTGACATGTACATTATTCCGTTTTGAGTTTGCATCCCAATATTACACTTTATATATACACACACACACATCACAGAAGACAAATATAACACAACTGTTTGACATAGAAACATTGGATTCTCTGCATTTAAAAAAGTAATGTTTATTAATTATGAAATTCGAAAAAAATTAATAACATTCCTCCCATGAGGCCACTATGTCATTTGACTGCAGGAAAGGGCTAGGRGCACTAGGATGAACGCAGCTTTCTAGGAGAAAAGTGTTTGTCAGTCTCTTTCTGATATAGAGTGGTGATAAGTTCCCCATGAGCAACTTCTATCCACATGTCTTAGAAATGGACCCGCTTATGGTCATATCCAATAGAGWACTTCAGGTCAGTGTTCATACTGTTCAAAAAGGAAGTTAATTCATGGAGTTCTTGTTCAGTGCCAATCCGCACACAGAGAATATCATCAATATACCTGAACCATTTGAGGATCTTGGAGAAGTAAGGGTTCCTGGTCTCAACACAGGTCAACTTTTGCTCAATATAGTCCACATAGAAATTAGCAAAATTAGGGGCAAAGGTGGAGCACATAGCAACTCCATTAACTAGAAAGAAAAAGTGTTTTTCAGAGGCAAAGTAGTTGAGCTTGAGAACTAGAGAAGCAAGTTCACAAATGCATTCACTAGGTGGTGACATTTCTCTGTCACGTTCCTGTAGGTTATCCAGTGCATCTAGGCCTTTTTCATGAGATATACTTTCCCAACAGGTTACCTTAACGTTTACAATTATCTAGTTGTTTTCTAGATTTCTCCTGGTTCTACATATGTATGTAGTGTTGAATATGTTTTCCTTTTCTTTTGCCGTTTTTCAGATTTATTGCTCTCTCTCTGAGAGTATGGGTTCCCTTATACTAACACCACATTCCCTGTGTACAGCTTCATTAAATAGTACCGGCAAAACACCAGTCTCAACGTCAACAGTGAAGAGGCGACTCCGGGATGCTAGCCTTCTAGGCAGAGTTTCTCTGTCCAGTGTCTGTGTTCTTTTGCCAATCTTAATCTTTTATTTTATTGGCCAGTCTGAGATATGGCTTTTTCTTTGCAAATCTGCCAGCATCCCGGAGTCGCCTCTTCACTGTTGATGTTGAGATTGGAGTTTTGCAGGTATTATTTAATGAAACTGCCAGTTGAGAACTTGTGAGGCGTCTGTTTTTCAAACTAGACATTCTAATGTACCTGTCCTCTTGCTCAGTTGTGCACCGGGGCCTCCCATTCCTCTTTCTATTCTGGTTAGAGACAGTTTGCGCTGTTCTGTGAAGGGAGACGTACACACCGTTGTACGAGATATTCAGTTTCTTGGCAATTTCTCGCATGGAATAACCTTCGTTTCTCAGAACAAGAATAGACTGACGAGTTTCAGAAGAAAGGTCTTTATTTATGGACATTTTGAGCCTGTAATCGAACCCACAAATGCTGATGCTCCAGATACTCAACTAGTCTAAAGAAGGCCAGTTTTATTGCTTCTTTAACAACAGTTTTCAGCTGTGCTAACATAATTGCAAAAGGGTTTTCTAATGATCAATTAGCCTTTTAAAATGACAAACTTGGATTAGCCAAAACAGCGTGCCATTAGAACACAGGAGTGGTGGTTGCTGATAATGGGCTTCTGTAAGCCTATGTAGATATTACATAATTTGATGTTAAATGTTATTATATCCCTGTGGCGCTAGGCTAGGCTATGCTAGTCAGCTTTTTTTGATGAGGATGATCCCGGATGGGGGGTCCGTAGAGGTTAATTGACAAAAAAAAAGTGCTTTTCTTTCAAAAACAAAAACTTTTGAACAGTAGTGTATGTACGGTATACCACCCAAGCCTAGTAGTTACTCCACAATACTAACCTAAATGACGGAGTGAAAAGAAGGATGCTTGTACAAAATAAAAACATTCCAAAACATGCATCCTGTTTGCTAATAAGGCACTAAAGTAAAACTGCAAAAATAACGTGGCAAATAAATTACTTTTTGTCCTGAATAAAAAGCGTTATGTTAGGGGCAAATCCTACAACACATCACTGAGTACCACTCTATACATTTTCAAACATGGTAGTGCCCGCATCATGTTCTGGGTATGCTTGTCGGCAAGGACTAGAGTTTTTTAAGGATAAAAATAAAAGGAATAGAGCTAAGGACAGRCAAAATCCTMGAGGAAATTYTGGTTCAGTCTGCTTTCCAACAGACACTGGGAGCCAAATTCACTTTTCAGCTGGACAATAACCTAAAACACAAGGACAAATATACACTGGAGTTGCTTACCAAGACCACATTGAATGTTCCTGAGTGGCCTAGTTACAGTTTTGACTTAAATCGTCTTGAAAATCTATGCCAAGACGTAAATGGCTGTCTAGCAATGATCAACAACCAACTTGACAGAGCATGAAGAGTAAAAAAAAAAAAAAATGTAAATATTGTACAATCCAGGTGTCCAAAGTTCTTACAGACTTACCCAGGAAGATGAGGGAGAGTTGTCGGCGTGCGCAGTCATGTGGACTGGTGTGAATAAAATGCCAGGGGTGAATTCTTGTCCCAGTCCGCCCCTGCCCAACCTTGTTCCAGGAGAACTACCCTCAAATACATTTTAGCTCCAACCCCAGTTGTAACTAACCTGAGTCAACTTATAAACCAGCTAATTATTAGAATCAGGTGTGTTAGATTAGGGTTGGAGCTGTGACTCAAACTAGCCTGTCACTAAAATGAATACTATCGCCGTGGTTTATCCCTACCACATACATGTGAACTTTTCCTCGCTCCCTTTCTTTTGTAGCTTCCTTTCCAAGCTCCCTTTACCTTCCTTTCCTTCTTCCTTTTCTCTCTACTGGCCATGATTAATACCTACCACATACTTGTTAACTCCATTTCTTTCCTAGCTTCAATTCCTAATTTCCTAGCTTCCTTTCCGAGGATCAACCATGGGCAGTAGAGAGGAAAGGAAAGAAGGAAAGGAAACTAGGAAAGGGAGCTAGGAAAGGAGGAAAGGATCTGGGAATGGAAAGGAGATAAGGAAAGGGCAAATCAGACCATAACTCTATCCTCCTGCTTCCTGCAATCAAGCAAGAACGCAAACTGCTCAATATGGAAGTGGTCCGATGAAGCGGATGCTAAGCTACAGGACTGTTTCGCTAGCACAGAATGGAACATCTTCCGGAATTCATCCGATAACATTGAGTAGTTTACCACATCAGTTACCGGCTTCATTATTATTATATTTTTTTTTTTAACCTTTATTTATACAGGTTTTTCTCATTGAGATAACATCTCTTTTCCAAGAGAGACCTGGTCCAATAGCAGCAGGGGGAACAACGTTTCAGACAAAGCAACTTACATACACTAACAAAACATTAAACAAAACTATAAACACACATACAATACAAMAATTACATACAGTGAGGGGRRAAAGTATTTGATCCCCTGCTGATTTTGTACGTTTGCCCACTGACAAAGAAATGATCAGTCTATAATTTTGGTAGGTTTATTTGAACAGTGAGAGACAGAATAACAACAAAAAAATCCAGAAAAACGCATGTCAAAAATGTAAAAAATTTATTTGCATTTTAATGAGGGAAATAAGTATTTGACCCCTCTGCAAAACATGACTTAGTACTTGGTGGCAAAACCCTTGTTGGCAATCAGAGGTCAGAAGTTCTTGTAGTTGGCCACCAGCGTTGCACACATCTCACGAGGATTTGTTGCCCACGTCCCTCTTTGCAAGACTTCTCCAAGTCATAGAAGGTTGCGCGAGGCTGACTTTAGGCAACTCAACCGTTCAGCTTCCGCTTCCACAGATCTTCTATTGGGATTAAGGTCTGGAGACTGGCTAGGCCACTCCACGGCCCTAATGTGACTTCTTGCTATGAGCAAATCCTTTGTTGGCCTGGCTGTGTCGTTGTTGGTGGCATCTGTCATGCTGGAATACCCATCCACGACCCATTTTCATCTGCCCGGCTAACGGGAAGGAGGCTTCTCACCCAGAATTGACCGGTACATGGCCCCTTCCATCCGTCCCTGTTGATGCGGTGAACGTTGTCCTCGTCCCCTTAGCCAGAAAAACACCCCCAAAGCTAATTTCCAACCCATGTTTGACGGTGCGGATGCGTGTTCTTTGGGTCATAGGCAGCAATTCCGTCCACTTCCAAACACGGCGAGTTGAGTTGATGCCAAAGAGCTCCATTTTGGTCTCATCTGACCACAACACTTTCACCCAGTTGTCCTCTGAATCATTCAGATGTTCATTGGCAAACTTCAGACGGGCATGTATATGTGCTTTCTTGMGCAGGGGGACCTTGCGGGTGCTGCAGGATTTCAGTCCTTCACGGCGTAGTGTGTTACCAATTGTTTTCTTGGTGAATATGGTCCCAGCTGCCTTGAGATCATTGACAAGATCCTCCCGTGTAGTTCTGGGCTGATTCCTCACCGTTCTCATGATCATTGCTACTGCACGAGGTGAGATCTTGCATGGARCCCCAGGCCGAGGGAGATTGACAGTTCTTTTGTGTTTCTTCCATTTGCGAATAATCGCACCAACTGTTGTCGCCTTCTCACCAAGCTGCTTGGCGATGGTTWTGTAGCCCATTCCTATGATGGGGTCTAAAACCAGACTGAAGCATTTCGTATACATTGTTTGTCTTCAGGAARGCAGTGAGTTGCAACARCTTTTTCAWTTTTTTTTGAGAGGAATGGAAGATTCGATATAGGCCGATAGTTTTTTATATTTTCTGGGTCAAGGTTTGGCTTTTTCAAGAGAGGCTTTATTACTGCCACTTTTAGTGAGTTTGKTACACATCCGGTGGATAGAGAGCCGTTTATTATGTTCAACATAGGAGGGCCAAGCACATGAAGTAGCTCTTTAAGTAGTTTAGTTGGAATAGGGTCCAGTATGCAGCTTGAAGGTTTAGAGGCCATGATTATTTTCATCATTGTGTCAAGAGATATAGTACTAAAACACTTAAGTGTCTCTCTTGATCCTAGGTCCTGGCAGAGTTGTGCAGACTCAGGACTGCTGAGCTTTGGAGGAATATTCAGATTTAAAGAGGAGTCCGTCATTTGCTTTCTAATGATCATGATCTTTTCCTCAAAGAAGTTCATGAATTTATTACTGTTGAAGTGAAAGCCATCCTCACTTGGGGAATGCTGCTTTTTAGTTAGGTTTGCGACAGTATCAAAAATACATTTTGGATTGTTCTTATTTTTCTCAATTAAGTTGGAAAAATAGGTTGATCGAGCATCAGTGAGGGCTCTTCGATACTGCACGGTACTGTCTTTCCAAGCTAGTCGGAAGACTTCCAGTTTGGTGTGGCGCCATTTCCGTTCCAATTTTCTGGAAGCTTGCTTCAGAGCTCGGGTACCAGTTTTAAATCATTCAGATTCTGTTGTATGATGTTAAATGCTCTTTGGGCATTTTACAAAGATAAAGATAAACTACTACCACTTGAATAAAGAACAATATAAAGAACATGTATTATTAAGTGCATCGACAACATCATCCCCACAGTGACCGTACATACATACCCCAACCAGAAGTCATTGATTACAGGCAACATCCGCATTGAGCTAAAGGCTAGAGCTGCCGCTTCCAAACATTAATGAGCGAGCGACGATGGACGTAGTCAATATAACTATTTGTTCAGCACTTTTGAAATGTACAGCGACAGAATTCAGAACATGGACCGTTCTTACAGTGTACTACTATCAGTAGCACTGTCAAAGCTATACACAAAACGTTTGCAAACAAGCACACACAGGCCACGAACGATGTGTTTACAATGCCGCGTTGGTGAAAATAGACCAAATTATTAGGGTGAGGCACATGGGCTACTAACAGCTTACTACACAAMAAACTTAGTATTACTTTCTTAGCTACAGTATACATATCTCACTGGCATCCTACATCATTTATGAAGCAACAAAATACATTTTTGGACTCATGTTGCGATGTGCTTGAACAGGAAAGTGGCGAGGCTGTCCTTCGTGGGTAAATTTTGTCATCAAAGAGAAAGATGCCGGATTTACAATTCCGAGTTGAATGACTGTTCAAAACGTATTATTCCCTACTTCCCAGTTGCAAATGCTTGCAGTTAGCCACTGTCACCGATTCCTTACAAACCACTCATTGTTGTATTTGCTGTCTCCAAATTGTTGTTTAATGTTCATGTCCAGTGGTCGATACATTTTATTTAGATTTTCTCTTCATTATTTGTCTTCATATGACAAGGATTAAAAAGGATTTGCTAGTAGACTTGATTCATGATAATGACCGCTAGCTAAAATTGTGAAAGTTAAGATGTTGACACGATCAGTCCAATCAAAGCTGCTGTACATATAATGTGATTTGATGTCATTTCTATGGCCAATGATATTGGGCCTTCTTGAAAGGGCACTTCTAATGTAACTCTATGGCAGCACCTAAAGGGCTCACTTTATTGATGTCTACCCTTACTAAAGGCAGGTGACAGTGTCCCCATGAGTGACAGAACACTGAGCCAATCACAGTGCAATGCTGAGCCAATCCCAGTGCAATGCTCATATTTTCTGCTGGCCTGCCCCACCACCACAGAAAGCGCTGAGCTAGGCTGAAATACCTGCATTTTGGAGCTGCCTGTTTGTATGCAGCTTTATTAACTCAATGATATATATAGATATAGATATATATATATATTCTTACATTGTTTGCAAACTGATGTGGCACATATTAATGCCAAAATAACATGCAAAACAGGCTCTGAACCACCTGCCCTGAATGACGGGTCGCTACTGCAATCATGTCAGTATCATTCCAAACTTGCACTGCGGGGGCTTGGCAGTAGCCATTCACAAACACATTAGCTATATAACCACACATCCATTAACTTTAATTCCATCAGCCAATATGACTTAACATACAGTATGTTCTAGTTTCATTTGGCATTACACAGCAGGCTAGAGATTGATAAAGTATTATGGAATATAAAGTATTATGGCCTAAATGAGAGAGATTTCCCATACACAGTGAGTGGTAATTCCCTGGGGCTATTTACTACAGCGAATTTGGGGGTTCGTCCACCTGGGACCCAACCTGAGACCGCCAGTTCAGGATCTTATTACACCAAGATGTGTAATGTTGTAAAGCCAAAGGTTGCTAGCTAATCATTTCTTGTTGTATCATGGCTATAGACATGACATGGAAACAAATGTGGTAAGATTGTCTAATTTAATTTACTCAATTGCACATGATGTTATACTGTTCATGTGTTGTATGTGTTTGCACCTCTGCATTCCTGAAACTAGTTGCACAGTATTGTATTGAAGAACGTCTGGCTATATTAACTAGTTATTATATAATCCACTTCACTTATTTCAATGAACCTCAATATATTAATCACTGGGTAATCAAACAAGTGGAATTAGSTGCAATTGACTGAGGAAAACTGTAAGGCGTTTCAAATATTGGACAGACAAAGGTTTTTAAATTAAATCTGCTGAAGTACTAATGAAACTATAATTGAACAATACATTTTAAACCATGTATTATGAGGGATATGATCAGGACAACATTGAATTGTTACTATTTTAATTAGGGGATAGGTCCGTTTCAAATGGATGGAGGATAATGTCAGAAAAGCAGAAATTCCTGTTTAATGAGGAAAAATGACATCCCCACGTGACATTACTGTTGGCTCTGTTCTCAGGTTTTCACAGCAACTTGGGACTCTTGCCTTCCTTAGGGACATAGTGCCACACAGTGGTTAGAACATAGAATGTGATTCATTTATGCACATTCCTCCTTGGGACACAAATGTGGGTCTAATAAGTGTGTTGATATTGTACAGTATGAGGAATTATTTTTGTGAGATTGTGTATTTGTGCATGTATGTGTGTAAGAGAGCTATACTGTGAAAAATCTTATGTCTGAATAGAGTGTATGTGCAAACTTGTTTGTGTGTGGTGTTATTTTCCATTTCTACTGTAAAATGCATAGTGATAATTGAGCTCCTAGGACCTGAACTAAATGCAGATTCTGTCTGCATACTCTATCCCCAAGGGGGGACAATTGTAACTTTTAGCTTCAAAGAGTATCAACAAGTMGGATACACAATGGACTGAAAGACCCTGGCAGAGCAACTTTGAATCAGCTTTGTTGGTTAACAAATGTGAGGCTGTGTAATATTTAAAATGATAAACTTTTTGCACCGAACACAGTAATTGTGGACACAGGCAACTCGGAAGCGTGCCTCCAGGCTGAAATTGACAGGTTCACTCTGATGTAACCTGGATCTCAATGCAACCAAAACCAAAGACCTGGTCATTGACCTCAGAAGAGATTAATTTACTGTACCATCCCAGCGCTGGAGATTAACGGCCAGACTATTGTGCGATTAACCATTTATAGATGGCAAGCTCTCGTTTGAAAGAAACACTGAACATATTCAACGTTTAATGTAGACCAATCCATCCTCCAAGCATTTTATAAATGCTTTACAGAATCCATTTCAGCTTTTAACATTGTCGGGTGGTTTGGGGCTCTATAAAATACTAGTCAGAACCCATCGAATCGGGTAATTCAAATCATTGGCGCAAGCCAGTTTTTATGTGTCTTGTATGTATCAACCTGTCAGCACACATGAAGATCCCTTTCAGGAAATAATTTATTTAAATTGAATGGAAACACTGTCCATGTATAAAGCCCTTGATGTGCCATCGAAGACTTAGCCAGAACAAGGGAAACGAGGGTAAATGGCAAGTGGGGATAAGGCCCAGTTCTGGACAGTTCAAAGTCAATGTTCTGTACATGTGGCATTGGGCTTATGTAAAAAATGATGTGTGTCATTTTGAACCATTGCCTTTCTATATGTAATATATTAATTATAAACACCAAAAGAGCTTAATCAGTGAAAATTAGCACAGGTGAAGATACCCCCAGGCAGATTCAAGTCCACCCCTATTTCGAAAAGATACAAATAGGCCAAAATAAATGAATGCATAAAACACTGAAGGCAAAATAAACATGGCAGAGAAGAGACAATTAATGGAAATAATTAAATCAATGCAAAGTCACCCAATGACGAGGTGTGTTCAAGGTTGCTTACTCCACGCATAATTAACGCTCTCTGGCGATCGTTATCGCGTCGGCTTGAAAATGAGCAGCTCGTTAAGGCGCAGTCAATTACGCCCGTGAGAAAAGAAGGGTTAATGTATTCAAATTGGAGCGCTCCATTCAACAGACTCCTAGGGTCTTAGTAAACAAACACAGTGTAAGAGGCTCCATTTGACCTCCGGAAAACTGCAGCTAATGCGGTAAAATGGGATGGGAACGATAACATTTTCAAGGCCGCTGCATCTCACATGCACACAATAAGAAAAAACGGTATATGACAAATCACATACACTTTATTAAACAGATGTGTGACAGATATGAAAAAGAGAAAATGCATCTCTAGACCTAAATTCAGCAGTTTTAACATAGTAATTTGGAGACATCTACTGGTTAAAAGAGAGAGTCAAAGATTTTGAATGGTATGTTTTTGTGCATCTCTGAGCGATGTTCTATCGATTCCCTGGATATTTTCATGTGTATTTGAGCTGATGTCGTTCAACCGGGCAGGAATTGGACCGGTATGACGTGACATTGCGATAAACCGTTCTCGGTATACTGGAAGTTAATAGGAATACGTCTTTTAGATCGCGAAAATGTCTATCATACATCTACAATTTCAATACTGGTCTCCTATCATATGTCATATTTCAACACATAATGTGGGAGGTTGTCTTCTCTCAAATTATCCATTGATCATATTTTTGCGATATTCCTACCTCAAGAAATGTGTCATTTATCAGAGGGTCCACCACATTTATCCTATTTGTCTGCCAAAAACTATTTYCCCCAAATATTAGTGTTATTTAGCACTGTAAATTATAGGAAGTAGTGGTTTTGTTTGGATTTGTCCTTTGTGCTCCTGAGGGGCGCAGCGATCTAAGGCACTGCATCTCAGTGCTAGAATCATCACTACAGACCCTGGTTTGATTCCAGGCTGTATCACAACCGTATCCAATAGGGGGTGGTGCACAATTGGCCTAGTGTCGTCCGGGGTAGGCCGTCATTGTAAATAAAATAAAATAAATTGTTCTTAACTGACTTGCCTAGTGAAATAAAGATAMAAAAATTAAGGTAAGCAACTGTGTCTGTGCATTACTAATAGTATCATTTGGGCCCAATCCCAAATGGACCTCTGAGCTCTATGCACTTGTTGAGATCTGAGAGGATTTGACTGGGGTAATCAATATGGTAATAGCTTCACCTTGTCTTCTAATAGGTTAGGTGTGGGTTTCACCAAATTGCTTATACCAATCAAATCCTCTCCTCTCAGTGCATAGGGTGCTGCAATGTATCTTTGATCCTTAGATACATGTTCAGTAAATAGAGAAAAACATATTTTAAGAACAGAAAATAAAATGTATAGTAGATTAAATGCAACTAGCAAAGTATTCATACTTTGTGTTTTGGGCACATTTTCAGAATGAATTGGATGATAATACTGAGAAAATACAATAACTACATCAAATATAGTACCTAAGTACAGTAAGTTAAAAAAAACTGTCTTTGGAAATCCACTACAGCCAAGGTACAGTTATTGGAAAAAAACCATCTTAGGTTGTATTTTGAATGGAACATCTCAATATCCCAATATCCCAGGGCAGTGACTGGGGTGCCGTCTTTTGGATGGGAGGTTAAACGGGTGTCCTGACTGTCTGTGGTCATTAAACATCCCATGGCACTTATCGTAAGAGTAGCGGTGTTAACCCCGGTGTCCTGGCTAAATTCCCAATCTGGTCCTCATACCCAGCTTCCAATTAGCTCATTCATCCCCCCTGTAACTATTCCCCAGGTCGTTACTGTAAATGAGAATGTGTTCTCAATCAACTTACCTGGTAAAATGAAGGTAAAAAAAAAAAAATCTAACTTGAGGTTGCTTTATACAAGTTAGCTCATAATGTGATCAGTATACCTTGTACAGATAAAAATAGTAGTGATGTAATCTTTCTCTCCGTCTCCCTTTTCCCACCGTTTTTCTCTTCTCCACATCCCCCCTCCCCCTTGTTTTCGTTCAGTAACCCAATTTCCCTTATTAAATTCAATCCCCTGTGCTGCAGAAGTGAATGATTTCCTGTTTGCCTGTCGCTCGCAAAAAAAGTCAGTGTCCTCTTTTAGACAGGAGGAGGATGAAGGAGAGCTGCCTGCTCCAGTGTGTGTCCATGGGGATACTTCCACAACGATTTTACTTGGTGCCACATGGGAAATCCCCATAGAATTGGCTGTGTTTTTGTATATCCTGTTACTAATGTGTGGGTGTGTGTTTTGAGGTTGGAGTCGCAGGAAGTTAAGGGGTCAAAGTCGCTGGCTCACCAGCAAATAAATATCACATGCCTTCACTGCTTCAATGGTGTCCGTGTAACTTCCTGACAGCAAAGGGACATGGGAAACCTGCACAAAGGCTCTTTGTCCACTCACTTGCCTATCTTTATCTCTTTATATATAGTCATTCTATACAGTCCTCAGAACGAAGATAAATTCCTTTTCCAGAGAAGACAGAACTCACTAACCCAGCAATTACATAAAATCCAATCAAACTTTATTGAAAGTGCATAGAATCGCAACACAGTAAAATAATAAAATGTAGGAGATGAAAAAAACAACTGAATGCAATAAAAGAGATTCATTAAAGAGCATGAAACAAAGAATGTCTAAAATTGTGAAATAATTGATTAAAGGCTAAGATTACAGTAACTTGATTTGTTGTGTAATATTGCCCCTCTTTAAATGTTGTTTTTTGTGTCACAGTAGTAACGTCATGCTGGTAAATAAGCCATGATGTAGCCTTAGACTGGTTGTGCCAAGTTATTATGTAGAAATCGATATCATCGCAGCAGCAATCGATAGTAATAGATTAGGCACGTTCACACCTTAGCCCGGGGCTAAGGGAGATTTTAGGCCAAGGCTAAGCGGGTGTTCATACTTGCACATTCTAAAGTGGGCTAGCTTAGCCCGGGACTAGCTGGCCCTTTTCAGGGTTAGCCCCAGAAACACAGTACCAAAATAGTGAAACGGGGTCAAAAACAACGAATATCATTTTCACTGTCCAATCACAAAAGCTGCAGTTTCACTTAATTTGCATACTCTCGAGACTCTTGTTTACCTCAGTCAGAGTGACACTTACCTAGCTATCAGCTGGAAGATGGTGTACATTTTTGGTCAGTGTCAGCGGAGGAAAGGCAGAGCGGAGGTGCGTTGAGAGGCGGACCCTGAAAGGCTCTGCATGGTCAATCAGACGCCTGCAGTGGCCGTACAGCATTTACTGCGATGTGGCCTCCATAGAAGTAAGAGTGTTCATCCTTCTTCCACTTCGCGGAATGTGTCATATGCATCCAATACAAAAGGTGGCAGTATAGACGATCAATGTATAATTCAGCAGAACATTTCCAAATATCTGAAGAAGAGGATAGGGCGATACGATACAAACAACACAACACAACATTACAAAATGGCAACATATGATGGCAAGACACTTATCGATTAAGAGGAGGAAGAGTTGCTGTGTCTTGTATTGGAGCAGAGAAGGAGGAACCGCAGAAAACACAGAATATGTTCAGTGCAACATCTTAAAGGCTTTGCATGGTCAATCCAACATCTGCAGTGGCCATAAAGCATTGGGGACATCTGCAGTAGCCATTACTGCAACGCATCCAATAAATTGGTCTGCACCGCACTACTAGTAGTGATTCAGGGCTAATCTCTATAGTCATCCACCTAATTACAAGCAACTGGCTAAACGAAAAGACAAGACCTTACCTCTTCTGAGATGTTGGAGTCCATCTCCCGGTGCTTGACATAGGAGCTCTGACAAGATAGAATGAAGTAAAAAGGCTGCACCATTTCCCACCTGCATCTCCCTCCATAAACTCCCCATTGCCCCCAGCAAAATGTGTGTACATTTAGGTTATTGTTTATGTGTATTTTTATTTAACCTTTAAGAACAAATTCTTATTTACAATGACGGCCTACCCCGGCCAAAACCTCCTCCCCTAACCCAAGTGACTCCCGATCAAGGCCGGTTGTGATACAGCCCGGGATCGAACCCTGGTCTGTAGTGACGCCTCTAGCACTGCAATGCAGTGCCTTAGACAGCTGTGCCTCTCAGGATCCCACTATGTTGAGGTAAAAATAGAAGTATAATGCTTGTATGGATGTCTACTCCAACACATGTTCATGTCATCGTCATCAGTCCACTGCATCACAGTTAAAAACGACTGACTACCACCACCGATTTCTGTATGCTAACTATGCTACCAGTTTATACGAAGGGGAATTAGCGTTTAACAGTCACTTTTTCTAAACCTGAAAAGGGACAACTAAATGTTATGCAGTGAAAACAGCCAAATATATCCAAATCAGATTTTGGTAACCACATTGTGGACCTGATACAGTAACTCAATCATTATGGATTTGACAAATACACACTTTGTTTTATCAGATTTGTTGATTGTGCGCCAATCCAGCGTACTTATGTCCGCCACGGTCTGCAATTCATTGATGTCTTTACCGCATCTATCCTCATTAAACAAATTCAAACCTCAGTTCAAACAAATGTTTGTGTCTTTGAAATCCATACATGAAGTTTCATAAAGAGGTTTTTTATTTGTGAACTTGTTCCGGTTAGCCTTTCATCAAAGTTATCGTTGTTAGTTGTCATGGAAGTTGTGATGGAAGTGAGTTTGTGTTCATACAGGATGTACCGCCCCCAGCTACCCTTAAACCAATCATGTCAATGCGGAGCTATACAGAGCTATGCAGAGCCACAGACAGAACARTGAGCCAGATATTTCACCGGATGTATAAATATGAAGCATCCGGTTGCCGTTTCCACTCACTACCAAATATGGTGATGAGAGGAAGTCCAGTGGCCGGCAGTGGGAGAAGGTGGAGAAGTTCGGCATCTACAGATCAAGCATAAATTGTCTTTCAGTCTGCTGCTCTCTCCCTCCGCTGAGGCTGACCATCAGATGCAGGCACCATCAGCCCACTAAAATAAAAAGCAAATTATTTAAATGTATGCTCACTCAGCTGTGCCTCACAAGTAATACAACAACGTATCTATTACCGGTGTGATCATATAACCTACCTCAAATGTTTTAATATAATTKAAAGAAATGGTCAGAACAATGCATTGGCAGGGCAATTAAAGCAAAGCCGTTATGTGGGCCTATAGCCTACTCCACAAACCTCATCGCTACAGTACTGTTTTTAATAGGTTAATTTTGCATAGCCTTTCGTTTTTTAAGTAATGTAAAAAAAACGAATCTGAGCGGTAGATCTCGGCATGCATTTTGACTCAGAAAGTGATCTTGGCTCAGGAAAGGTTGGCGACCGCTGGTCTAAACGCTATGTGTCTACGATATACAGTGCCTTCAAAAAGTATTCACACCCCTTTACTTTTTCCAAATTTGTTGTGTTACATCCTGCATTTAAAATGAATTAAAATTACATTTTGTGTCACTGGCCTACACACAATACCTCATAATGTCAAAGTGGAATTATGTTTTAAGAAATGTTTACAAATTATTTAAAAATGAAAAGCTGAAATGTCTTGGGTCAATAAGTATTCAACCCCTTTGTTATGGTAAGCCTAAATAAATTCAGGAGTAAAAATGTGCTTAATAAATCACATAACTCACTCTGTGTGCAATAATGGTGGTTAACATGATCTCTGAACACAACACATACAATTATCTGTAAGGTCCCTCAGTCAAGCAGTACATTTCAAACACAGATTCAAATGCAAATAAGGGAACCTATTTGTACATGGGTAAAAATAACAAAAAGAAGACATTGCATATCTCTTTGAGCATGGTGAATTTATTAATTAGACTTTGGATGGCGTACCAATACATCCAGTCACTACAAAGATACAGGAGAGGAAGGAAACCACTCAGGGATTTCACCATGAGGCCAATGGTGACTTTAAAACAGTTACAGAGTTTAATGGCTGTGATAGGAGAAAACTGAGGATGAATCAACAACATTTTAGTTACTCCACAATACTAACCTAAATGACAGTGAAAAGATGGAAGTTTGTACAGAATAAAAATATTCCAAAACATGCATGCTGTTTGCAATAAGGCACTAAAGTAAAACAGCTCAAATGTAGCAAAGAAATGTCCTGAATACTAAGTGTTATGTTTGGGGCAAATCCAACACAACACATCAATGAGTACCTGTCTTCATATTTTCAAGCATGGTGGTGGCTACATCATGTTATGGGTATGCTTGTCATCTGCAAGGAGTAGGKGATTTTTTTTTAGGATAMAAATAAATGGAATATAGCTAAGCACAGGCAAAATCCTAGAGGAAAACCTGGTTCAGTCTGCTTTCCAACAGACACTGGGAGCCAAATTCACCTTTCAGCAGGACAATAGCCTTAAATACAAGGCCAAATGTTCCTGAGTGGCCTAGTTACAGCTTTCACTTAAATCAGCTTGAAAATCTATGGCAAGACTTGAAAATGGCTGTGTAGCAATGATAAACAACCAACTTGACAGAGCTTGAAGAATTWWAAAAAWAAAAATGTGCAAATGTTTTACAATCCAGGTGTGCAAAGCTCTTAGTGACTTACCCAGAAAAACTCACAGCTTTTATCACTGCCAAAGGTGACTCAGGGGTGTAAATACTTACGTAAATGAGATATTTCTGTATTTCATTTTCAATAAATTTGCTAAAATGTCTGAAAACAGGTTTTCAATTTGTCATTATGGGGTATTGTGCAGTTGGGTGAGAAAAACTATCTGTTTAATCCATTTTGGATTCAGGCTGTAACACAACAAAATGTGTCAATACATTCTGAAGGCACTGTACATTGTTTAAAGCACAGTTCTACAAGTCTCAGTCACAAATGACAGCTCCAATTAGCCCCCTATGGTGAACGACATGTGAACACGAGAGGCTTGTAGAATCATGACTCTTTCAATTTTTCAGTTCATCATTCGCCGGTAGGGGGTCCTGCATACTCTGGGCATTACTGACTGAAATAACTMATATTTGGACAAAATCTGTTCATTCGACTGAACAAGTCAAAAATATCAGAGTCGGTAAAAAGAGCAAAACTTCCCATCACTAATAGATAAAACAAAGCAAGCTTGCTAGCCAGATGTGCAGCCCTGCCCCATGTGGAGTTGGTAGCTAATTTGAATATCCAACTGCATGCACGTCTCATTGGCTGAGCTGGCAAATCAGCTCTTTTTGACCAGTATATGCCCACACCATTCTGTTATTTCCTAACAGGCCTAGCAGGGGCACTGAGAAAAGCTCCTCTTTTAACATTCCTAATTATAATTTTGGGGAAATCGATTTAATTCATATTGTAATTAATTACAGGTCATATGTCATAGAAATCTGAAACACTGGACAGCTACTTTAAGCACAAAACTAAAGAGCAAATATCCACAGGTAAAGACTAGTACTACTATTAATAAACCTTGCACTAGCCTATACAATCCCTATAATATGTCATGATGATCTCTAGCCCTAATAACAAACAATAAATCATCATTGTCATGTTGATACTGTGACGTCCTAGTGTAATGGGGTTGAAGGACACTAGGGGGCGCCTGTGTGTTATATAAAGTACAAGGCAGGAAGAGGAAATATTGAGCAAAGAATGTAAGCAGGTAAACCTGAAATAAATGCCCATGCTAATTAGTAACTCAAGTCTAGTTATTGCAATACTACATATTGGTGTGGATTCCTCACTGTTACCTTACTACATACTGTTAAGTATTTCAAATGATTGGACCTTAATAAATGTTGTATTTYCAGACAGAAGAGATGGACGCCCCAGAAGACCTGTATAATCCCATCACAGACAACTTGATCAAATCTGGTTCTCCTGTGACAGTCATCCCAACCCCACAAAGCAACCCGCCACTCCCCAGCCTGCACCTGCAGAAGATTCTCCACCAATCTGTCTGCAAGTACAATCCTCATTATCTTATTTGGAGCTACTTGATTGTCAACCRATCGCTGCAGCTGTACATAGTCCATCTGTAAACTACCCACCCAATTTACCTACCTCACCCCCCATACTGCTTTTATTTATTTACTTTTCTGCTCTTTTGCACACCAGTATCTCTTCTTGCACATGATCATCTGATGATTTATCACTCCAGTGTTAATCTGCTAAATTGTAATTATTCGATTTATTGCCTACCTCATGCCTTTTGCACACATTGTATATAGATTCTCTTTTTTTTCTACCATGTTATTGACTTGTTTATTGTTTACTCCATGTGTAACTCTGTGTTGTCTGTTCACACTGCTATGCTTTATCTTGGCCAGGTCGCAGTTGCAAATGAGAACTTGTTCTCAACTAGCCTACCTGGTTAAATAAAGGTGAAATAAAAAAATAAAAAAATAAAATAAAAACCATCTTACTAACCACACCACCAAATGAAACAGCAGTTTTTTTATTGTTTTGTTGTTATGTCACCACTGTCCTACAGCTACTAACACCAAAGACAATACAGTATGAAGATAGGCAGAAACTGCTTCTCCAATAGATATTCCCGATTCCAATAGAAATCCCTGATCACGCTTGTAGGCAATGTTATGGTGACATTGGCTAGCTAAGCTCATGTGCAGAATCACATCATTGGGTCTTACAGTAGACTCGCAACGAACTGCGCATGTGCAGGCCGTCAAATCAAAGGCACTCATTCGATATAAAGTTATTGTCACTTTTATGAGGTTGGAGTAATAACTGCTTCAACTACTTAAGACTTTGGTTCAAATCTAGGTTGTGCCTTTAGATTTAGAAATGAACAACTAAGGAAGAATTTTTAACTTCTCTCTGGCCTGGTCTGCGTGGACAAACCCTCTAGGCTTAGAAACTGTGCTAAGACCACAACACCTGTGAAATCTTAGGCAGAAAGACCTGCGACAAGCAAGAGGTGGATAAGGCCAGTGGCCTCATTTATAACCGTGACCTAAATTTAACACTAAATATCTGCGTGGACCATTTCTGAAAAGACTGTGCACTCACAAAGATATAGAGATTTATGAACTTGGCGCACGCCATACATACCCATGTTTCCTGTTATAAATCAGACCTGTCGTGAAACTGTGCGAGCATGAACAAGAATTATAACCCCGCCTAAAAAACGCCCATCATTCACCTTTTATGTTGACTATAATATCCGTATTTGCTGTGTACCTTGGAAGTATTGGAATTAGGGCAATACAGTATCTAAGGAAATAGCAATGCATGGCCAACTTTATCAAATGTCTTTGGATGGGTTGGCAAAATGTTTTCTTTTGCAGTGACATTAACTGTATGTGACCATGTCTGAAAGACAAAAGCAATTCCACATTGTTGTGGACCTGTAAACAGACTGCTTGAATTCAATAATGTTGTGCATTTACTTTTTCCTGAACCTAAATATGCTGCACTGCCCACGAATCCTGAAACATTGTCTGCTTGGGAAAAACATGAAAACTACAAGCAGGCCTACTTATAGTGGTAGCCTACACACTTCAATGCAAAATATCAACTGTCTGTTCACCTGTAAAATTCTACTGTATGTTATAAACCACGCTCCATTTCGGATGCAAAAACGTGAAATTATCATATCTAATAGGCACAATGAAAGATGTGCATGGTAATTTGTTGTATGGCTATGTCGGGAATATGAACTCATAATGGCCAGAAAAGGTGAGGAATTTATTCTGCAATGTTTATGAYATGGGCTATGTTGTAACGTACTGTATACGCTGGGAGTCTGGAAGCAGGTGCAGAAGGTGAGTTTAACTTCTTGACGCTAGGGATSAGATTTTTTAGATTTTTTAAAGATAACGTTCCCAAGGTAAACAGACTATTTCTCAGGTCCAGATCGTAGAATATGCATATAATTCACAGATTAGGATAGAAAACACTCCAAAGTTTCCAAAACTGTCAAAATATTGTCTGTGAGTATAACAAAACTGATTTTGCAGGCGAAAACCTGAGGAAATCTAACCCGGAAGTGATTTTTTATTTATTTATCTGTGTTTCATTGCCCGTCTTTCTTGCATTTAAAGGGGTATCAACCAGATTCCTTTTCCAATGGCTTCCTCAGGCTGTGACCAGGCTTTAGACATAGTTTCAGGCTTTTATTTTGAAAAATGAGTGAGATTTTTCAAAACTAGTCAGGTGTCCTTTGATTAGTTCCTGCGCGCGAGAGGGGTAGCTCTCCATTTTCTTTCTCTCTTTTATTGAATAGGTTACGGTCCGGTTGAAATATTATTGATTATGTATGTTAAAAACAACCTGAGGATTGATTATAAAAAACATTTGACATGTTTCTACGAACATTACAGATACTTTTTGGAATTTTCGTCGAACGGAACGAGGCTGTGGTTTTCTGAACATAACGCGCAACCCAAATGGCGTATTTTTGTTATAAAAGTAATATTTATCGAACAAAAATAACATTTATTGTGTAACTGGGAGTCTCGTGAGTGCAAACATCCRWAGAKTATCAAAGGTAAGCGATTCATTTTATTGCTTTTCTGACTTTCGTGACCATGCTAATTTGGGGCTAGCTGTTCTAGCATTGATTGATACACTCACAAAAGCTTGGATTGCTTTCGCTGTAAAGCATATTTTCAAAATCTGACATGATAGGTGGATTAACAACAAGCTAAACTGTGTTTTGGTAGATTTCACTTGTGATTGCATGATTATAAATATTTTTTGTAATATTTTGCGCCCTGTTTAGGAAAATKATCCTGCTAAAGGGATCCGTAGCGCAGAGAGGTTAATGATAAGGATATGGCAAATTAACAAAACAGGAGAAACATACTGAATGTGATCAAAACCAATACTGCCTGATGACTGAGGCTACTGACTGCTAAATAAAGGTAGAGTAATGTAGCGGGTTGCGTAATGGGTGGCAAAGAAGTCAGGCGCAGGAGAGCAGAACTTGGTAATAACCGGAGATTTATTAAGCAAAACCAACGGCATCCAGAACAACAAGAATAAATGGGCACAAAATAACCCGTTGTGCGCTCCAGGGGAACGTGCACAAGTACTACAATAAACAATCCCACACAAAGACATGGGGGGAACAGAGGGTTAAATACACAACAAGTAAATGAGGGAATTGAAACCAGGTGTGAGGAAAAACAAGACAAAACAAATGGAAAATGAAAAGTGGATCGACGATGGCTAGAAGACCGGCGACGCCGAGCGCCGAGCGCCGCCCGAACAAGGAGAGGACCCGACTTCAGCAGAAGTCTTGACAAGTAATCAAGGTGATGATGAGGTCCAGGTGTGCTTAACGATGGAGAGCAGGTGCACGTAATGATGGTTGCCAGATCCGGTGGTTAGTAGACCGGCGATGTCGAGTGCTGGAGAGGGGGTAGGTGTGACATACAGTGCATTCGGAAAGTATTCAGACCCCTTCACTTTTTCCACATTTTGTTACGTTACAGCCTTATTCTAAAATTGAATAAATAGTTTTTTCCCCTCATCAATCTACACACAATACCCCTTAATGACAAAGCAGAAACAGGTTTTTAGAAATGTTTGCAAATTTATAAAATAAAAAAACAGAAATATCACATTTACATAAGTATTTAGACCCTTTACCCAGTACTTTGTTGAAGCATCTTTGGCAGCGATTACAGCTTGGCACACCTGTATTTGGGGAGTTTCTYCCATTGTTTTCTGCAGATCCTCTCAAGCTCTGTCAGGTTGGATGGGGAGCATCGCTGCACAGCTATTTTTAGGTCTCTCCAGAGATGTTCAAGTCTGGGCTCTGGCTAGGCCACTCAAGGACATTCAGAGACTCCTGCGTTGTCTTGGCTTTCAATGCGACAGCCATACAGTACAGAGCCATCTTTGAATGCTCTGGTGTTGTTAATTTTTTAACTTTGTTTAGCTAGAAGATTACAGCGATAAGGAATATGTGTGGAAAACGATTACAGTAATAAGGTTATTGCATGTGGATGTAAAATCCTTGAGTTTTCCCACTCCAGTACAGTGAAACAGAATTACAATTTATTTGATTTAATATGCCACTGCTGATTTTATTGTCTTGCCACGGCACTCGTCCTTCAGGTGTTGTGAAGTATGTCTTGAGGTTGTTTCTTGTAGCATTGGGAGCTATGGAAGCGCTGACGCCAGACTGGGGTCGAGGAGGTTGTTGTCCCCATGCATATGCCTCCTTTATTCTCCTGGTTGATTATCCCCAGCAGATGTTGAGGTGTTGACCAAGCTTGGTAGCAAGTATCTTGCTTCTTTTTTTTTGTACCTTTATTTAACTATGCAAGTCAGTTAAGAACACAATTTTATTTACAATGACGGCCTACCCCGGCTAAACCCTAACCAGGACGACGCTGGGCCAATCGTGCGCTGCCCTATGGGACTCCCAATCACTGCCGGTTGTGATACAGCCTGGAGTCAAACCAGGGTCTGTAGTGACACCTCTAGCACTGAGATGCAGTGCATTCTCCTCCTATTCTAGATCCATTTCCTTTAATCCTTTCCTTGCTTCATTTACACCTTTCCTAGATCCCTTTTCTTTCCTAACTCTGTTTCCTTTCCTTCTTATCTTACCTCCCCTAGTTTATTTTCCTAGCTCCCTCCCTATAATTTCCTCCTAAAGGAAATTAAGCTAGGATAGGAGGAAAGGAAATTTAGTTAGTAAAGGAGAGAAGGAAAGGTACTTAGGATTATGCCAGGAGAGTTCAAAGTATTCAGACCCCTTCCCTTTTTCCATATTTTGATACGTTACAGCCTTATTCTGAAATTGATTCAATAAAACATTTCTCATCAATCCAGGCTGTATCACATCCGGTCGTGATTGTGAGTCCTATAGGGCGGCGCACAGTTGGTCCAGCGTCGTCCAGGTTTGGCCGGGTAGGCTGTCATTGTAAATAAGAATTTGTTCTTAACTGACTTGCCTAGTTAAATAAAGGTTACACAATCTATACATAATACCCCACAATGACAAAGCGAAAATAGATTTTTAGAATTTTTTGCAGATTTATACAAAATATAAAACAGAAATACCTTACTTAGACTCAGACCTTACTTAGACTTGAGCTCAGATGCATCATGTTTCAATTGATCATCCTTGAGATGTTTCTACAACTTGATTGGTGTCACGACTTCCGCTGAATTTGGTCCCTCTCCTTGTTCGGGCGGCGTTCGGCGGTCGATTTCACCGGCTTTCTAGTCACCACCGATCCATGTTTCATTTTTCGATTTGTTTTGTCTTCATTGTACACACCTGGTTTCCATTCCATAATCATTGTTCCTTATTTAACCCTCTGGTTTCCCCTTTGGTTTTGTGCGTGATTGTTGTTGTCAAGTTGTCTCGTTTATGTGCGCTGGATAGTTGTTCTCCTTGATGGAAGATTGTTTGTTGAGTAAAGTTACGACTATTACTCATCTCTGTGTCCTGCGCCTGACTCTGCCTTACCCACATCAGCCAGACTTTTGACAATTGGAGTCCACCTGTGGTAAATTCAATTAACTGGACATGATTTGGAAAGGCACACATTTCTGCAGCATCGAAGGTCCCCAAGAACACAGTGGCCTCCATCATTCTTAAATGGAGAAGTTTGGAACCACCAAGACTCTTATTACTTCTTAGACCTTGCCGCCCGGCCAAACTGAGCAATCGGGGGAGAAGGGCCTTGGCCAGAGTTCTTCTGTGGAGATGGGAGAACCTTCCAGAAGAACAACCATCTCTGGACCACCACCAATCAGGCCTTTATGGTAGAGTGGCCAGACGGAAGCCACTCCTCAGTAAAAGGCACATGACAGACGCTTGGAGTTTGCCAAGACTCTCAGGCCATGAGAAACAAGATTCTCTAAATTAGGGCTGTTACAGTGACCGTATTACTGCCACACCGGCGGTCACGAGTCATGAAGGCAGTCAAATTCCTCACGTTGCGCAACATTTATATAGGCTATGCGATTGTGCGAGAAAACAGAGGAGTATCCCATCAGCTTTCTATAGGCTAGGCCTACTATATTTATTTCTCAAAATTCCTAATATTAAGTACATTGCTTCTCTTTACAACAGGAGTATAGCCTGCATGGCTGGCATAAAACAATGAACCAAGGGAAAAGCGTCCTCCATTCGCTATATAAGTGCATAGATAACAGGTATTTTGTATTGGAGATGCTTAATGTGAGTATGGAAGGAGAGTTTACAGTCTAACCAGACACCTAGGTAGAGACAGGTGCATGATAAATCAAATATGATTTCACACATATATTATTTAGTATATGTAAAGACAAGATTCAGTCAAGAATAGTCTGATGGGTGACAAACTTTGCGTATCACTTGTGAACTAAATATTATCAGTTGTGAATGATGCTCAGCGTACGGCAAGAAACAATACCTTTTTTTTKWAACTTTTTCTAATCATAGTCGCACACCTCATGTAGCCTAGCCCATAGGCCTATATGTTTTGATAAGGTTTGTATCACAACTAAAGTGACCAAATAACTTCTTAAAATTAAGCACATTCATTTGCTTTACAAGGGGTGTAGAGCCTAACTGGCATACATAAGCAGCGTTTGAGTTTTGAAGTTTGTGGAAGATAATTTTCACAATAACAATGCACCTTTATAATAAAAGCATTACATGCATAATCACATTTGCAGTCACTTCTGATAATGGTGTTTTACCGCTAATGGAACATAGCCTACATAGCCTACTGTCGTGTGCGCATTGCTGCGATTACAATGTGAAGAAATAGCCTAGTAGTTTATCAACATTTTAAGCCAAACGGGATAGTAGATTGACATCGGCTAGTGCTTTTGTTGTTCGTTAGGCCTACTCATCTTGTTGACTGATGAAAAGTAAATGTGAACAGTTCTTCCAATATCTTCAATATGCACCTCGGAATTGGATAAGGACGTGCGTAGTTGCGTCCCGATGTGTTTGTCTTCACTTGTAGCCTGTGAAAAAGACCCGATCAGATGATGGAGAGCCATGTGAGTGAGAGGTTCTTCGGAGCACGCAGCACTCAGGGAGAAAGGAATTATCATTATTATATTCAGCCCAAAGGCACAACGGCCACTGGCCGCAAAAGGCATGGATTACGTCCACACCAAGGGGATGCCTCCGGGAAATTCGCGGCATTATCAAGTGCATGTCAAATTGTGAATGAGAGACTGATGAAGTGTGTATAGCCTGCACACAAAAAAAGCAGAGCTCATGCCTTTCATGCAACTTTTTTCAAATCATCATTAGAGTTGCATCATGCAGCCTTGCAATGTATGAAAAAATGTAAACATATAGCCCAACTTTTGTAGAAGAACTAAAGTTACATTAATAACTCTAAATTAAGCATATAGGAGTGACAAGGTAAAAATGTGTTGTTCTCCCACTGAATAAGGCAGTTAACCCACTGTTCCCCGGGCGCTGAAGACGTGGTTGTCAATTAAGGCAGCCCTCCGCACCTCTCTGATTCAGAGGGGTTGGGTTAAATGCAGAAGACACATTTCAGTTGAATGCATTCAATTGTACAACTGACTAGGTATCGCCCTTTCCTTTTCCTATTTCTTTGTTAACCGTTCAACACAGAACAGTTTGCACTCCCTCAAATCGTTTGGAGAAAATATTATTTCTCTTTTATTCAGCTTTGTTCAATTGTATCCTTCATACTATAAAATAATGCCACGGAATTCTAAGCAAACCTTGTCTGCTAATGAACTAGTTTAGCCCACAGCCATATTGCATTTGAGGACCTAACATAAGGACAACTCAGAGTATGCTATTGTGTTCATCTGAAATAAACTACATTTTCTTCATATCATGTTTCTTTAGACCTGTCTAAAATAACTCATGGATCTATTGTGAAGGTGTAGACTAAATTACATGGATGTATTTGACTAATTTCAAATGTAGACGTTCCAAAGGTCTGCATCAGTGGCTTGTAGGCTATGTGTGGAAGCCAGGAGCTGCTAAATGTGTTTATGTTAATTCAGTCAATTTCCTTGAGACCAGCATATTTGCTTGACCATCACCGGCTGACAATATTTTGTGACTGCCGCAGCCTTAAGTCTGATGAAACAAACTCACTCAACAACTCTCTGGCCTGAATGCCAAGAGACACGTCTGGAGGAAACCAGGCACCGCTCATCACCTGGCCAATCCAATCAGCATCATCCTATGGGGATGTTTTTCAGCAGCAGGGACTGGGAGACTAGTCAGGATTGAGGGAAAGATGAACGGAGGAAAGTATAGAGAGATCCTTGATGAAAACCTGCTCCAGAGCACTCAGGACCTCAGACTGGGCGAGGGTTCACCTTCCAACAGGACAACGACCCTAAGCACACAGCCAAGACAATGCATGAGTGGCTTCGGAACAAGTCTCTGAATGTCCTTGAGTGGCCCAGCCAGAGCCCGGTCTTGAACCCAATCTATCATTTCTGGACAGACTTAAAAATAGCTGTGCAGCGATGCTCCCCATCCAACCTGATAGACCTTGATAGGATCTGCAGAGAAGAATGGGAGAAACTCCCCAAATACAGGTGTGCCAAGCCTAAAGCGTAATATCCAAGAAGATTCAAGGCTGTAATTGCTGCGAAAGGTGCTTCAACAAAGTACTGAGTAAAGGGTCTGAATATAGATTTTTTTATAAATTTGCACAAAAAATTATAATAATACTGTTTTGCTTTGTCATTATAGGGTATTGTGTGTAGAACAATTTAATAAATTTTAGAATAAGGCTGTAACGTAACAAAATGTGGAAAAAGTCAAGGGGTCTGAATACTTTCCGAATGTATGTATTTGGACACTGAAGCATTTTTTTGGGGGGGGGACTCTATACTACAGCATTTTAGATTTGAGATAGAATGTTTCATATTAGGAGACAGTCCAGAATGTCATCTCTTATTTGAGTGTATTTTCAAACATATATGTTTTACCTTTTAGAAATGAAAGCACTTTATGTATCTAGGCCCCCATGTGAAAAAGTTATAACTATTTGGACAAATTCACTAATTGGGTATTAAAGTAGTCAAAAGATTAGTATTTCGTGTCATATTCCTTACACACAATGACTACATCAAGCTTGTGACTCTACAAACTCGTTGGATGCATTTGCAGTTTGTTTTGGTTGTGTTTTGGATTATGTTTTGTCCAATAGTAACTGAATGGTGAATGTTGTCTTGTGCAAGTCTTAAGTAAGAAGAGAAGATGCTCCACTTTTATATTGAACAAAATATAAATGCAACATGCAATAATTTAAAAGGTTTTACTGAGTTCCAGTTCGTATAAGGAAATCAGACAATTGAAATACATTCATTAGGCCCTATTGTATGGATTTCACATGACTGGGAATACAGATATGCATATGTTGGTCACAGACACCTTAAAAAAAAGGTAGAGGCGTGGATCAGAAAACCAGTCAGTATCTGGTGTGACCACCATTTCCCTCATGTAGAACGACACATCTCCTTCACAGAGTTGATCAGGCTGTTGATTGATGCCTGTGGAATGTTGTTCCACTCCTCTTCAGTCGCTGTATATTGGCGGGAACTGGAACATGCTGTCAAACACCTCGATCCAGAGCATCCCAAACATTCTCAATGGGTGACATGTCTGGTGAGTATGCAGACCATGAAAAAAACGGGGAAATTTTCAGCTTCCAGGAATTGTGTACAGATCCTTGCGATATGGGGCCGTGCATTATCCTGCTGAAACATGAGGTGATGGCAACTGATGAATGACACAACAATGATTTTTTTACAATGATAACCGTCTTGTGGGTAGGCAGAAACGCTTCCCCCAAAACCTTCTTAATTGAACGTTAACTACAAGTAGACCTACCAGAAAGAATGATATCATGATTATTTGTATCAATCGACTGGGATTTTTTTTTCTCAAACTCTGCCGTCACATGTGCAGTAGCAGTACAGAAACATCACTAGACAAACACATTCCTCTCTCGCTAGATTCACAATTGAATTAAAGGAAAATTACATTAAAAAATTGAAATATGACTTTTTTTCCAGAATGGTCTCCAATGTGATTTAAGCATTGACATTGACTCAGAACTAGTGGTGGAGAGTTCACTCCAAAAGTGTCTATTCCTATCATTAGCATCTCTAACTGACAACACGAAGTGATAGACAAACATGTGATAGACTAACATGCACACCGCACAGAAAGAAAGGGGCAATGTTACTGGATATTATTGGCAGATATTGTGTTACATTTGGCTGTCTAAGCCAATTGTGGCTAACCAGGGACTTTGTCACTATATCTAGCAAGTTTTCAGACCTCTCTAGTGACTTTTAAGCCTCGTTTCCATTGGCATTATAAATTAGGGCAAAATTCGAGCCCGATCTCACAACTGCTGCTAGCCCAATTAGATTCAGACCAGTGACATCGTCGCTCAAGTTGGTAAACACCATTGCTAAGCAACCAGCTGTCAGCTACCTCATCAATCCCTTCTGTCAACTAAAAATGGCTATCTGTTGCAGAGAAGAAAACAGAGGTCCTGTATGGCTCAGTTGGTAGAGCTCTACATCTCTAAGGGCCTCCGTTAGAGTTGTAGAGTATATTAATCATCTGTTTAAAATTGTTAAAATTAGATTTAAATTGTGTTTGCTGCTTTCTTTTTGCAAATCCTATCTATTTTGTCAATTGACAAACATAAAATACAGTGCATTCAGTAACTGCAACATTGATTTAATCTATTTTTGCCCGGTGGGTAGGCTTGACAGTGACACTGTTGTTTTTTCATGTTTGTCGTTGTGTAACCGAAGTGAAATGGCTAGCTTGTTAGCGGTGCACGCCAATAGCGTTCAATTGATGATGCCACTTGCTCTGAGACCTTGCAATAGTTGTTTCCCTTGCTATGCAAGGACCACAGCTTTTCTGGAGTGATACTAACAATGCTTCTTGGTGACAGTTGGCGATGTGTTCGAGCCCAGGTTGTGGCAAGGAGAGAGACAGAAGCAATACTGTTACAGTTGCATGCACCGTCCGGCTTGGAATCTAGTTCAATGGCTGGAATTTTCTGTTATTTGATGTTTCTCCTAAGGGAGACTATTTATATGGCGCCACTTGATCTCTGTCAAGCGTTTGCCTCTGCTCGTAGCCCATAGCTCAGTGCTGTACAGTACACAGGCATGTAAACACCACTAGGCTTTGAGCGGCCCCTCTCCTTATCGACAGGAACTGAAAGTTCCTTCGGTGGAAATGTCTTTGTTCCCCCAACTCCACCACACACAATGCCAGCGACCTTCTGGTGAAGGATTCTCTCATTCCAGGAATAACAGAGTGAGGCTTTGACCTTCACAATAAGCTTTTAGAAGCATTCACTATAGGAAACACTCACGCATACACACACAAATGAAATAATACCAACAATAGCATTGACTAGGTGGAGAAGAAAAAGCCTTATTGCGGAGGACAGAGCAAAAGCTGAGGAGACATTGTACTAATGCATTTGTATGCTCAAATTCAGGAACAGTTAGAAGTATTTACCATAGAGGTATTGACCTGTGGAGTCTGTATGAAGACCATGCTTAACTGTAGGTCAACCATAAAGAATTAGTGGTTACACTTCACTTGAACCATCTGTCATTAAGGCTACAACATAACACGGTCATAATACAGATCATTAAGTTTACGTTAAACCTATTACACATGTATCAGGAATCCCAGTCGTTGTTTAATTTATCATTTATAATCTCCAGAGCCATAAATAAAAGTTGTATGTCCAATCGCCACTGTACTATCCTCGTAAAAGTCAAAAAGGCAAAAACATAGCTAATCCTATTCCATAAATTAGTTAAGGAAAGTTATCAGTATCAAAATCTACAATACTACAACTGACCGTTGGAAACGGACAGTTGAAAATGTATAGTGACGTCAACCTGAACTGTACGTAGCATCTGGCGGCAGTTGAAAATGTTATAATGTCTCGAGACTCTGAAGTGGCGCGCTCTCTCTCCCTCTCATTGTGTGGCTGATGCAKAGAACTGTATAGGGCGGATGTTCCGTTTCTAAATGGAGCCCGGGGAACCACGTCAGAAACTAAAAGTGTTACCCCTCCAGTTGTGGTTGAGTGGTAACATTCATGGCACATCACAAATATTCCCCACTGGAGATCAGGGTTCAATCCCAGTGTCCACCATTCGTRCATAGTCTCCTGCCTGTATCCCCTTCTGATTTCGATAAATAAATTGTCAAAATACCCTAAAAAATAGATGTTAGAAGCTGCAGGGAGAGGCTAGTGTGGGTGAAAGGTGTAGAAACATCTCCAGAACAGTGAAAAAGTTATACAGTACAAAGATAAATGACTGTGGGTATAAACCAGTGCACTGCCCTCCTTCTTGCTGTTGGCACAGCCACACTGAGTGTGGGCATTTGGCATGACACACCATGACCCTTCGGCCCGCCCCACATCCTGTGCCTGTGAGGAGGCAGATTTGTAATATAACACTCAGAAGAGCACCCACATACTGTACAGTAAAACAACACACACATGTATACACACTATCCCCCTTGCATGTGTAGGCTTACACAGCATCATGGAGACCTACACAAAGATGCATGTGTACGCTGCCAAAATAGACCACACATGTAAACATACACAAACTAGAAGAAAGGGACATAAGCAATACTGTTACATTGGCTTCGTGACACGGATTACTCGCTTGGGCTGCTGCGTAGAAGGAGGAGGTCACAGGGGGGTGAGTGAAATGGCTATCTAGTTAGTGGTGCATGCTAGTAGCGTTCAATCGGTAATGTCACTTGCACAGCAAGATCTCTCTTTCCCCCTAATCTCACGACAACAGTCAGACGCTACTCCGCTTAGATGATTAAACCCATTATGTCTGCCTTTTCATGATGTCTCTAACCACATTAAGCTCCCCTCTCAAGTAAGGATCACATTTCCCTATCAAACAAGGTGATGCAGCTACACTGTAATTAGCCTGACTTTAAACTCCATCACCATCAAAAACAGTGCCGGTACTTTTTTCTAAACACCCAATGGGGGACGTYCTCTCTGGGCCTTTGACTGGGACTTGATTCGATTAAAGGGGCTAGGACAGATAGGCGAGCTGTTTTTAGAGATTTGCCCCTAGACACAGATCCAGCGCTATCCTGTACAAATTGTATAAACGTAATCGTTATGATCTGGTCACAGAACGGGGTTGACTCGGGAGATAGATATTCAGGGGCGTTTACATGCTTTGCAAGAATGATTTCCCCAATAATCCTGTTKACATGGACACATCTGAAGTCAGGCTACCGGATGGGACTTTGATAAATGCAGAAAATCGCCAATCAAAATAAACATTCTACCACAGCAGCTATTTTATTTCTAAGATGCATACTTTCAGTTTTTCCGAACTCACTTCACTCCTGCATAAGAAAGAAACTTGAGCTGTTCGTGCTAGCACATGCACAGATCAAATACACCGCTATAACTCGGATTAAAGCGTTTACATATCCTAATAATTTGAAAGATTGCTCAGAATCAGTGTATGCTTACTTCAGGCTAATGCCATAATCAGTTTAATATTGAATTATTAGTGTGCATGTAAACATACTCATTGACTCGTTAGCCAATTTGACATGGTCTATCAATCAATGTAGCCTATCATGTCTGTCAGCAGCAATCCTGATTAAACACTCTTAAAAACAATGTTGAAAAGGGGATAATGTACGTTGGTTTGAGAAAAATGTACATAACTTACCACTATGTTTAGCCAACTGTACAACATTTCTAGCTACCAGTAGGTTGCAAACATTATCAGCCAGCTACATTACATGGGTAAATGCATGGGTTTTTCTGCTGCTTGTCAGGCAGAGCTCATGAAGGATGGGAAATKAACCTAAACCACACATACTTGTCAGACAGAGTAATTWAAAAAAAAAAATTATATCACCAATGACTTATAAATGCATGAATAGTTTTATAAAATAAATTACCTTGTATTGATCACACAATCTTAGTGTATTTCCTGTAATTATAGTAAATTTGCCAATGGAGCCATTTCTGTAAAGACATGTCAAAAAGTGTGCAGGTCAGTGATTTACAGGAGAGAAATTTGGCAACAATAACAAACAAAATGTTCACCTCTGTATGTATCCTATATAGTTACATACTCACAGTAAAGCAACCATGAAATCATTGCTCGTCATCAAATTGCATTTTTTTATATATTTGAGATGCTAGTGACGGAAGAACAAGAATGGGCCACATTAAATTCCATGGTGGGCTGAAGGTTTAACACCCCTGGTGTAGTAGGAACATAGCTTACTATCTCGGAGCATGGCAACCTCGCTGAAAGAGGAAGGGACATTCAGTCAAGAGCAATCGATGGAATGCTGTGGAGAGAAGGAGAGAGAGACTAGAGAAGGATAGGGCGGAACATAGAAAGGCACAACAGTGACAGGAGAGTATGAAAGAGAGAAGAAGAGAAGAGAAAGAGGAAACGAGAGGAGGGAGAGGTGGAATGAGGTAGAGAAATTGACAAGATAGTGCAAAGGAGAGAGCAAGACACCAAAGAGATGGAGGAAGAGAGAGAGACCGATGGTGATACACAGCAAACTAGATGGACAGAGAGAAAGAGAGATGGGTCGACAGAGAGATAGACAGACATAAAAACCAGTGAGAGAGGGAGAGGGATGATGGAGACGGAGAAACAACAACACTGCGGTGCTTATCTTTAGCAGCGATCGATACCAAGTGGCTTTCTAAAGCATCGCACAGGCCCCAGCTGGTACACAACTCCTCATGTGTCCACGTCCAGACATAATAGCATGGTCGACGAGTTCAGTAGGCAGAAAACAGAGTGAAACAGGGAGGTACCACTTGAACTTGTCCAATAAGAAACATATTTTTCAGTTCAGGTGTATGCCCTACATACAGATGCGATTTTCAACCAGCGGAACTGTATCACATCCTCAATTTTATTGTCCTTGTTCATGTGGAGACGTGCAAGTGGAATGTTTATCTGAGGTTTGTACTCTTTCTCTGGGATGTCATAAAAAGTTGCTTCAGTTGTCTAAGGCACTGCATCGCAGTGCTAGCTGTGCCACTAGAGATTCTGGGTTCGAGTCCAGGCTCTGTCGCAGCCGGCCGCGACCGGAAACCCATGGGGCGGCGCACAATTGACCCAGCATCGTCCGGGTTAGCGGAGGGTTTGGCCGGCAGGGATGTCCTTGTCCCATTGCGCTCTAGTGACTCCTGTGGCGGACCGGGCACAGTGCATGCTGACACGGTCGCCAGGTGTACAGTGTTTCCTCCGACACATTGGTGCGGCTGGCTTCTGGGTTAAGTGGGCATTGTGTTAAGAAGCAGTGCTTGGTTGGGTTGTGTTTCAGARGACGCACGGATCTCGACCTTCGCCTCTCCCGAGTCCGTACGGGAGTTGCAGCGATGAGACAAGACTGTAACTACCAATTGAATACCACGAAATTGGGGAGAAAACGGCAATTCTTTTTTTTAATGTTGTTTCTAATATGATTTCATAAACTTTCATAAATAAGTGCCTATGAAGGAAAAGGAAACCGCACAACTGCTCTTGATAGTATCACCGATATTTTAATAAGCTTACGTATCGGCCACACGGCTTCGTCAGAGCTTTTGGGATTTTTTGAAAGTTGCACCCTTATGTAGACCTGGCTCCACCCACATCCGTTCTACACATCGAAGGGGTTGGAGGCAAAGGAAATAAATAAGTGCTACAAATATAACAATGTGCAATTCAAAATATTACAAAAGTGGTATAAATAAGGCGTATTGAACACTTCTGTATAATCTCAATGAGGACATAGCAAGTTCATTAGTCATGGTACATCATATGAAAAACGTCAGAATAATCTACAAGAGAACACACATTTCATGTTCAATTCACAGCATAACATACAAAGGCATTTCATCATTAAGTCCTTTTGGAAACAATGTCTGGAGGGTGAAAATCCAAAAACATTCTCTTTTACTCAGAGTATTATTAATATCACCTCCCCTGTCTGATATCTTAACTTTCTCTATGCCACAAAATCTAAAGGTGGAAATGTCATGCTTCATGTCATTGAAATGTAACAGCGACTGGATAATCCCTGTCGTTTCTCCTGATTGAACTTTTATGTTCACTAATTCTCTGTTTGAGAGAGCGGGTGGTTTTACTGACATAACAGAGCCCACATGGACATTTAATAATGTAAATAACATGGGTGGTGGAACACGTAATAATGTCATTTATTTGGAACCTTTTCCTGTGTGTGGGTGACAGAAATATTGACACTCATCATATTGTTGCACTGTGCGCATCCTCTGCATTATAGCTACCATTTGGTAGAGGGCGTAAAAGTGCTTGGCTAATCTTAAGTGGCTGGCAGTTGGCATGAACCAATTTATCGCGTAAATTGCGACCTCTCCTATACACAATACGTGGTGGATATTTAAATTCAGCCGGCAAAGCTGGGTCCGATGATAAAATATGCCAGTGTTTCTTGACCACCTCTCCACTTTTCGCGAATTCAAAGTATATGTAGTGTGAACATTACGGAATGTTCGTGTAGCTTTAGCGGGTCTTTTTTGTAGCAGTTCATCTCGTGTTTTTTCCAATGCCAAGTTATGAGCTTCATCCACACATTGTGACGAATAGCCTCTTTTTAGAAACCTCATGCGCATCTCCGCTGCCGCGGAATGAAAAGGTCGGCCACAGCCACCGAAGCACCCCTCCAACAATACCAGGCTCTATACTGGAACCTGCAAGGGAACAGAAGAGAGGGCGCCCACAAAACACCTGGAGGCGGGAGCTTGAAGCAGACACCAAAATATCCAGCATGGGATGGAACAAGATTGAGAAGAATCGTCGATGACCTACCTAGAGAGTAGCAGGCGTGAGTAAGTAAGTAAACGGCACTGGGTGTGTAGCAAAATGTGCCTGTCCAAAATTGTAACGCAGCAGAAGCATTCGCTGCATTTAAATGGGTTACCCAAAACATGAATGCAAGATAGACACATCGATGGCCCTGAACGAACTTTATTTGACTCTATGTAAACTGGAAACCACATATCCTGAGGCTGCATTCATTGTAGCTGGGGATTTTAACAAGGCTAATCTGAAAACACGACTCCCTAAATTCTATCAGCATATCGATTGCGCAACCAGGGCTGGTAAAACCCTGGATCATTGTTATTCTAACTTCTGTGACGCATATAAGGCCCTCCCCCGCCCTCCTTTCGGGAAAAGCTGACCACGACTCCATTTTGTTGCTTCCAGCCTACAGACAGAAACTAAAACAAGAAGCTCCCACGCTCAGGTCTGTTCAACGCTGGTCCGACCAATCTGATTCCACGCTTCAAGACTGCTTCGATCACGTGGATTGGGATATGTTCCGCATTGCGTCCAACAACAACATTGACGAATACGCTGATTCGGTGAGCGAGTTCATTAGAAAGTGCATCGGCGATGTCGTACCCACAGCAACTATTAAAACATTCCCAAACCAGAAACCGTGGATTGATGGCAGCATTCGCGCAAAACTGAAAGCGCGAACCACTGCTTTTAACCAGGGCAAGGTGACCGGAAACATGACCGAATACAAACAGTGTAGCTATTCCCTCCGCAAGGCAATCAAACAAGCTAAGCGTCAGTATAGAGACAAAGTAGAGTTGCAATTCAACGGCTCAGACACAAAAGGTATGTGGCAGGGTCTACAGTCAATCACGGACTACAAAAAGAAAACCAGCCCCGTCGCGGACCAGGATGTCTTGCTCCCAGACAGACTAAAYAACTTCTTTGCTCGCTTTGAGGACAATACAGTGCCACTGACACAGCCCGCTACCAAAACCTGCGGACTCTCCTTCACTGCAACCGACGTGAGTAAAACATTTAAACGTTTTAACCCTCGCAAGGCTGCAGGCCCAGACGGCATCCCCAGCCGCGTCCTCAGAGCATGCGCAGACCAGCTGGCTGGTGTGTTTACGGACATATTCAATCAATCCTTATCCCAGTCTGCTGTTCCCACATGCTTCAAGAGGGCCACCATTGTTCCTGTTCCCAAGAAAGCTAAAGGTAACTGAGCTAAACGACTACCGCCCCGTAGCACTCACTTCCGTCATCATGAAGTGCTTTGAGAGACTAGTCAAGGACCATATCACCTCCACCCTACCTGACACCCTAGACCCACTCCAATTTGCTTACCGCTCCAATAGGTCCACAGACGACGCAATCGCAATCACACTGCACACTGCCCTAACCCATCTGGACAAGAGGAATACCTATGTGAGAATGCTGTTCATCGACTACAGCTCAGCATTTAACACCATAGTACCCTCCAAACTCGTCATCAAGCTCGAGACCCTGGGTCTTGACCCCGCCCTGTGCAACTGGGTACTGGACTTCCTAACGGGCCGCCCCCAGGTGGTGAGGGTAGGTAACAACATCTCCACCCCGCTGATCCTCAACACTGAGGCCCCACAAGGGTGCGTTCTGAGCCCTCTCCTGTACTGGGTCCTGTTCACCCACGACTGCGTGGCCATGCACGCCACCAACTCAATCATCAAGTTTGCGGACGACACTACAGTGGTAGGCTTGATTACCAACAACGACGAAACGGCCTACAGGGAGTAGGTGAGGGCCCTCGGAGAGTGGTGTCAGGAAAATAATCTCACACTCAACGTCAACAAAACCGTAAGGCTCTCCAGAGGGTAGTGAGGTCTGCACAACGCATCACTGGGGGCAAACTACCTGCCCTCCAGGACACCTACACCACCTGATGTCACAGGAAGGCCATAAAGATCATCAAGGACAACAACCACCCGAGCCACTGCCTGTTCACACCGCTATCATCCAGAAGGAGAGGTCAGTACAGGTGCATCAAAGCAGGGACCGAGAGACTGAAAAACAGCTTCTATCTCAAGGCCATCAGACTGTTAAACAGCCACCACTAACATTGAGTGGCTGCTGCCAACATACTGACTCAACTCCAGCCCACTTTAATAATGGACATTTATGGAAATTTATCAGAAATGTATCACTAGCCACTTTAAACAATGCCACTTMATATAATGTATATGTATATACTGTACTCTATATCATCTACTGCATCTTGCCATCTTTATGTAATACATGTATCACTAGCCACTTTAAACTATGCCACTTTTATGTTTACATACCCTACATTACTCATCTCATATGTATATACTGTACTCGATACCATCTACTGCATCTTGCCTATGCCGTTCTGTACCATCACTCATTCATATATCTTTATGTACGTATTCTTTATCCCTTTACACTAGTATGTATAAGGTAGTAGTTGTGGAATTGATAGGTTAGATTACTCGTTGGTTATTACTGCATTATCGGAACTAGAAGCACAAGCATTTCGCTACACTCGCATTAACATCTGTTAACCATGTGTATGTGACAAATAAAAGTTGATTTGATTTGAAGAGCTCAGTGACTTTCAACGTGGGACAAGTCAGTTCGTAAAATTTCTGTTCTGCTAGAGCTGCACCGGTCAACAGTAAGTGCTGTTATTGTGAAGTTGAAACGTCTAGGAGCAACAACAGCTCAGCCACGAAGTGGTAGGCAACACAAGCTCATAGAATGGGACCACTGAGTGCTGAAGCATGTAAAAATGGTCTGTCCTCGGTTGTAACTCTGACTAATGAGTTCCAAACTGCCTCTGGAAGCAACGTCAGCACAAGAACTGTTTGTCGGGAGCTTCATGAAATGAGTTTCCATGGCCAAGCAGCCCCACACAAAAAGAAAATCACCATTTGCAATGCCAAGCATCAGCTGGAACGGTGTAAAGCTCGCTGCCATTGCACTCTGGAGCAGTGGAAATACATTCTCTGGAGTGATAAATCACGCTTCCCCATCTGGCAGTCCGACGAACAAATCTGGGTTTGGCGGATGTCAGGATAATGCTACCTACCCGAATGCATAGTGCTAACTGTAAAGTTTGATGGAGGAGGAATAATGGTCTGGGGCTGTTTTTCATGGTTCAGGCTAGGCCCCTTATTTCCAATGAAGGGAAATCTTAACGCTACAGCATACAATGACATTCTAGACGATTCCACATTTTTGGCAACAGTTTGGGGAATGCCCTTTCCTATTTCAGCATGACAATGTCCCCGTGCACAAAGCGAGGTCCATACAAAAATGGTTTGTTGAGATCGGTGTGGAAGAACTTGACTGGCCTGCACAGTGCCCTGACCCCAACGAACACCTTTGGAATGAATTGGAACACCGACTGCGAGCCTGGCTTAATCGCTCAACATCAGTGCCCGACCACACTAATGCTCTTGTGGCTGAATAAAAGCAAGTCCCTGCAGCAATGTTCCAACATCTAGTGGAAAGCCTTCCCAGATGAGTGGAGGCTATTGTAGCAGCAAAGGGGGACCAACTCCATATTAATGGCCATGATTTTGGAATGAGATGTTCAACGAGCAGGTGACCGCATACTTTTCGTCATGTAGTGTATTTGTTCCGGCTTTAGACCACTAATGTGTTCTGGCCATGATCAGTTCTGTTGTCATGGGAAGCTCCGTCGAACATCCTTCCCATCTCTTAATGCTCAATGCACTACAGCGCAAGAAACAATTCATGGCAGCTTGCCATCTCACCACTCTCTCCCTCTTTTTCTGTGTCTCCATCTCTCCCTCTGCCTAGATTTCTAATCTTCTCTCTCCTCTTTGTCCCTCCCTTTGAGTAGATGAACCGTAAATATTTGGATTGGAATTGTGTAGCGCTTTTTCCAGGGCTATATTCATAAAGTGTCTCATAAAAGGTAGGGGTGCTGATCTCGGATCATGTCCCCCGTCAGGTCCCTTATTTTGATTTAAAAGGCAAAACTGATCCTAGCTCAGCACTCCTACTCTGAGACGCGTTATGAATATGGGCCCAAGTGCCCAAGACACTACACTGTATGGACGGGGGATTCTCCTCACCGAATACCCAGCTCGGTGGTGCCATGGTGGCCATTTTGCGCCAGGAAGCTCAAAACAGATGGTTTAGGAATCCTTTGTTAGCAGTTAGCATTTTGATTGTGTAGCGACAAAACAGTTGATTTATAAATCTGACGAAAATAAGAACTTATATTTTGCATGGGAATTTGTGATTTATAATTCAAACTTGTTTATGTATGTGTGATCTAATGAAAAACATATTGTTCAGTTTGTGTTCATGTGTTTCCTCAAWTTCCCTGAAGAGCTGATCTATGTATGATCATAGTCTAATACAAATAAAAAGGACAGAAATTGAGATAGCTATCTCTTACAGTGTCAAGAAACCATGTCACAATCAACTATACTTAATGTATATAAATCACTGTCTAGCTGTGAGAAATAGAAACAGAGAGGGCATGATACACATAGACATAGACGGCAATAGTTGAAGAGAGACAGAGAGACAGAATGAGAGAAAGAAATATGAAGACAAAGAAAATAGAGAGAGAGGGCAGAGAGAGAGATCCTCAGGTCAAGTTGTTTTCCTAAGCAGGAGAATGAGGACCTCACCTTTCCCTGCGCTGGCAGTGGGGAAACCCCTCTGGGGCCGATCTGGCCTGCAGCGGCAGCCACATGTTCTTCCTCCAAGATCAAAGGAGGGCCCTTATTAAATCAGCTGTCATGCCAAGCTGGCATCATGCCAACCGGCGTGTTGACCTGCCAATCCAAGCTGTGCCCTGACCCCCTCAGTACCCCCTAATGAGTCTCCACAAGTTGGCCCCACATGACCTCCCACACCCTGATCCCCCTCCTTATTAAACCCTATCCCATAACCTCATACCCCGCAATATATAAATACATCAAGGTTCGCAAAAATCCTTTTACTTTATTTGTTTACTCCACTGAGAACATGTACAACAGACATTGCACCAGATGTTTGTATTGATGTCTCGTTTCACGTGGGAAGCGTGTGTTTGAGGAGGACTGATGGAATCTCTTGGAACATCCCAGACACCCTTCATTCAAAAACAACCTCCTTCCTTCTCTGGGCAGCCGCTCCCTCTCTCCTATGTGCAAACAGCTGTGTGAGGAACGGAACATCTGTTAGCACTAAGCTAGCTAGCTAGTTCTGCAGCGCTAGGCGCTGCTGAGACTCTGCCCTATCTGACTATTACTCTGCCTCGTGTCAGCGATGGGCTGGATGATAGATTTGAGGTAGGTTTAGCTGTCTCTCAAGGTGTCATGTCAGGYATTTCAATTGAAATCTTGTCAATCCAAAGAATGAACTAAAATCCATATTACCACTTGAGAAATTGTTTGATCAATGACAATGCTACCCTACATTTCTACAGATAGCATTTTTTTTATTGCATTTGTTTGATTAGAGACATATACTAATTCTAAAGCAGAACGATCTTCTAATAGTTAAATCATGGGTAAAGGATTTGGCTATTGATGATGATGCTATTGATTGGGAGAATATATTTCACTCATCAAAGAACCCAAAACATCAGTCAATCCATTTAAGCTCTGTCATAGGTCGTACTGGACACCAATTATACAATTTTATAAAAACAGGCTCCAAGCCCAAACTGTAACGTATGTTCATATACACCTGGGGTTGTTCAATAAAGGGAGATGTTATGTTTTTTTTGTTGGTTGTATTGCCTTTGGTCCAATAAAAACAATTGTTCATAAAAAAAAGAAGGCATAGTAGGGTCCAGTCTAGCAACATATATAAACATTTAGAGAGCTAGGGTTGCAAAAATCCTGTAACAAAATTCCCAGGTTTTCCAGAAAGATTTCTGGAATCAGGAGGGAATGAGCAGACAATCYGAATGCCTCCAACTAGGATTTCTGGCAAACCAGGGAGTTTGGGGAAAGAAACCAGAATTTTGCAGCCCTAAGGACAGTGTAACTTACTCAAAAACAGGTCTCACCATCTAATATGGACAATAYTAGGAGACAAGCAAGGATGTCGAGGCAGAACGAATGCGAATAAAGAAACTGGCCAAAGGAATAAGTTAACTGCTCCCTTTCAAGTTTCGTTTGATGTCCGTTGAAGAAAGAACCTGTGGATATCCATTGATTTTCGAAGCAGTTCTGTATGTTTTGGAAACCCTTCTCTTTGATGTCTGGCAGATTTTTTTTTACAGATTGACTGTTTCCCTAGGTTATCCTACATCTAGGTTGTGTCCCAGAGGGCACCTTATTCCCTATTTAGTGCACTACTTTTGACCAGGGCCCATAAGGCTCTGGTCAAAAGTAGTGCGCTATATGGAATAGGTTGCCATTTGGAACGGAGCCCGAGTGTGGGATACATAGTCAGCTGACTGTCCTGAAGAAAGGAGAGTGGTTAAAACGAGAGGAAACCAGGGAAAGCCAAAGGAAACACGGTTCTCTTCGGGAGGAGAACCATGAAAAGCTCTCTCTCTTCATCCTCCTCTTCTGACTTGTTTTCTTGTTCTCTCTATCCCCAACGAGGCTGCTTTCCTATCAAGCCTTTACTACAACGTACCTGATTGAGTACCTGATTGTTCTCAGCTTCAGATAAGCACTCAAATTCTTTACATGTCCAGTATCCACCTTTGTTGCCGATTTGTGGAGTGACCGTTGTAGCAGAAACAGGACTCCCAGCTAGCACATAACATTCTGAGAACCATATGCTTCTTAGAGCTTGGTGAGAGCGTGGTTGTCCTGTGGTTATTTAGCATACAACCTTCCCACAACTTTTTGGGAATGGTGCAGGCTAGTTGATTGGCTTTAGAACATTCTACGCACATTTAAGGAACGTTATTTTCTTGGTATTTCATTACTTTAACAGAATGTTTTCTAAAAGTTCAAACGTGGTCACCCTGAAGTTGTAGACATGCAGCCCCACAATTAAGAGGAACTGACTTTTATCAGAAATCAGTCTGTAGCTAGATCACCATGTTTCTCTGCGATCGTATTGTTGGGTCAGCTGGACACAGTCAGCAGGTGACTCGGGAGACTAGTGMAATGACTGACTCGTAGCAGAAGAACAGCTGCTTCTTGAAAACTCATAATAATGTAAGCATCAGCACTACTAGATACAGTAGCTTGCTAGTTACTGTAGCTTTTGATAGAAGATTCAACATTGTGTGTGTAGCACTAAGTAGGTAGCTGGTTGGTTAGCAGCATCATTTCAGTCAAATATTATTTCAGTGAATGGCTCAGCTAACGTTCGTGTTAATGTAGGACAAATTTATGCTAGCTTTTGTGCCATAGTTCAACTTTATAAATACTGCTCCTTGAAGCACAATAATCCTTTGCTAGATGTAAAATGGGGTGCCTAAGACTTCTTCACCAAAAAAGCATCAACATTATTTACATATTTCTTGTTTTAGCTTAGATACCTCAAACTCAACTCTGGACCACGAATCCAGTTCCACTGTGTTTTTTCATCGTTCCCCTTCGAATCAGGGACTGATTAAGACCTGTGACACCAGGTGTATACAATTAATTATCAGGTAGAACAGAAAACCAGCAGGCTCCGGACCTCGTAAGGTAAGAGTTGAATACCGATGTTTTAGATTCATTCAGACAGTTTTGAGGCAGAAATGAGTTTCAACAGATGATGTCACATAGGTAATATTTTTGAATGTTAGACAGCACATTGTAGCCTAGGAAGATACAGAGTTGTATTTGAGATTTCTCAAGCGGTCGCTGGGCTAGCCACCCACAATCAGTCAGTATCAGACAGCTGGTGTTCTTGTTTGCTTGTAGCCTACAGCAAGCATGTAGGCCACTCTACCGTATTATAGATATTACAATTTACAAGTGGAGTCAGCTATGAACGTTACAACAGTAAAATGTMATTCTAATTTACATAGACGAGTTCAAAAATATAGCCCGCCTACTGTGGTGCAACGGTAGCGCCGTTATCTGGTTGATCTCTTGCAGAGCAAACACTTGCCTATTCCATTCAGAGACGCTAACTCCTTTATCGCGCATTGACAATAGTACTGTTTTGGAAACAAGGAATATATCCCATACCCTCCCAGGAAAACTTTCAGGGAACCATAGTAAAATGTTCTCAGAACCTCCCTGCAACCTACGAATGAACATTCTTTAAATGCTTTCAATATTTGTATATGAGTTTCTACAATTTAGAGTTGGTTTGAGGTTTTTAAGTCATTGAAATTGGCWATTGGAATATTAACATCTAGTTGTCCCAGGTACATTGTGTAATTTAACAATGGTCCCTAACTTGCCCCATAGGGATATCCACAGTCAACCCAAATTTACCACAGGCATTACGATTGGGTCGAGTGCAGCTGCACTCCGAATTGATGATAACTTGTTTGCTGCCAGCTGTGGACATGTGGGCAGGATTGAAACAAACCCAAACTTCATTTATGCTATGATGCGGTCATAAAACTCAGTTTTGGATGAGACTGACTTTATGACCACAATTATCCTACTTACACTTTGTAATAAATGTTTATGGTAGAAATACTCTTTCTGACTCATATCAATGCCACATAGGCTGCTTTCTAAATGAGAAGTTGGTTTGTAAGGACAGTTGCTCTTTGAAGAAGTTTACCRCAAGTCCAAACTCAAACACACATTGGCGAGCATCCACACTAGAGGAGTTTATCTGTCTACAATACACCTGTCAATCAACTGATCAACCAGTAGCGGTGGGTGGGTAAAAATCACTGGGGCAGCGAAGATCCCCCCCTCCACACACTTTAGCTGGTCCCCCCCCCCCCAAAATGCCACATTACAACCTATATGCTGTGATAAATGCGTTGTTTGCTCTATAACCTGTTAATTCATATGCCTTGCAATCGTGATCTATAGGCCTAAAGGCCAAGACAATAAGAGGACACATTGTCAGAATAAATTCAACCACACCTTTGTTTTAGCACAAAACCGGATAACAACCTCTGTACAGTGAAGTCAACAAAGCATGTTGCATGAACAGTAACAGACAGTTAGTTATATGGCCTGAGCCAGACAGTTACATGACCTACAGCATGGTCAAGCAAGTTAATGTTTCTGACATTTTCGGGCCACTAAACAACTATTGATTTAGAACCACAGAGAGTTACCACAAGTCCCAAAGAAATCAGGAGCTGCCTCCACTATTCCAGCACCATTTCAACTTCAACATTTCAACATCATCAAATCCCTTCTGCTTAGTCTAATACAGTGACAACTAAAATATACCAAAAAACATCAGTCAACATCAGCTAAATATGATGTGGCTGTCCATGGTTCTGATGTCTGTGTACGTGTGTGTGTGTGTGTGTGTGTGTGCTCGTTCGAGCAAGTAGAAGACCATGTTGACTCAACCTACTTGTAGAGAAACGCCAATGTCATCCCCCTCTCTTTTATGTTGACGAAGCGGTCTATCACTCTGTCATACAGTACACGCTTGTATTTTTTGGTTGTCCTAGGCTACCTGGCTAAAATGTTTGCTCGATAGCCTAACTTCCATTCATGGGCAACGTTAGCTAGTTAACATTAGCCTTCTACATCTAGCTACATTTTGAACTAACATCCTCTTAAGCCAGGGGCACAACAAGGTATGAWTTAATGGTTGGATCAGATTCACTGTTATAATCAGTAGCCGTTATGGAGAATTCAGTAAAACCACAAGTCCAAATCCCTTTCTCCATCCATGGCTAATTTTGGAAAGGGACAATTTTAGCTAGCTGGCTAACTAGCCACCGGAGGACAACAACACAACCAGATGCAACAAACAAGTTTTTCTGTCAATGATGTACGCTCTCAATGGGACTTGATAGGAGTGACGCCAAATTCAAGCTGGCTTCACTTCACACTTTTTTTTGGTGCGCCAGGACCATTCACAGTTGAGCTCGCTCAGTTTAGCTTGCTCAGTTTAGCTCAACGCTGATTGGCAAATGTGTTACACTTTTTTTGTTAAGGGAGACCAGATGCTCGCTGGTTCGCATGCATTCAATGCTACGGGCGGCAACAATGTCATACTCGTGTGGACCAGACAGCATCAGATACATGGCCTACACATAGAGAGACAGAGGGGCACTGTTTCGCTCGCTCGGATGCTTTCTCCTGTGAGATACATTCAGCATCTGGTGAATTGAAGGAAAATTATGAAACACAGAGTGACGAAATATCAATTATTTATTTTGCATTATTTTAGCATTTTCTGGGGAAGCCTGGCATCCCTTGGCATCCATGAATACACTCTGCAATTCAGTGCTTTCAGGGTGTGTTAATTGTCATAGTGACAACTGCAAATAATACTTCAAATAATACTATATTAATAGTAATTAAAAATAATACAAAAACTTGTATTTAAATGTAGCAATTCAACAGCGAATGCCATTAAGCCTGCACATACTGTCATTGCTTGCCTTGTTGCTCAAGTGGTTTGCAAATTATATATATTTTTTCTAATGCTTGTCAATTCCTTTGGATTTCCTGACAGTTAATTTGACCAATGTTAYAGTAGGCCTGTTTTACATACAGCAGGAACACAAGCCTGCTTCTTTCCCCAAATAGCCTATTACAAGCACAGTGTGCAAAACCATATTTGCAAAACAACATAGTCTTGGCCAAAAGTTTTGAGAATGACACAAATATTAATTTTCACAAGTTTGCTGCTTTAGTGTCTTTAGATATTTTTGTCAGATATTACTATGGAATACTGAAGTATAATTACAAGCATTTCATACGTGTCAAAGGCTTTTATTGACAATTACATGAAGTTGATGCAAAGAGTCAATATTTGTACCCTTCTTTTTCAAGACCTCTGCGATCCGCCCTGGCATGCTGTCAATTAACTTCTGGGCCACATCCTGACTGATGGAGCCCATGTCTTGCATGTAATCAATGCTTGGAGTTTGTTCAGAATTTGTGGGTTTTTGTTTGTCCATCCGCCTCTTGAGGATTGACCACAAGTTCTCAAGAGGATAAAGGTCTGGGAGTTTCCTGGCCATGGACCCAAAATATCGATGTTTTGTTCCCCGAGCCACTTAATTATCACTTTTGCCTTATGGCAAGGTGCTCCATCATGCTGGAAAAGGCATTGTTCGTCACCAAACTATTCCTGGATGGTTGGGAGAAGTTGCTCTCGGAGGATGTGTTGGTACCATTCTTTTATTCATGGCTGTGTTCCTTAGGCAAAATTGTGAGTGAGCCCACTCCCTTGGCTGAGAAGCAAACCAAAACATGAATGGTCTCAGGATGCTTTACTGTTGGCATGACACAGGACTGATGGTAGCGCTCACCTTGTCTTCTCCGGACAAGCTTTTTTCCGGATGCCCCAAACAATCGGAAAGGGGATTCATCAGAGAAAATGACTTTACCCCAGTCCTCAGCAGTCCAATCCCTGTACCTTTTCCAGAATATCAGTCTGTCCCTGATGTTTTCTTCGCCTCACTGTGTGTGCAGATGCACTCACACCTGCCTGCTGCCATTCCTGAGCAAGCTCTGTACTGGTGGTGCTCCGATCCCGCAGCTGAATCAACTTTAGGAGACGTACCTGGCGCTTGGTGGACTTTCTTGGGCGCCCTGAAGCCTTCTTCACAACAATTGAACCGCTCTCCTTGAAGTTCTTGATGATCCGATAAATGGTTGATTTAGGTGCAATCTTACTGGCAGCAATATCCTTGCCTGTGAAGCCCTTTTTGTGCAAAGCAATGATGACGGCACGTGTTTCCTTGCATTCAACCATGATTGACAGACAAAGAACAATGATTCCAAGCACCACCCTCCTTTTGAAGCTTCCAGTCTGTTATTCGAACTCAATCAGCATGACAGAATGATCTCCAGCCTTGTCCTTGTCAACACTCACACCTATGCTAACGAGAGAATCACTGACATGATGTCAGCTGGTCCTTTTGTGGCAGGGCTGAAATGCAGTGGAAATGTTTTTKGGGGGATTCAGTTCATTTGCATGGCAAAGAGGGACTTTGCAATTAATTGCAATTAATCTGATCACTCTTCATAACATTCTGGAGTATATGCAAATTGCCATCATACAAACTGTGGCAGCCTACTTTGTGAAAATGTATATTTGTGTCATTCTCAAAACCTTTGGCCACGACTGTACATTAGATCACTCACTTCACAAGACTTGGCCACACTGTAGGCTTAGGCTACCCTTTAAATGTAGGCATACAAATTAGGCCGACACTAATTGTGGTAGTGTGATGTGAAGAGAAATGCAGGCAAAGAAGATTATGAATACATTTTATAAATAATCGTTGCAACTATAGGATATATTACATAGACTAGACTTACATGTACAATGTTTTATATGCATTTTAATAATCATCTACTTCGTTACATATGCATTATTTGACTCGAGGACTAACAGTGGAAAATGTTTTTTACCTCAAATAAAAACCTTGTGGCCTCCTGAGTGGTGCAGCGATCTAAGGCACTGCATCGCAGTACTTGAGGAGACACTACAGACCCGGGTTCGAGCCGGGCTGTGTTGCAGCCGGCCTTGACCGGGAGACCCATGAGGCGGTGCACAATTGGCCCAGTGTTGTCTGGGTTAGGGGAGGGTTTGGCCGCATGGGATGTCCTTGTCCAATCGCGCTCTAGCGACTCCGGTTGCGGGCCCGGGCGCATKAAAGCTGACACGGTCGCCAGTGGTAGGGTGTTTCCTCCGACACATCGGTCCGGCTGGCTTCCGGGTTAAGCAGTGCGGCTTGTCAGGGTCGTGTTTCGGAGGTGCGTGTTTTGTTTTTTGGCGTCACTCCTATCAAGGCTTTCAACCTTTGCCTTTCCCTAATCTGTACGGGAGTTGCAGTGATGGACAAGATTGTAACTACCAATTGGATATCATGAAATCGTAGGTAAAACTTCTTTCTTTTTTTWAAATAAAGACCTTGCTCCAAGGGGGATTCAAACTCGTGATGTTGTATTTTATTTTAATTTTTAACCTTTATTGAACTAGGCAAGTCAGTTAAGAAAAATTCTTATTTACAATGATGGCCTACCAAAAGGCAAAAGGCCACCTGATGGAAAGGGGGCCTGGGATTAAAATAAATAATACAATATAAATATAGAACAAAACACACATCACAACAAGAGAGACAACACAACACTACATAAAGAGAGACCTAAGACAACAACATAGCAAGGCAGCAACACATGACAACACAGCATGGTAGCAACACAACATAACAACAACATGGTAGCAACACAACATGGTAGCAGCACAAAACATGGTACAAACATTATTGGGCACAGTCAACAGCACAAAGGTCAAGAGGTAGAGACAACAATAAATCACACAAAGCAGCCACAACTGTCAGTAAGAGTGTCCATGATTGAGTCTTTGAATGAAGAATTGAGATAAAACTGTCCAGTTTGAGTGTTGTTGCAGCTTGTTCCAGTCGCTAGCTGCAGCGAAATGAAAAGAGGAGCGACCCAGGAATGTGTGTGCTTTGGGGACCTTTAACAGAATGTGACTGGCAGAACGGGTGTTGTATGTGGAGGATGAGGGCTGCAGTAGATATCTCAGATAGGAGGGAGTGAGGCCTAAGAGAGTTTTATAGATAAGCATCAACCAGTGGGTCTTGCGACGGGCATACAGAGATGACCAGTTCACAGAGGAGTATAGAGTGCAGTGGTGTGTCCTATAAGGAGCATTGGTGGCAAATCTGATGGCAGAACGTAAAGAACGTCTAGCTGCTCGAGAGCACCCTTACCTGCCGATCTATAAATTATGTCTCCGTAATCTTGCAGGGTAGGATGGTCATCTGAATCAGGGTTAGTTTGGCAGCTGGGGTGAAAGAGGAGCAATACGATAGAGGAAACCAAGTCTAGATTTAACTTTAGCCTGCAGCTTTTATATGTGCTGAGAGAAGGATAGTGCACCGTCTAGCCATACTCCCAAGTACAGAAGTTAACATACACTTAGGTTTGAGTCATTAAAACTTGTTTTCAACCACTCTACAGATTTCTTGTTAACAAACTATAGTTCTGGCAATTCGTCAGGACATCTACTTTGTGCATGACACAAGCCATTTTTCCAACAATTGTTTACAGACAGAGTATTTCACTTATAATTCACTGTATCACAATTCCTGTGGGTCAGAAGTTTACATACACTAAGTTGACTGTGCCTTTAAACAGCTTGGAAAATTCCAGAAAATGATGTCATGGCTTTAGAAGCTTCTGATAGGCTAATTGACATCATTTGAGTCAATTGGAGGTGTACCTGTGGATGTCTTTCAAGGCCTACCTTCAAACTCAGTGCCTCTTTGCTTGACATCATGGGAAAATCAAAATAAATCAGCCAGAACCTCCTCAGAAAAATAAATTATAGACCTCCACATTCTGTGTTCATCCTTGGGAGCAATTTCCAACACCTGAAGGTACCATGTTCATCTGTACAAACAATAGTATGCAAGGATAAACACCATGGGACCACACAGCCGCCATACCGCTCAGGAAGGAGACGCGTTCTGTTTCCTAAGATTAACATACTTTGTTCCGAAAAGTGCAAATCAATCCCAGAAAACAGCAAAGGACCTTGTGAAGATGCTGGAGGAAACAGGTACAAAAGTATCTATATCCACAGTAAAATGAGTCCTATATCGACATAACCTGAAAGGCCGCTCAGCAAGGAAGAAGCCACTGCTCAAAAACCGTCATAAAAAAGCCTGACTACGGTTTGCAACTGCACAGGGGACAAAGATCGTACTTTTTGGAAGAATGTCCTCTTGTCTGATGAAACAAAAATAGAACTGTCTGGCCATAATGACCATCGTTATGTTTGGAGGAAAAAGGGGGAGACTTGCAAGTGAAGAATACCATCACAAGCGTGAAAGCCTGCTTTGCTGCAGGAGGGACTGGTGCACTTCACAAAATAGATGGCATCATGAGGTAGGAAAATGATGTGGATATATTGAAGCAACATCTCAAAACATCAGTCAGGAAGTTAAAGCTTGGTCGCAAATGGGTGTTCCAAATGGACAATACTTCCAAAGTTGTGGCAAAATGGCTTAAGGACAACAAAGTCAAGGTATTGGAGTGGCCATCACAAATCCCTGACCTCAATCCTATAGAAAATTTKTGGGCAGAACTGAAAAAGCGTGTGCGAGCAAGAAGGCCTATAAACCTGACTCCAGCTCTGTCAGGAGGAATGGGCCAAAATTCACCCAACTTATTGTTGGAAGCTTGTGGAAGGCTACCAAAAACGTTTGACCCAAGTTAAACAATGTAAAGGCAATGCTACCAAATACTAATTGAGTGTATGTAAACTTCTGATCAACTGGGAATGTGATGAAAGAAATAAAAGCTGAAATAAATCATTCTCTCTACTATTATTCTGACATTTCATTTTTAAAATAATGTGGTGATCCTAACTGACCTAAAACAGGGAATTKTTACTAGGATTAAATGTCAAGAATTGTGAAAAACTGAGTTTAAATGTTTTTGGCTAAGGTGTATGTAAACTTCCGACTTCAACTGTATATCCACAGCAGCAGCCCAGGGAACTACAGAGACTTACGGATGTAAGGTGGGCATGCAGATACATGGCATGCCGTAATCTGAGGGACAGGCTTCCAGCAGTTCTGAGAGTGCTACAGGATATCACACTTAAAATAGTGGTGATAGATCAGTGGAGGCAAGGTGCCTTCTTTCTCAGATAGATTTACATTTCATTGGGCTTTTGGTTACTTTTTGTAAAGTGCTTGGTGACGCCAAATGTCTTTCTGACATGCTCCAGTCAAGCTCTCTTGACCTAGCAAGGGCTGTGTATCTAGTAGGTGCCCTTACAGACACATTACAGGTGTACAGAAGTGAGGGTTACTTCTTAGAACTATGGAAAGAGGTTGAAAAGATTGCAGAGCACTGCAAAATAAGTGTACAAACAGTGTGTAAAAGACAGCCAGCCTAAAACAAGCTTAAGATTTCACGGCTCATTGATGATGAGCACTGTAGGACAGAAAAATTGTGACCAGAGTGATGGTGAGAGCTTCCAAAGAGCAATCTTTTATCAGGTGCTTGACAGTCTCACAGCTGAGCTGCAGAGGCATTTTTCAAAGAAGAATTGCGAGATAATGCAAGGGTGCCAGTCTCTAAACCCAAAGAGTACAACTTTCTTAATTGAGGAGCCTATGTATGCCTTTGCTCAGACCTTTGAGTCAGATTTAGAGGACCTCAACCATGAGGTTCATCAAACCAAGCGGCTTCTTGATAGGAGAGAGAAAAGTTTGAGACAGACCGTCTACTCTCCTTGATTTTGTTGTGTTTCTAGAACCTTATAAAGAGGTCTTCCATGAGCTATTTCGACTTTCTGACACCAGTCAGCAGTGTTTCTTGCGAGAGAAGCTTCTCAGCTTTAAATCCCACCTTAGGACAACAATGGTTGATGACAGGTTAAATCCCCTCGGAATTCTCAGTATTGAGTCACGGATTAAACATTTTGCCAGTTCTCACCAGAACCGCAGAATTATGATGTTTTAAATCTACCTGGAATAATTTGTCACTTAGGCGGTCCCTCTGGTCATGATTAAAACCTGCACTGTGTACTAGCTAGTACACTGACATTCTAAAATGATAAATCCAAAGGGTATCATGTCACACAGATATAATCTTGATTAGGCCAATTCCAAAACGTTTCCTGCTATTAGTTAACAAAATATATCAAATCAAATCACACTTTATTGGTCACATACACATGGTTAGCAGATGTTAATGCGAGTGTAGCGAAATGCTTGTGCTTCTAGTTCCGACAGTGCAGTAATATCTAACAACTAATCTAACATTCACAACGACTACCTGATACACACAAATGTAAAGTGATGGCCGTGCGGCATAGGCAAGATGCAGTAGATGGTATAGAACACAGTATATACATATGAGATGAGTAATGTAGGATATGTAGACGTTAATTAAAGTGGCGTTATTTAAAGTGACTAGTGATATCTTTATTAAATCCATTTATTCAATGTATTAAAGTGGCCAGAGATTTAAGTCTGTATGTTGGCAGCAGCCACTCTATGTTAGTGATGGCTGTTTAACAGTCTGATGGCCTTGAGATAGAAGCTGTTTTCAGTCTCTCGGGTCCCAGCTTTGATGCATCTGTACTGACCACGCCTTCTGGATGATAGCGGGGTGAACAGGCAGTGGCTCGGGTGGTTGTTGTCCTTGATTATCTTTTTGGCCTTCCTGTGACATCGGGTGGTGTAGGTGTCCTGGAGGGCAGGTAGTTTGCCCCCATTGATGTGTTGTGCAGACCGCACTACCCTCTACAGAGCCTTGCGGTTGTGGGCGGAGCAGTTGCAGTACCAGGCGGTGATACAGCCCGACAGGATGCTCTCGATTGTGCATCTGTAAAGGTTTGTGATTGTTTTAGGTGACAAGCCAAGTTTCTTCAGCCTCCTGAGGTTGTGGGTGAACCATTTCAGTTTGTCCGTGATGTGTACGCCGAGGAACTTGAAACTTTCCACCTTCTCCACTACTGCCGAGTCGATGTGGATAGGGAGGCTCCCTCCCTCCCTGTTTCCTGAAGTCCACTATCATCTCCTTTGTTTTGTTGATGTTGAGTAAGAGGTTATTTTCCTGAAACCACACTCCGAGGGCCCTCACCTCCTCCCTGTAGGCKTTCTGTCTGTTGGTAATCAAGCCTACCACTGTAGTGTTGTCTGCAAACTTGATGATTGAGTTGGAAGCGTGAATGGCCATGCAGTCATGGGTGAACAGGGAGTACAGGAGAGGGCTGAGAGTGGAAGTGATATGATCCTTGACTAGTCTCTCAAAGCACTTCAAGATGACAGAAGTGAGTACTACAGGGCGATAGTCATTTTGTTCAGTTACCTTAGCTTTCTTGGGAACAGGAACAATGGTGGCCATCTTGAAGCATGTGCGCACAGCAGACTGGGATAGGGATTGATTGAATATGCCCGTAAACACACCAGCCAGCTGGTCTGTGCATGCTCTGAGGACGCGGCTAGGGATGCCGTCTGGGCCGCCAGCCTTGTGAGGGTTAACACGTTTAAATGTTTTACTCACGTTGGCCATGGTGAAGGAGAGCCCACAGGCTTTGGTAGCGGGCCGTGTCAGTGGCACTGTGTTGTCCTCAAAGCGAGCAAAGAAGTTGTTTAATTTGTCTGGGAGCAAGACGTCGATGTCCGCGACGGGGCTGGTTTTCTTTTTGTAATCCGTGATTGACTGTAGACCCTGCCACAGGGTCTCGTGTTTGAGCGTTTGAATTGCGACTCTAGTTTGTCTCTATACTGACGCTTTGCTTGTTTGATTGCCTTGCGGAGGGAATAGCTACACTGTTTGTATTCGGCCATGTTTCCAGTCGCCTTGCCATGATTAAAAGCGGTAGTTCGCGCTCTCAGTTTTGCGCGAATGCTGCCATCAATCCACGGTTTCTGGTTAGGGAAGGTTTTAATGGTCACAGAGGGAACGACATCTCCGATGCACTTGCTAATAAACTCGCTCACCGAGTCAGCGTTTACGTCAATGTTGTTGTCTGAGGCTACCCGCAACATATCCCAGTCCATTTGATCGAAGCAATCTTGAAGTGTGGAATCCGATTGGTCAGACCAGCGTTGGATAGACCTGAGCACGGGCGTTTCCTGTTTTAGTTTCTGTCTATAGGCTGGGAGCAACAAAATGGAGTCATGGTCAGATTTTCCAAAAGAAGGTCGGGGGAGGGCTTTGTATGCATCGCGAAAGTTAGAGTAGCAATGGTCCAGAATGCTACCAGCTCGTGTCGCGCATTCGATATGCTGATAGAATTTAGGAAGCCTTGTTCTCAGTTTAGCTTTGTTAAAATCCCCAATTACAATAAATGCAGCCTTAGGATATATGGTTTCCAGTTTACATAGAGTCCAGTGAAGTTCTTTCAGGGCCGTCAAGGTATCTGCTTGGGGGGGATATACACGGCTATGACTATAATCGAAGAGAATTCTCTTGGTAGATAATGCGGTCGGCATTTGATTGTAATGAATTTGAGGTCAGGTGAAGAAAAGATCTTGAGTTCCTGTATGTTGTTATGATTACATCATAAGTCGTTAATCATAAGGCCTACACCCCCGCCCTTCTTCTTACCAGATAGATATATGAGCATAAATATGATACTGTAAGTTTGTAATATTGATGGGCACCAAAATTATTTTTAAAGTCCATTTCTGCTTGATACCTGGTATGTTAAATTGCAGTTTTATAAATGTACTTTTTTTGTAAATAAACTATGCAATTTATGTAACACACAAATGCTATCTTATCTTCTTGTTGCTTGAGCTGTATTTTCTGAAATATTTTGGATGTTCAAGACTTATAGACTCAGATTATATATTCATGAAAACCCAAGTCTCTCCACTATGTGAGTACAGTACTGTGTGTGTGTGCGTGCGTGTGTGCGTGCGAGAGAGAGAGAGAAAGAAATTGAGCTGCAGTTCTGAGGTAGAGACACTGACTATTCATAGTATGTTAAAGAATTCTAGTGAAGTAACCCTTTTGGACCACATCTGCCACATTGAACAACTCTGGGTTCAGTGAATTATCACTTCTACCTCTAATCAGCAATCATCGGATTCATTCATGCTCCTTAGATGCCAGGTCAGGGTTACACACTCATTTTCTGTCATGGTCTATGGACCCCCTGAAGTAGCCCCGGCCACCCCATGTAGAAAACTCTAGTTCCACCACTGGTTACATGCACACAATAATACGATAATTGTGGATAGTCGGATTAATATAATAGTTTGTTTAAACATTTACATGCTTTGCAAAAAAAAAAAAACGATTTCCCTAATAATCCAGATTAAATSGATGGACACATCTGAAATCAGACTACCTGATGGGATTTTTGATAAATGCAGATAATTGTTCTACCACAGTGGCCATGTTATTTTTATGAAGACTATTTGATTCTGAGTTCATACATATAACTATTTCTAAGATGCATACTTTAAGTTTTTATGGAACTTGCGCATAAGAGGGAGGCTTGCGCTGAAGGTGCTGGCACATGCAGCAGATGAAACACACCGCTGGAATGCCGATTAAGCTGTTTACATGTCCTAATAATTCGAAAGATTGCTCAGAAAACCAGGTGTTTTAATCAGTGTATGCTTACTTCGATTATGACCTTACGAGTAAGGTGTTTACATTACTAATGCTGCAATCGCCCTTCTGCAATAAATCCATTGAATAATGAATTATTAGTGTGCATGTAAACATTCTATCACGTGCAAGTAAATCAACTATTTCAATTGGCTGATGCGCATTTTGAGACAGAGAAACTGTTTAAATTTAAATAGTTTCAATGTTCGCAAGTATGGCCCCTGCATATCTTATCTGGGACGGGATTCAATCCGATTGCACTTTGTCCGCAATGCAAGTTTTAAAGCCAATGTTCCCATGTTCTCAAAGACCACATTCACGGAAATGCAGCATAATGTAGGCTCAATCTGAAAATACCTTTAAATGATGCATTGTCCAAATCCCAGATCAGAGTGGTTACATTTCTCCGGACCCATCCCTCAACTGTTTAACGCAAACATTTGGTGGGGTGACCAATTTTTTTGTACTCCTCTGTTATTTGTCACAAGCTTTCATTGGTAGGACACAGGACAGTCAGTAAGCGGGACAGGTAAGACAGGAGACGACAGTGTCAAAGATTCGTACCCACACCAACATGGTACATGTGTGCACTGGGGGGCAGTGTTACTAACTGCTAGACCACCACTGACCACATCTGCTTATCCCCTAATTTAGATAATAAARTGCAACAGCCTGACAGGCTAGAGAAAAAAAGGACTCTCAATCCTCTGAAATGGCCTTTATCCATGCCCTTTCCTTAATTTCCACAGATTTTTAAAAGATTGGATAGGATTCCAAAACATTGCTTCTTCTGGTCATGTGCTGTCAGATTACTAATCAAGGAGCAGAGGACACGAGGGGAAAGTTTTCAGAACAACCCACCTTTACAGAATTTAGAAATACAGTGCTAACCATGGTTCAATTCAGTCTACTCAGGGATTGAATTGAAATTCTCTTCATAATTGTTTTATTTGCCTATAATTCTTTTTGAAAATTGTCCATTATATTCTGAGGAATTTTCCATCGGAAAATGAATTTCAATGTTGAATGTCCCCTCTGGAATTCTGAAAACATGAGTGAAATGTTTCCAAAAGGTTCTCTAAGACCCTAGCTTTATATTGGAGAATGAGAGATATAGAAGATCAACAACATGTTGTATGGCTTTTGCTATGGCTTTTCCATGCTCAGCCTCAGTCAACTACAGAGAGGTAGGTAGAAAATGACCTTGCATATCACATGGGTGGGATGGCATCAGGTTGCACCAGCGCATACCGCCACCACTTGAGCTTGCTCACACTGACATACTCAAACATGCAGAGAGAATAAACATACGCATGCACAGCACACATTCTCTGTCTCACAGACACTCCCTCTTTCTCTCTCTCTCACATACACAAGTGAGGATTCTTGTGCATTTACACACTTTCATGTGACAGGGACTCACAGCGTCACACAGGCACACACAGAGATACACGATACACCCAATTGGAAACACAACCACACACATTCTTGCCATACTGTAAGCACTGCACTGTCCCTATACCTGTGTCACAGACTCCACATGCTCAACTCTTATCTCTCTGTCATGCACACAAACACACACACCCACAGCATCACTGTCCTTGTCTGTATCAGACTTTCGTTCTATCAATCCCTCTCCCCAAAACACACACAGCTGGCGCTGTCCTTGCCTGTCACAGATCTGTCCTGCAGTAGCTAGCTTGCTAAATCGGCCCTTTCCTAAGCCATGGATGGAGATGGAGATTTGGACTTGTGGTTTAGACTTAATTCTCTGTTCAGGTAAATGATTATGATGGTGATTCTGATCTAACCATAAGTTAATATATTGTGTCACTGGCCTGAGATGATTGAAGTTCAATATGTAGCCTAGATGTAGCCTAGCAGGCTCACGKTAACTAGCTAGCTAACTTAGCTGGTTCATTGTTGCCCATGCAAGGAAGTTAGGCTAACACGCATTTTAGCTCGGTAGCCTTTGACAACAAAAACTAAAAGCGTAATGTATGACAGAGCCAATGACCGTTTTGCCAACATGAAGGAGAGGAGGATGGCATTGACTTTCAACTAGTCTACAAGTAGGGTGAGTCCCAAAAAATGTTTTACCTTATTGCTAGCACACACACACAGACACACACACACACACACACACACACACACACACACACACACACACACCACACACACACACACACACACACACACACACACACACACACACACACCACACACACACACACACACACACAACACACACACACACACACACACACACACACACACACACACACACACACACACAAAATCGGTACCATGGACAGCCACATGATATTTAGCAACAATGATCTGTGGTTCTAAATCAATAGTTGTTTAGTAAACGTCGAAAACCTTATTAACTTGCTTGCCCCGGTTGCAGGTCATATAACTATTTGCCCTTTTTCTCCCCAATTTCGTGATATCCAATTGGTAATTACAGTCTTGTCTCATCGCTGCAACTCCTGTATGAACTCGGGAGAGGCGAAGGTCGAGAGCCGTGTGTACTCCGCACTGCTTCTTGACAAAATGCCCACTTAACCCGGAAGCCAGCCGCACCAATGTGTCAGAGGAAACACCGTACACCTGGCTACCGTGTCAGCGTGCACTGCTTCCGGCCTGCCACAGGAGTCGCTAGTGCACGATGGGACAAGGACATCCCTGCCGGTCAAACCCTCACCTAGCCCGGACGACGCTGGGCCAATTGTGAGCCGCCCCATGGGTCTCCCGGTCGCGGCCGGCTGCGACAGAGCCTGGACTCGAGCCCAGAATCTCTAGTGGCACAGCTAGCACTGCGATAGACCACTGCGCCACTCGGGAGGCCCATGTAACTCTTTGTTCGACACAATATTTGCTTTGTGGACTTTACCTGACAGATGTTGCTCTCCGGTTTTGTGATGAAACAAACGTATGAGTAGTTCCATTTATTCTGCCACTGTGTGACTGTTGTCTTTTGTTGTCTCGGCCATGTTGTATTTCACCGTGGCATATGAATAAATGGGTTATAGAGCAAACACAATCATCACAACCTACATGCTTTTTTTTACTGGCTTGGCTTGCCCACTGATTTTACCCACGCACCACTACTGATGCCAACTGGAGCATTGGGCCAGCCGTTCTTACGTAAATATCACCTGTGCTAGCACTAACAACTGACTAACGAGGCGACAAGTGATACACATCCTGACCAACAAGTATGAATCCATTCAGGGCAAGCCACATCCAAACAGAACCAACTTCGATAACGAAATCGAGCAACACCGCAAAGCCTATAACACATCTGACCATAGCACTGGTTCCAATCCAAGTGTCAATGCCATTTATCAAACTCCAGGGGCCTCATTTATCAACTGTGCGTACATTTCTTAGTAAATTCTGCCCTACATGTGTAAAACAAAWGATTGGGATTTATCAAACTGTCGCACACAACGTATACGCATGTTTTCATTGATAAATCAGAACCATACTATATTTGTGCGCTCGTGAACCCCACCAGGAAAACGCCCTCCATTCACCTATTATCAGACAGCAATACCATAGCCTACCCATACTCAGTGGCAACCCATCATTCAGGGCAGGTGGCCCCACCTGTTCTGAGCCCCACATGTTTAGCAAAAAAAAWAWAATACAGTTGAAGTCAGAAGTTTACATACACCTTAGCCAAATACATTTAAACTCAGTTTTTCACAATTCCTGACATTTAAATCCGAGTACAAATTCCCTGTCTTAGGTCAGTTAGGATCACCACAATATTTTAAGAATTTGAATTGTCAGAATAATAGTAGAGAGAATGATTTATTTTAGCTTTCATTTCTTTCATCACATTCCCAGTGGGTCAGAAGTTTACATACACTCAATTAGTATTTGGTAGCATTGCCTTTAAAATGTTTAACTTGGGTCAAATGTTTTGGTTAGCCTTCCACAAGCTTCCCACAATAAGTTGGGTGAATTTTGGCCCATTCCTCCTGACAGAGCTTGTGTAACTGAGTCAGGTTTGTAGGCCTCCTTGCTCGCACACACTTTTTCAGTTCTGCGTAACACATTTTCTATAGCATACCATTTAATCTGGATTATTAGGGAAATCGTTTTTTTTTTTTTGCAAAGCATGTAAATGTTTAAACAAACTATTATATTAATCCGACTATCACAATTATCGTATTATTGTGTGCATGTAACCAGTGGTGGAACTAGAGTTTTCTACATGGGGTGGCCGGGGCTACTTCAGGGGTCCATAGACCATGACAGAAAATGAGTGTGTAACCCTGACCTGGCATCTAAGGAGCATGAATGAATCCGATGATTGCTGATTGAGGTAGAAGTGATAATTCACTGAACCAGAGTTGTTCAATGTGGCAGATGTGGTCCAAAAGGGTTACTTCACTAGAATTCTTTAACATACTATGAATAGTCAGTGTCTCTACCTCGGTGTTTGAATGCGGCAGAAGTCATGCTGGATCCTTTCTGGCCCATGGTTTTGAATGTTTATCCTTTTAAGCTTGGAAAGAGACCCTTAAACCCAGACATGGACCACACACCCACTCCACTGAATAGCAGGCTAGTGACTGCTTTGCAATGCTTGTAGTTGCCACTGATTCCTTCCAAACCACTTACTGTTGAATTTGCGATTTCCAACTTGTTGTGTAATGTTTATGTACAATGGCGAAGCTCATCGATACATTTTATCTATAAATTCTCTTCATATGACAAGGATTGAAAAGGATTTGCCAGTAGATTATCGACTTGATTCATGATTATGACTGCTTTGTCTAGCTTGATAGCTAAGATTTTGAAAGCATGATGTTGACATGATCAGTCAATCAAGCTACAGTAGATATACGTGATTTGACGTCATTTTATCTATGGCCA